>NC_041387.1:141932920-141996958 GCF_002162155.2 Triticum dicoccoides | reverse complement strand
TAGCTGCGACCCTGTACTCGCCTAAGTTAAAAAATGCTCTGAGTGGAGAGCAATCCTCCCACTCGGGGGCTTAGCTGCGACCCCGTACTTGCCTAAGTTAAAAAACATTCCGAGTGGAGAGCCATCCTCCCATTCGGAGGCTTAGCTGCGACCCTGTACTCGCCTAAGTTAAAAAACGCTCCGAGTGGAGAGCAATCCTCCCACTCGAGGGCTTAGCTGCGACCCCATACTCACCTAAGTTAAAAAACATTCCGAGTGGAGAGCAATCCTCCCACTCGGAGGCTTAGCTTGTTGGAGATATGCCCTAGAGGCAATCATGTATAATGATATTTCCTATGTGTTTATGAATAAAGATAGTCCTTGGACATTATCAATGATGTGTATCAGCAAGTACGTGACTTATTTGTGGGACTATACATTGTATGATGATTGTCCTAAAAGGTCCCTAGTCAAAAGGGCTGCGTGGACGCGCAACCGACTTGACTAGCATATGACACGGTCGATGGCTCGGTCTCACTAGTCATGGAGCATTGGATGCTAACCAGATAATATGGACTTGGAAAGGTCTGGTCGGATTCAATGTAGTCGGATCCGAGTCGAGATAAGGTCCGAGTCGGACAGACCCAACTATGAGACACAACGATATGTCATCTGTGAGTCTCTAGTACAACATATGTTCTATGTCCTAAGACCTGAGCTGACGCATGTACTCGGGATGGTGACAGACTTGCTTTGGGCCGACCAAACGCTACTCCGTGACTGGGTAGTTACAAAGGTAGGTTTCAGGTTTGTCCAGTCCCATGCTGCGAGACATGGTCGAGCAAGATGGGATTTGCCCCTCCGATCAGGAGAGATATACTCTGGGCCCCTTGTGTGATCCGACCAGGATAAGCACGGCCATGCGACAGGGATTATGAGATAATCCAGTTTGTGGTCGGTATCACTAGAACGAGAAAGAGGCCGGGCTAGCATAAGGATGACAGTCTTGACTTGAGCCCGATAACATATATCGTGTGGCAAAGGGAACAGAAGTGTGACATGTTGTACATGTTTGCCTAACCAGCTTCATAGTCTGCTTGGTGTTCGGTATGCCATGCTAGAGGCCGCTACCAACCGCGCAGTTCGGAGGTGATACAAACTATGACCATGCCAACTTGAACCTAAGGGGTCGCGCGCTTAAGGGAAGGAACCTATGACGTCAGATCCAAGGACACTGGTCGGATGTGATCCGAGCTATATTTGGATCGTGGCTGAGTAGACTTGTGGCCTTTAGGGTCCATGCGAGGCCCAAGCGTTGAGCCCGCGAAGGACGCCTATATAAAGTGGAGGTGCGGCACACTCATGCGGTTAATCGCTTCGGCTCTGTCATTAGGGTTTGCATGTGTTGCGAATAGCCACCTCCACTCGCCGCCGGTTGTGTGATCGGACCTAGCAGTCCGCCGCACGACGTTCCTCCTGCATGCACGGATACCGTTAGGAGCGGTGCACTTGCACCGCTCCGGCGAACCTGATCATGTGATCTGATCGGCTACATGGGAGACCGGCAAGGAGGAGGTCTCCGGGAATGCGAGGCGACTCTGGGAACGCGCTGCCTCAACTCTACTTCCCCCGCACGACACTGCGCGTCCAGTGGTAACGATCTGTGATCCATCTCCTGTAGCATGTTCTTGGTTGTTTTGCGTGTAGGAATTTTTAATTTGCAGTTGACGCACCCTACCATAGATCCCAACATAGCTATGACCCCGTACTCGCCTAAGTTAAAAAACATTCTGAGTGGAGAGCAATCCTCCCTCTCGGGGGCTTAGCTGCGACCCTGTACTCGCCTAAGTTAAAAAAATCCGAGTGGAGAGAAATCCTCCCACTCGGGGGCTTAGCTGCGACCCCGTACCCGCCTAAGTTAAAAAACATTCTGAGTGGAGAGCAATCCTCCCACTCGGGGGCTTAGCTGCGACCCCGTACTCGCCTAAGTTAAAAAACCTTCTGAGTGGAGAATAACTCTCCCACTCAGAGGCTTAGCTATGATCCCGTACTCATGTAAGTTAAAAAAACACTCCAAGTGGAGAGCAATCCTCCCACTCTGGGGGTTAGCTGTGACCCCGAACTCGCCTAAGTCACAAAGATCTTCTGAGTTGCGTCACAAGTACAACGTACGCTCCATCCCGATCCGCAAGGACGACGAGGTGTCGACTGAACACATTGTTAGAGCTGCATCACAAGTACAACATACGCTCCCTCCTGATCTGCAAGGAAGACGAGGTGTCGACTGAACAAATTGTTAGAGCTGCATCACAAATACAACATACGCTCCATCCCGATTTGCAAGGATGACGAGGTGTCGACTAAGCACATCGTCAGAGGTGCATCAGAAGTACAATGTATGCTCCATCCCGATCCGCAAGGACGACAAGGTGCCGATCGATCACGTTGTCCACGCCACTCGAGGAAGAATGGAAGGGTCAAGTTCCACTCGGAATCAAAAAACATCCGAAAGCGATAAAAGCAAAGCCTTCATATTCAAAGAAAACCAAGTTCAGATAAATCCCGCAAAAGTTCAGAACCGCAACAGGCAGAAATACTCAGGCATCAGGCCTGAAAGAGTTTAATTGTTACAAAACCACTCAGCATTCCGAGGGAAATAAAGGTGGAGCATAATGTTTGTTCACTCAGCAGGAGGAGGACTTGCTGGCTCGACGAAGCTGTCAAGGTCGATGCTGTCTGCGTACGAGTGGCAGCGTCAAGGAAGGTGTCCATGAAGGACTGGAAGTTGAGCTTCTTGGTGTTGGCAACGTTGAGGGCCGCCAGCTTGTCTTCTCTGATGTCCTTGAAGTGGACTCGGACCAACGACAGAGCAATATCAGCGCCACAATGAGCAGACGACTTCTTCCACTCTCGCACTTGACCGAGGATTTCATTCGGTCGAGTCATTAGAGACTCGATATTGTTTTGGAGTTCCGCTCGAGGCCAGAGTTTGGTGTCAATCCGCGACATCGCCACCTTTAGACGAGCAAGATAATCCACATCACTATCCAGTCGGGACTCCAATCGCAGCACGTTCATCGCGACATCATCTTTGATAGGAGAGTTTGAGGTCAAGACCTGTCTTGATCCGCCTGGTCTCAGCTTCAAAGTCTTGACAGAGTTCTGCACAGTCGGAAAAGTGGTGAGTCGACAGGTAAATAATGAGTCGACAATGGCAAATCAGTCGAATGAGAGGAAGTACCTTTGAGCTTCAGGACCAGTTTCTCAGCAAGCCGCCCAGATAAGCCTCCAGTTCGCCCTTCTTCGCCGTGAGACTTCCAACCTCGTCAGTCAAGGTATCCTTGTCCTTCTTCAGCTTGGCAACCTCCTTGTTGGCTTCAGTAATGGCAGCCTTCATCTTGGAGTTCTCCTCTTCCAACTTGTTGAATGAGGCCATCTTCTTATTAGCAAGTGTCGTCTTCTCTCGTGCCTCCTTTTGTGCTGCGGCAATGTCTTGATCCTTCTTGTCCAGAGCCTGCTTCATTTTCTCTAAAGAAATAACATTCTTTAGACGAGCTTGGAGTTGATGGTTTTCACTACGCACATCTATTCGAGTGGAGTCACTCGGTTAAAGAGACTAAAAGAAAAAAATTCATAAGGTGGACAGTCGACGAATTATTACCTCCCATCGTAGCTACTTCTTCCTGGGACTTCTGGAGATTTTTCTTGCCCAGCTCCAGGTCGAAGTTGAGGCTGATCTGCTTCTTCTCCAGTTCAGCAAATTGGACTCCAAGATCACAAGATTTCTGTGGTCAACAAATAAGATATGTCAGTCGACAGAGAAAAAGGTCAATCACAGCAAAAATTGCTCTAAAACTACCGCCGAATCAAACATCCAACAGTAGTCTCGGGGACTACACCCAGTGGGTGCCCTTGGCGTGCCCCCACTGGTCCGGTTTTCCACTCTGCATGGTCTGCCCAGCATGAGTATGCAAAAAAAAAGGGAGAGCGAAAGATTCTTAGACCCCAGCCGACTGCCAGCAGTCGACCACGGTCTCGGGGACTACACCCAGTGGGTGCACTTGGCGAGCCCCCACTGGTCTGGATTACACTCGGATCGAGCTATTCAATTGAGTGAAAGAACAATGAAGTAACATTCGACAAAGACCCCCGCCGCATCAAACACCCGACGGCGGTCTCGGGGAATACACCTAGTGGGTGCACTCTGCTTGCCCCCACTGGTTCAGAAAACACTCGACTCAATCTGGTCGACTCAAGTGGAAGAACTATTCAACACTAAGTCAAAACACCCAGTGGGTGATTGGATGTGAAATGCAGACCCATGATAGATGCACATAAAGGTTCCAAAATGCTCATCCAGGGGCACCTTACGGACAATGAAGCAGCAGTCGCAACTACCACTAATGGAGAGATCAGTCGGAAATCCAACTAACCTTGATATTAACATGTAGAGCAGAACTGGCATTGTAGGCAGCCTGACTGGCCTCATGCACCACTTTCATCTGCTCCATCATAAGGTTCGCTTGGAGTAGAGCCTCTCTGGCGGCACCCGCAGGGTCATCTGGAGTGCGATGCACAGCAAAGAGCAACGATGGCGGTATGGTTGGAGCAATCACAGGATCTGAAGCATGGAGTTGTGCGGGCGCGGCAGAGACTTGAGCAGTCGACGCCGAGGGACAGTCAGTCGACAGTGGATTGGCAAAAGAAACATTGGCCCAAGCCGGATCTTCGGATCGCTCGACCACCATCTCCGGTGCTGATGTCGCCTGAGACCCGTGGCCTGCGGCCGTCCTCCTGCTTGAAGCCCTGCCCCTCCTTCCCGTGTCTTTCAGAGGCGCTTCTTCATCGTTGTCTGGAAGCTCAATGATGTCCCGCGGAGCTACAACAAAATGCAACCATAAGGGCACAATCGACAGATAATCTAGTCGACAAAACAAGTTCAAGATTGCAAGATCGTACCGGCTTTGGAAGTAGCTGTGTCTTCAGTCTCTTCATCACCTTGGGCCTTGTCAATATCCATGGAGGTCCCAGAAGTTGCAACACTGAAAATTTCATAATCCACTCGGTCAAGAGCAGGAGTGTGAGGTAGGAAAACACAGAAAGACAGAACACTCATGCAGGAGCAACAGGAACATCCATCTTGATCTTGGGCAAGGTCTTCCGAGACTTTGAAGGAGCGACCTTGGGCTGCTTGGCGACCTTCTCTGATGACTCCAGAGTCGAAGTTCGAGTGCGCTTATGCACTTGCGTGCTCGGAGCCACAGCTCTGTTATGCCCACCCACTGGGTCATGAAACTGCTTGGACCGGCGCTCTGTGCGAGGTGGTGAGTCGACGTCCTCATCTTCGTCATCTGACTCATCACTCTCTTCCTCCTCGTCGTCATCAGGAGATTGTCAGTCACCTCTCTCTTGTGCACTATCCATTCCCTCCTAGACTTGTTCTTGGGTCTGTTCCCCGTTCAGCAGCGAGTACATCTCGGTATAAACCTGCAAGAAAAGAAGTTAATCAAACGACAGTCGGATTCGGAGACAGTTGCAAGACGGAATAAAGTACACTCGGTAACAAGGGTCAAACCTTGTCTGGCTGGTTGTCAGCGTCGAATGGATCGACTCTCCTGTCTCCCATGGGGTTATCTTTGTTTCTGGTAATGATCCTCAGCCACAGGGCCACAGTCGCATCGGGAACCTCCTCTGGGTGGACCCGAGCGGTGTCAGTGGAGCCTGAGTACATCCACATCGAGTGGTCACTGGCTTGGAGTGGCTGGATGCGTCAACTGAGGAACACCTCCAGTAAGTCCATGCCAGTTACACACTGACGGACCAACTAGACTACCCTCTCGACCAACATGTCCGTCTCTACTTTCTCCACTGCAGTCATGGTCAGTGAAGAAGGTTGTTGGGCTCGATCTAGGGTAAAAGGAGGAAGGTCGGCGACTGACCGGGGGTCGCAATGTCCTGGCAGTAGAACCAGGTCGACTACCAGCCCCTGACTTACTTGGGAAGTGTCATGGTAGGAAAGGTGCTCCTCTTCCTCATCTGGATCCCTAAAGCCCCGCACATCTAGATCACGTGCGTCCTCTCGTCACTCCGATTTGCCTTCTTCATGGTCTGGGAGCAGATTGTGAAAATGTGTTTGAAGAGACCCAGTGCATTCGACAACCCAAAAAATTTTCACACATAGACATGAACGCAACAAGGTACGTGATGGTATTGGGAGAGAAGTGGTGAAGCTGAGCACCAAAAAAGTTCAGAAAACCCCAGAAGAAAGGATGCGGAGGAAGGGAGAAGCCACGATCAACATGGGTAGCGAGAAGGACACACTCACTCAACCGCGGCTGAGGTTTTATCTCGCCCTCCGGCAGCCTCGCAGCCCCTGCAGTGGTCAAACCCGTGACGGCCAGATCTTCCAGGTCCTCTGACCGGAGCATAGATCGGATCCAGTCTCCCTAAATCCAACCCGGCGATAGCTCGGACCTCGACGATGATCGCTGATTCATCTTCTTGCCCTTCACCGTTGCCTTTTTTGCGTGCTCCAGCACCGCCGTCTTGTCATTCACCATGGTGGCGGGCTACGCACTGGCGGAGCGGCGGAGTCAAGGGCGAAAGAGGATGCGGTGGAGAGGCAGAGGGAGAAGAAGGGGAATGGGAGCGCACAGTGCAGACGCCTCGGCCTCGACGCCTTTTAAGGGCCTACTTCCGAGTGGCTGACGCGTGGGCCCGACGATCCTGTCAAATCCAGCAATAGTCGTGCACCGGATATGTGGCGAAAAAGGTGGCGCGGAAATTGATGCGCCCCTGTCTATCCGTCTAGTTTACTATGGTGCACTCCGCCTCACGTGCTTCCCCAAATTTTCAAATCCCTTGAGATCCGGGATCCTCAGTAACCAATCGTGCCAAAGATTTCGCGTCATATCAACACTCGAAGAGTACCAGCGTAAGTTCACTCGACAACCTCTAAATCGATCAAGGTGACTGAAATGAAGCCAAAGTTTCAGCATGGACCTCAAGTCCAGTTTGAATACTTGTGAAGCACAAGAGTCAAGGCAGGACCAACTTCAACCTTCTTTTCACTCAGACCTCAATCCATTCGGGGGCTAATGACGATGCCATAGATCTAGGGTAGGGTCATAGGCCTGACCTATAAGCCCCACCCAAGGTCACTATCCTAGAAGCAAAGACATTCAAAGCACAACAAGAAGTATCAACTGAAGCCATCGAGTGCAATCCACTCGACCTGTCATCTCACTCGGATACCCCCAATTTCACTCAACCTGGATGGAGTCATTCGACCATACAAGAAACCACTCGAAGTATGGAAGACCTAGAGTCACTCAGGATGACAACGGTCAAGCATTCACTTCGTAGTCTTAAAGATCATTAATAGCACTTTATAGCTGGCGTTACCGGTAATGCCCGATCTTAATGTACATTGAAACCCTGTAACGGAGGACGGCTGGGGTCCTAGCGCACTCTATATAAGCCACCCCTCCTCTGGGGCAAGGGTTTGCACCCCTTGTAACACACACCCATATTCCAATCGACCGCCTCAGGGCACCAAGACGTAGGGCTTTTACCTCCTCCGAGAGGGGACTGAACTTGTAAACGCATGTGTACAACCTTGCCATAGCTAGCGCCTCGCCTCCTCATATGTACCCCCTATTCTTACTATCAGACTTAGTACCATGACACCCCCCCTCAGCAGCGACGACCGAGGTCATCAGCGGAGGAGAGCCACCGGAGGACGGTGCTAGAAGGCTGGCCTCTCCTGGCGGCTAGGGTTCCAGTCGAGAGGAAAATAAGTCGAGCGTACAACCGTTTCGATTTGCCTCCTTGTCAGGTACCTCAAAACTGCCTCTATACGCCCTGGTAAAAAAATGACCCAGCTGGGCTCCTCAAACCGGCTCCGAACTCCCAGGTTGTCCAGCATCTCTCATATCCAACCCAAATTTAGGGTGGATATGATGAGGCTCCGACGTGTCCGGGCGCATCTGTCACGTCAGCCTGGCCCACCATGGCCCGTACGGACCCCACATATAATCCCAATCCAGATGAACCCTAGACCGCAGTCCACTCTAGTTCCAGTCGGATTTGTGCTGAGTGATGGCAGCAGCGTGGCCTCCCGTGGTGTCGGGTTCGGCGCCGACGACTACGTGCAGGAGCTTGCCCTCCGCATTGTGCTACATCGGTTCGTCTGGACTAGTGTGGTAGTGGAAGCTCCGTATACGCGCCCTCTCCCGTTACCCAGCGACGCAGCGCCGCCGATGTCATAGAACCCTCGCGCCCATCGCGCAGCTCTGGTCGCTCCACTCCCGTTCAGGTACGTCGCCCACCATGCCCCCAACCTCAATCTGCTCCTCCGAAACCATAATGTGCTCCGGAAGCGTACCAAGGCACCGTTGGATCCTCGTGCCAGCGCTGGCGCAGACAGGCCATCCAGATATGATACAGGACAACAACGGGGGATGCAATGGCCACACGTCGGAAAAGCGCGCACACACCGGTGGATCCCATGGACGTGTTCCAAGTGTCGGTTGTCATGGGAACGAGTCTGACAGTAAGAGTAGGGGGACGTAGGAGGAGGCGGAGTCCTAGCTACGACGAGGTTGTACGCATAGGTTTACGAGTTCAGGCCCCTCTCGGAGGAGGTAACAGCCCTACATCTCGGTGCCTCGGAGGCTTGTCGAGTGGATATGTGTGATAGTTATAGGGGTGTGAACCCTTGTGCCAGAGGAGGGGGTGGCTTATATAGAGTGCGCTAGGTCCTCTCCAGCCCTTAGTTACACAGGGTCCAATGTGAGTAAAGACTAGAACATTACTGGTAACTGTCGGTGTTCTGGGAATGGGGTACCCAGACTTGCCTGCCTGCGGCCTGCGGCGTGGCTCAAGGAGTGGCCCAGTACGGCCCATCTACATCAACACATGCTCAAGACCCTCGCGAGGGGCCAAGCCTCGCGGGGAAGGACGACAGGAGGCTTCCTCGGGCATGGCCTAATCAGGCTGGCTCACGAGGAGGCGGAGAGATCAAGGCGGGGTACCTCGCGAGGTGCCCGTGACACAAGCCATGACGACCAAGACCAGGCGGGCGCCGGCCTGTGTAGAGTCCTTGTTTCCCCTTTGGTGCAAAGGGGGCAAGCGCAGGCGAGGGAATCATGCAAAGGCAACCATTTCAGTGCAACAAGACCAAGACCAGCAGGACGGCAAAACGGAGGTCATTGTGGAGCCCAAGCCAGCGTCATCGTCAGGGTCTTTGGCAGGCGAGGACCAACTTTAGTCAGGATAAGTGTACTAGATGTTCCCCTTCAGGACAATTGTTGGCGCCCTTCCCGCTCAATATTTGGGAAGAGGCCCGGGGACTTCGCCTATAAATAGGACTAGCCACCCACAGGGAGATGGGATCGCGGAGAGATCGGATCGCAGAGAGATCTGATGGTATCTAGATCTGACTGGATCGACAGCTGAGACATAGAGAGAGAGAGAGAGAGGCGACTGAACTCCCCTAGCAGTTCATCGCCTCAGCCAAGAATAGACCCTCGCGAGGCTGTTCTTCCCTTGTACTGGTCCTCATCGGCCCCAGTGGCAATCCACACACCGCAAACTGGAGTAGGGTATTACACCACAATGGTGGCCTGAACCAGTATAAATCTTATGTCCCTAGTGTTGTTCTTCGTGTAGTTTAGATCCGAGCGAGGCGGTGAGGCACGAGTAGGCTGGGGGTGTGATCTCCGCGTGCACCCCAGTGTTCGAACCTCTAGTGTCTGCCGGAACCCGAAATCCGACATTTGGCGCGCCAGGTAAGGGTGTGCCGGAATCTGCCTTCCGTCGCCTCGTGTTTTCACCGCCCATCCCATCCATGTCGGATGCACGTCGCGCCCGCGCTGAGCGCCAGGCCGCTCTCGCCACTCGCGTCGCCCAGACGGCCCCCATCGGCGGGCGCCCCCGCCGTTCCCCGTCGCCTGCCGTCAACGCCGCCACCCGCCCGGCGGGGAACGAGCAGCAGGCATCGTCCCTGCACCCATTAGTGCGGTGAGAAGGCCACACCGCCACTCCGTCGCTGACTCCGGTCGGCTCCTCGTCCCACGCCCATCGCGCTCCTGCGGACGCGCACGCCGCGCTGCTCCTGGCGCGGGAGCTCCTGCACTACCGTCCCGTTGACGACCTCTATGATGAGTGGCTCGCCCGCATCACCGAGCTCATCAGCGCTGCTGGGGGCTCCCCTGCATCGTCCCTCTCGTTGCACCGCGCCCCGCCCTGCGCGGGTGACGAAGCTCAAGGGGCGCCTCAGCCGCCTCCCTCTCAAGAAGGCGCCCTAGCGCCGAGGCGCATGGCCCCTGGGCGGAACCCACTCCGTCCGGCGCTAGCACAGCAAGAGAAGAGTTGCCAAGAGATCCCTCGTCCCCAAGAAGCTACCCGCGTGCTCCCTGCACTGGCTCGGCACGAGCGCGCACCTGCCCCGACGCATCAAGACCCCGCGCTGCACCTGGTCGCAGCGCGCGGAGACCTGCAAGATCAAGCTCACCGTCACCAAATGGCTCCCGCGGCCACTGCTGGCTGCCGTGCCTTCTCCGTCGAGCTGCGCAGCATGGCCTGGCCGGGCAAGTTCAAGCCAGACCTACCCCCGCGCTACTATGGCACGGCTAAACCTGCTGAGTTCCTCCAGCTCTACGAGCTGGGCATCGAAGCCGCAAACGGAGACGAGAAGGTCATGGTGAACTGGTTCCCCATGGCGCTCAAGGACGGCGCCCGCACCTGGCTCCTGAACCTGGCTCCTGGCACGATATCCTCCTGGGACGAGATGCGCACCCGATTCATCGCCAACTTCCAAGGCACCCGCGACCGGCCCCCTGCCATGAGCGACTTGCGCCGCATCAAGCAGCAGTCGGGGGAGACCCTGCAGAAGTTCATCCAGCGCTTCAACAAGGCTCGCCTTAAGATTCCCAAGGTGTCCGAGGAGGCCATCATCTCAGCCTTCTCCGACGGCGTGCGTGACGTCAAGATGAAGGAGGAGCTCGCGATCCATGATGACCTGTGCACCTCCCTGGTGCTGTTCAATTTGGCGACCAAGTGCACCAGGGCTGAGGAAGGGCGTCTGTCCCTCCTCGAGCTGCCAGCCGCTGACCCAGAAGAGAAGAAGCCCAAGACCAAGGACGTGAAGCGCAAGGGGGCTGTCGTGCTTGCAGCAGAGCCAGACACCAAGCGAGGCAGGGATCAGCCTAAATCATCCAAGGGCAGCCGGTACTGCATGTACCATGACCTCCACACCCACAACACGAACGAATGCCAAGAGCTCAGAGCCATGCGAGACGTGCGTGCCGGCCGACGCCCCGAGCGCAGTGACAGGGGCTATGGCCGAGGAGGAGGAAGAGGTGGAGGACGATGGGAAGACCGTGGGCCTCGCCAAGGGTGGCGTGACCGACCTCGCGAGGAGCGCAGGCAGGACCAGCCTTGTGAGGGAGGTTGGAGGGACCACCTCGCGAGGGGGGTTGGAGAGATCAGCCTCGCGAGGATCGCCCATAAGGCAATGCGGGCCTCCCTCCTCTGCCGCCACAGCCAAGAAGGAATGAAGACCATCACCAAGATGAGGGGGCTGGGGGCTTCCAGGAGCCACACGCAATCGCTTGCATCTTGGGCTACGTGCAAGCCCCGGCCTCTCAGCGCATCTTCAAGCAGTTTGCTCGCGAAGTGAATGCAATCCTCCCCAAGCTTGAGGCCACACGCCCTCTCAGGTGGTCATCATGGGCTATCACATTCAGCTCAGCGGATCAGCTCAAGTGCGCGGCCACAGCAGGAGTCCTCCCGATGCTTTGTTCCCCAATCATCAGCAATGTGCAAGTCACAAGGACCCTCATCGATGGCGAAGCGGGGCTCAATGTCCTATCCGTCGAGACGTTCAACAATCTCCAAGTGCCAGACAATCAGCTACAGCCAACCAAGCCTTTCTCAGGAGTCATCGATGGTTCCACGGTTCTGATAGGGCATGTCCGCCTTCCTGTCACCTTTGGGAAGCGCGACAACTACCGCACAGAGCTCATTGACTTTGACGTCGCCCACATCCGCCTACCGTACAATGCCATCCTCGGGTACCCAGCCCTGGCCAAGTTCATGGCCGTGACCCATCACGGCTACAATGTCCTCAAGATGCCAGGCAGCGGCGGGGTCATCACTGTGCCTTGTGAAGAGAGAGACGCTGTGTGTTCCCTGGAACGTGCCTTCCAAGCTGCCTCAATTGAAGAGCCAGATCACAGGAATGGGAGGCCTCCCGAGGCTACTCCTAAGAAGAAGAAGACATCGCCTGGCCCGACCCCTTGGGAGGCAGGCCCTCCAGGGCCCGCGCCCGTTCAGGGGGCACCTCCTTCTGTCGCATAGGAAGGCGCGCCCGGCGCCCTCCTCGAGCAGGGCTCGGGGGCTCTCTTCTGGAGGGCCATCGACTTTGCTAAGATTACGAGGGAGGTGCTCGGGCACCACTTGGAGTCGTGCTTCAACGCATGTTTCCCTCAGGAGGAAGCAAGGCAAGGAGGGCCGAACCCTCAAGAATTCATCAGCGGGATCATTCAGGAGCTGCAGGAGTCAAGAGTCATGAGTGGCAGCCGTCGCTTGCCCGCCGTAGCTCCCCATCCAGGCGAGGATGGTGGGCTGCGCGTCTGCATCGACATACCAGGACTCAACCGAGCCGCCTCTCAGGAGCGCCTCTGGCCCTCACGCGTGGGGCGCTGCAAAGGCCCATCCCACAGCTATTTCGCATGCCTTACGGCCTGCAGAACGCGGCTGCTGTGCGTCAGCACCTCATGAGGGGCATCATGGAGGCTCAGGCGGTCAGGCACTCCGCAGTCCTGGCGGAGATGGAGATGGTTCGCGAGGAGCCGCCAGCGCCCCCGGAGCCTCCCGATGCCCCTAGGCCTAGGGGCTCGTGAAGATCGTCTTCCTGCAGCCCACACCGTCCGCTACTCCAGCATCCCTCCATCTTCAGCATCATCAGGTGACATCCTTTGAGTTTCATTTTCAGCTGGGAGCGCCCCCCAGGGCTGCATCATTCCCAGGCCGCATGGGTCCGTCCCTGCGGCGTGTATCCCTTTAGTTCATGTTTTCAGCTTACTTTATCGGGGGCGCCCCTTGGGCTGCATCATCCCCAAAGTCGCTCGGGCCTGACCCAGCGGTAATCATCTCTTTCTGCGTCTTTCTAAATGAATTTGCTCCTTCATGGCTAACATGCTTGACCTAATCGCCCGCTCGATTGACACCAACTGATGGAGTTGCTCCCTCACGGCACGGCGCTTGCATATGGGTCCGTCCCTGCAACATTGACGAACCTGGATGGCTGAGCTCTGGCCGCGGCAACCCCGCAGGGCGCCACCTCACCAAGCCTTTAGTGCCTCGTCACCCTCCTAGAGCAACCAACAGCTGGCCGGTAGTTGTAACGGCAAACCCTCGCTTTTCTCATGATGAACTTGCAGGATCATTTTAAGGAGCAGCGTCCGACGAGGCCTCCGTGGCATCTCCCTCACTCTCGTCCATGCGAACCGCTTGCACGTTAAAGGGGGGGGGTACCTGAGCATCGCGAGTCATAGGCTCTTACCAGCCCTCCAGCCCTCACCCGCTGGCCTTGTCCACGGCATCGCGACCTGGCATACCAGCGACGGCTGAGCCTGCTTGAGGGCCGGGACCTAAGGACGTAGAGCACGAAGGGGAGCAAAGACGAGAGGGAAGAGGCACGTGGGGGACCTCGCCAAGCAACTCCTCGGCTGCCAACCCGAGGGCCCGGCGCCGAGGCAAGAAGTGGTTCCTGACCCCTGAGATAAGTCATCCCCTGGAAACACTAGCCATCGCAGCACCAACCCCGCACCCAATGCAGTTCCATTTTTGGCGACGTCGCACTCCTTTCTCACCGAGCGATGACTGCTTGAGCGCTAAAGGGGACCTCCTGAGCATCGCGACTTAGGGGCTCTTACTGGACCCCGGGCCGCTCACCTCCTGGCCTTGACCACGGCATCACGACCTGGCATACCAGCGATGGCTGAAGCCTGCCTTGGGACCGGGACCTGTCAGCGCAGAGCATCAAGTCCTTGCGAGGTTCGAAAGGAGGAACTAAGCTAAGACGGGACGAGCACCCCTCACCAGTTCATGCTAAGGATCATATTAACAAACGGAACTACAAGCACCTTACAAACCCCCACGGGGTGTATTCTTCGATTCCTTGCAGAGAACAAAAGGAGTAGATCCTAAGGAGTGCTAACTACGCTCGCCACCGCAAAAGACACCATCATCAACAGTGGGCCGGCAGCCAGCCGGCGCCAACCCCATACAGATCAGGGGTGACAGCGGCCCGACGAGCCCGCCCTGCTCCGGGAACGACGCGATCTTGGGGGCTCGTAGCTGTCGTCGCTTGTCTCCAGGGTCGCGAGGAGCTCGGCGGAGTCGCTGGATCCTCCGACACCTCCGCTGCCTGAGGAGCTGCTGGGGAAGCGGTTGACGAGCCTAGTCCTAGCCGTAGCAGGATCCCGGCCTCCTTTCTCAGGGCAGCACTCCAGCCGGCGCCCCTCCACGTCGAAGACCTGAAGAACATCAGGGAGGCTCCATCGTACTCGAGGTGGATTGCGAGGGCGCCACCCATCCTGCTGACCCGAGCGATCTTGCCCTAGCCACGGGTCAGGTAGACCCTGCCCGGAGCGACGACCTCGACCTCCGCTTCGGTCGCAGGGGCACTGTAGCCAGCATGCTACAGCCAAAGCTCGATGGGCCCTCTTGGCGGGATCTCGAAGGCGAAGGAAGGAGGGAGGCGAATCCAAGACCGAGGAGGCGTGGCGGCGTAAAGCACGAGCTCGCTAGCAGAGCCCATGGCGTGAACCCCAGGAGGAACGACGCGCACCACCATGATCCGCCGTCGGCGGCGGCACCTCTGGCGATGCTGCTCGGCGCCAGCATCTTCGGGGCCCTCGATCCGGGTGTACAAGGGCAGTGGGAATCCCGGCGGCGGCTGCTCGAACCACGGCCTCGACACCTCCTGCCAAGCACCTCCTTCCCCATGGCGAGAGACGAGCCGTTTCTTCGGAGGAAGCGGGACAAGATTCTCTTGGGGAGCCTTCCCCTTCTCTTCGGCAGAAAACCGACGGATCGGTGCCATTGGCGAAGAGAGGGGCAAGGATGAAGAGGAAGATGAAGAGTAGAGGGAAGAGATGGATTGGAAGGGCCCGCGCCGTTCCGTACATATAGCCGAGGGAGGCCAACCATCGGCCTCCACGATCACAGGTAATTATGACCCGTTTTGCATGCAGGGACTTGTCAAATCGTGCAGCTACTGAGGCGTCATGGGGATCCAGGGCACCCACGTCCAATCAACCGCCACGCGGCGCCCAAGGCCACAGGCTATTGGGGCCCGTGGCGCTTTGCACTTGCCTCTTCGCTTCTCTACTAAGCCAAGTCCAAGCGCGCCTTGGGCCCGGGGGCTACTGTCGATGTTCTGGGAACGGGGGTACCCAGACTTGCCTGCCTGCGGCCGGCGGCGTGGCTCAAGGAGTGGCCTAGTATGGCCCATCTACATCAACACATGCTCAAGACCCTTGCAAGGGGCCAAGCCTCGCGAGGAAGGACGACAGGAGGCTTCCTTAGGCACGGCCTCGTCAGGCTGGCTCGCGAGGAGGCGGAGAGATCAAGGCGGGGTACCTCACGAGGTGCCCGTGACGCAAGCCATGCCGACCAAGACCAGGCGGGCGCCGGCCTACACAGAGTCCTTGTCTCCCCTTTTGTGCAAAGGGGCAAGCGCAGGCGAGGGAATCAGGCAAAGGCAACCATTTTGGTGCAACAAGACCAAGACCAGCAGGACGGCAGAACAGAGGTCATCATGGAGCCCAAGCTAGCGTCATCGTCACAGTCTTTGGCAGGCGAGGACCAACTTTAGTCAGGATAAGTGTACTAGATGTTCCCCTTCAAAATGGCCAATTGTTGGCGCCCTTCCCGCTCAATATTTGGGAAGAGGCCCGGGGCCTTCTCCTATAAATAGTACTAGCCACCCACAGGGAGATGGGATCATGGAGATATCGGATCACAAAGAGATCTGATGGTATCTAGATCTGACCGGATCGACAGCTGAGACATAGAGAGAGAGAGAGAGAGGCGACTGAACTCCCCTAGCAGTTCATCGCCTCAGCCAAGAACAGACCCTCGCGAGGCTGTTCTTCCCTTGTACTGTTCCTCATCAGCCCAGAGGCAATCCACACACCACAAACTGGAGTAGGGTATTACACCACAATGGTGGCCTGAACCAGTATAAATCGTGTGTCCCTAGTGTTGTTCTTCGTGTAGTTTAGATCCTAGCGAGGCGGTGAGGCACAAGTAGGCTGGGGGTGTGATCTCCACGCGCACCCCAGTGTTCGAACCTCTAGGGTCTTCCGAAACCCGAAATCCGATAGTAACGCCTGTTAGTAATGATTTTTATGACGATGGAGTGAATGCCTGACCGTTGTCATCCTCGGGTGGCTGTAGGCCTTCTGTACTCTGAGTCGATCTTTTGTATGGTCGAGCGAAGTTATCACAGTCAAGTGGAATTGGGATATCTGAGTGGAATCTTCCGTCGAGTGGATTGCACTTCAGGGTGATTTCAATCGGTATCTTCTGTTGAACCTTGTAGGCCTTGGACTCTAAGGTAGTATCCTTGGGTAAGGTGTCTAGGTCAGGCCTAAGATCCTACCCTAGGTACATGTCATCGTCATTAGCCCCCGAATGGATTGAGGACCGAGTGAAGAAGGGTTGAAGTTGGTTCCGACCTGATTCAATGCTCTGGAGACATTTCCTCAAGGGTCTGAGAACATGTTGGTACTTCAACTCTTCACCATTCGCCTTGATCGATTCTTTCCCATGGAATTTCTGAGTGAACTATGTTGCATATCTTCGAGTAGATTGGAATGCATGTCTCTGATGTCTACTACGCAACTTTATTCTTGTAGACACGTGTTGGGCCTCCAAGCGCAGAGTTTTGTAGGACAGTAGCAATTTTCCCTCAAGTGGATGACCTAAGGTTTATCAATCCGTGGGAGGCATAGGATGACGATAGTCTCTCTCAAACGACCCTGCAACCTAATACAAGAAATCTCTTCTGTCCCCAACACATACAATACAATGGCAAATTTTATAGGTGCACTAGTTCGGTGAAGAGATGGTGATAAAAGTGTAATATGGATGGTAGAAATATATTTTTATAATCTGAATAAATAAAAATAGCAAGGTAGCAAATAGTAAACGGGGACAAAACCAATATTGCAATGCTTGAAAACAAGGCCTAGGGTCCGTACTTTCGCTAGTGCAATCTCTCAACAATGCTAATATAATTGGATCACATAACCATACCTCAAAGTGCGATGAATCACTCCAAACACTGGTACAACGACATGCTATACAAATGGTTTTTAACGCCTTTCTGCGACGGTGTTCGGAAATGTCTCCAAGTGAGTGTGGACGATAGGGGGGTCCTTCCCACACGACCCAGAAACCATCAGGGATAGGCCTGACAATGCCATGGACCTAGGGTAGGGTCATAGGCCTGACCTAGACGCCCTACCAAAGGTCACTACCATAGAATCAAGCACATTCAAAGTGTAACAAGAGATACCAACTGAAGTAACCTTGGAGTTCAATCCACTCGACCAATTACATCACTCGAATACCCCAATTCCATTCGACCAAGATGAAGTCAGTCGACCATACAAGAAACCACTCGGAGTACAGAAGACCTGGAGTCACTCAGGATGGCAACGGTCAGGCATTCAGTCCGTAGTCTTAAAGATCATTAATAGCTCTTTATAGTTTGTGTTACCAGTAATGCCCTATCTTAATGTACATTGAACCTTGTATCGGGGAATGGCTGGGGTCCTGGCGCACTCTATATAAGCCACCCCCTCTTCTGGCACAAGGGTTCACACCCCCTGTAACACACACACCCATATTCCAGTCGACCGCCTCAGGGCTCCGAGACATAGGGCTTTTACCTCCTCTGAGAGGGGCCTGAACTCGTAAACTCGTGTGTACAACCTCGCCGTAGCTAGGGCATTGCCTCCTCATACGTACCCCCTACTCTTACTATCAGACTTAGTACCACGACAAGGCCCTCCTGGCACACAAGCTGGCTCATGTGCGATCGGGCGAGGCATTGAAACCCAATTGTTTCCGTTCGTATGTACATCCCACAGGGTGAATCCCAGAAAAACATTTCCGCTCGTATGTATATCACACACAATTTTTGTGTGGAAACGTTTGTGCAAGGTGTCCAAACGCAAACAGTTCTCTGCCAGAAGCCGTGTGTGATTGTTTGTTGATCGAATATGGCTACTTTCTAGAAACCATGCGTGTTGTTTGAGTTCATCGCCCACGGTGTTGTCTGAGTAACCGTCTGCAATAGAAAACCCCAATAAGCAGGGTAATTAGCATATTATTGATAATCCATGTACTAATCAAATTGATATTTCTTATAAAAACACACCACATATTTCATATCCGTATAACAGCAACCAGGATTTCATAATCGAATTACATCAGATAGCTTTGGCACTCAGTTCTGCCATTACACAACAACACCAAGTTTCACATGCAACATCAAAACCCTTTGGAAAGTAGCATCATACACGGTAAATAGACAGATGAATCTCATCTTAGAAACTGCAGAAGCGGAAGTCAAATGTTGAGCCTTGAGTGATGTTGAATGTCCTTGCAACTTTAGGCTAGTGGCTATGGATAATTGCCCGCCCAACCTTCATCCTCTTCAGCAGGACTTCAATATTGTACTGTGGGTGTTGAATGAGTACCTTCCTCGCCTCTTGACCATGCAGGTAGTTTGAGAGGTAATCATCGGTGAACTGCTTTGAAAAGTACTGAAAACAAAGATATGCAAACAAGGTAAAAGAGTTAGTACCATCCTATAGTTGACTGATGGCGCAAGGGGTAAAAACAAGGTAAAAGAGTTAGTACCATCCTATAGTTGATTGATGTCTTCTTCATTGTGCAAACAAAGATGTTGCTGTTATTCTTTGCAAGTTTCTCCATCCTAACAATCTTTCTGAGTTTCCTAACTTGACTGATATTCATGGACATCTCATTTCCCCATATGCAAAATGGGTCGGACAGTGGGTCTAAGCCTATGATAACAGGACCTACATGTGCAAGACCAAATTGTAAGAAACCTAAATATTAGAATGATTCCTACAACTGCACAATAATGTGCTATTAGCCAAAGGACCATGCTTGAACAAACCTTGATGTTAAACCGCAGTGTCTCCCATTGTTTCCCTGCAACACACATAAGGAAGATCTTGATCAGGTTAACTGAGAGTTGTCATACTATCAGTAGAATATGTATTGAGTACAACTGAATTCGATTTATTTCACATGCGTAACAATACAAAATTGTACCCACATCAAATGAAAATCAAATTGCAGAACCGAACCAAACATTTAAATGGATATCAGACCAAATGAACCAAAATAGTTAACTAAGCACGACATTGCAGAATAGAAACATGTATTAGAAGATAAGATAGTTAACAAAACAAAGAATGCTTGAGAACACTACTATGAAATGTAGCAATTGTTGGACCAAACTGTTAACTGAACATTACATTTCAGAGGACCAAAGTGTTAACTGAACATTACATTTCAGAGGACCAAACTGTAAACTTAACATTAGATTGCAAATTAATATTACAGAGGACAAATCACTAGAAGGCATTGGCGGTGGCCTCGAGAAAACAACACGAACTGTATTTTAAAGTAGACAACCACGTGGCGGTGTTGACGGTGGCCTCGAAGACGAGGTGGTCCTCCAAGATCTGGCAGTCAGCACGCATGGAAGCCATACCGACCTAGTGCGCGCGTGCAGCCGCGATTTGCTTCTTCGCTGCCAGATGCTACTGAGCTCCATGTTATACTGCATGCAAAATGGTTGTGGGCGGCGCTTAATTGGAAGAGGGGGACAATGATTTTGGCGGAAGGAGTCGCGCCGTCGGTCGAGGCATGTGGGATGGGAAAGGAGGAGGATGGTGTGGGTGGAGTGTGGATTACCTGACCATATCTATGAGGCTGCACAACAAGAAGAAGGATCAGCGGCAAGGAGGCCGCACAACAAGAAGAAGGGTCACCGGCAAGGAGGCGGAGCTGCAAGAAGAAGGGTTGCCGGCGAGGAGGTGGCGCTGCAAGAAGAAGGGTCGCCGACGAGGAGGCGGCGCTGCAAGAAGAAGGGTTGTCGGCGAGGAGGCTGAGCTGCCAGTAAGCAGCAGTGAAGGTTTGAACTTGGAAAGCAAGGAGGAAGAGTTGAAATGTGGCTTTTGGTGGGAGGGAGAGGGCAGGGAGATAGATATTTCTGTGGTGGCAAAAAAATTCGCTCAGTGCCGCAAGAAACTGGCGCTCAAGTGTGGTTCAAGTGGGGGCGATGGACTGTAGACGACGAAGCTTCTTGTGTATGCCAGACAAGACGGTGCGCCAAGATATTTTATATCGCATCCCACACGATTCTTTCTAGTAAACTGTTTGTGGTATACCTAATTTTTTCATTATGTTTTGAAAGACAAAATGGTGTTATGGGGGGAAAGGATGGTGTTTGAATTGCTAGAACATTTATGTACAATGAACATGCAACTACATGAGTGTCGTGTTTAAATTTGGAATTATTCTTGGTTCGTTTGGCATTTTTATGCATTAATTGAGTTTCTCGGCATCTAATGTGCATAATTCAAATTTGAACTACAGGCACATGCTTCAGTGCCCAAAGTTTGTTGAAAAATCACATGTGTGCCTTTGGGTGAATTTATAGGTCCCATGCAAGAAATGGGAATGAAATTCAAACATCTGGGCATCGTGGCTCGATCGGGAACATCGAGAAACTTGGTTTTTAAATTCCTGGAAATTCAAAACTTGCCTAGAAATCATGAAACTTGGCATGGTGTCATTTCATGGAACCAACATGTTGTGGTAAAAAAGTTGACCGCATTTGGACAAATGTTTGGTATAAGCTTCTTGCAAACCGGAATTTCTCTTGAGAAGACTCATGGTTCCCGAGGGGGGCGGTGTCACCTTTGTGTTCGAAACGATATATGCTGCCTCCCCCCCTTATTTTTTACAGAGGCAACATAGAACTATATGAGTGCCGTGTTAAAATTTGGAATTATTCCGGGTTCGTTTGGACTTTGTTCTACATTAATTGAATTTTTGGTCATTTAATATGCATAATTCCAATTTGAACTACAAGCACATGCACCAATGCACCAAAGTTGGTTGAAAAATCACATGTGTGTCCTTGGGTGAATTTCTAGGTCCCATGCAAGAAATGGGAATGAAATTCAAACATCTTGGCGTCGTGTCTCGGCAGGAAAGATTGAGAAACTTGGTTTTTTAATTGATGTAAATCCAAAACACGCCTGAAAATCATGAAACTTGGCATGGTGTCATGACATGGCATCAACATGCTGCGGTAATTTTTTTGGCCGAATTGGAACAAGCTTTGGTATATGTTTCTTGCAAAACGGAGCTTCTCTCAAGAAGACTCGTGGTTCCAAGAGGAACGTGGTACCTCCGTGTGCGAAACGACATACGTACACTGCCTTCTCCCACCTTAATTTGTTTACACAGGCAGATTAGACCAAATAGAAGTACCGTGCTAAATTTTGGAATTATTTCGGGTTCGTTTGGCCTTTTTTATACATTAGTTGAATTTCTAGGCATTTAATGTGCATAATTCAAATTTGAATTACAAGCACATGCTCCAGTGCACCAAAGTTGGTTGAAAAATTACATGTGTGTCCTTCGGTGAATTGTAGGTCCCATGCAAGAAATGGGAATGAAATTCAAACATCTGGGCGTCGTGGCTCGGCCGGAAAGATTGAGAAACTTGGTTTTTTAATTGATGTAAATCCAAAACACGCCTGAAAATCATGAAACTTGGCATGGTGTCATGACATGGCACCAATATGCTGTGGTAATCTTTTTGGCTGAATTGGGACAAGGTTTGGTATAAGGTTCTTGCAAATCGGAGCTTCTCTCAAGAAGGCTCGTGGTTCCGAGAGGGAAAGTGTCACCTCCGTGTGTGAAATGACATACGTACACTGCCTTCTCCCGCCTTAATTTGTTTACACAGGCAGATTAGACCAAATAGAAGTATCATGCTAAATTTTGGAATTATTCCGGGTTCGTTTGGCCTTTTTTATACATTAGTTGAATTTCTGGGCATTTAATGTGCATAACTCAAATTTGAACTACAAGCACATGCTCCAGTGCACCAAAGTTGGTTGAAAAATCACATGTGTGTCCTTGGGTGAATTGTAGGCCCCATGCAAGAAATGGGAATGAAATTCAAACACCTGGGCGTCGTGGCTCGGTCGGAAAGATTGAGAAACTTGGCTTTTTAATTCATGTAAATCCAAAACACGCCTGAAAATCATGAAACTTGGCATGTTGTCCTGACATGGCACCAACATGCTGTAATTTTTTTTGCCGAATTGGGACAAGCTTTGGTATAAGCATCTTGCAAACCGGAGCTTCTCTCAAGAAGGCTCGTGGTTCCGAGAGGGAACGTGTCACCTCCGTGTGCGAAACGACATACGTACACTGCCTTCTCCCGCCTTAATTTGTTTACACATGCAGATTAGACCAAATAGAAGTATATCGTGCTAAATTTCGGAATTATTCCAAGTTCGTTTGGCCTTTTTATGCATTAATTGAATTTCTGGGCATTTAATGTGCATAATTCAAATTTGAACTACAAGCACATGCTCCAGCGCACCAAAGTTGGTTCAAAAATCACATGTGTGTCCTTAGGTAAATTTCTAGGTCCCAAGCAAGAAATGGGAATGAAATTCAAACATCTGGGCATCGTGGCTCAGCCGAAAAGATTGAGAAACTTTGTTTATTAATTCCTGTAAATCCAAAACACGCCTGAAAATCATGAAACTTGGCATGGTGTCATGACATAGCACCAACATGTTGTGGTAATTTTTCTGTCCGATTTGAGAAGGCGCACACATTAAAAATCAACAAAGTCATTTTGGAACAAGTGTTGTCACGTTACAAATTGGAAACACAACTATTAATGAAACCGTGGGTGTTCTACTTACAAATTATGTAACACCCCAAAAATTTAACCATATTTTGTTTATTAACATTTTGCCAGGAAATTAATTTTTCATTTTTCTGGATTTATTTTTGATCTCAGAACCTCTCTTTTCTTCTAAGTTGTGGAGTTTTCACCCCAAGTGAAAACTTTCCAATTATTATTGGACTTGTTTACCCTCTCAAATAAAACAATTCTTTTATCGGTGGGATTATTTATATAATTATTTTTCCCTGAGCTTTATCTTTCCAAAATGGTTTTCATAAGTTTTAGGGTCCCATTTGTACTGCAACCCTTTTATAAATTCATTTAAAAATCCCAAAAAAATTAGGGGATGTTAGTAGGAGTATATTATTCATCTTTGTGAAAAAACCCACTAATGTTCTTTGAAATTTTTGAGCAAATCATCCTCTTTTGCTCTCTGGTCCAGTTTGGCATTTTCTACTGCAACCATATTTTAACTTGCCCTTCTTACATTGATTCTTTTTCCTTCTTATAGTCCTCCCTACAAAACCCTTAAGTCCTGGAGAATGGACCTATTGGAGTGTTTTTGGTCCCTAGAATGATAGCTTTCAGTTTCTGTCCAGAACTGGTTTTCTCAAAAACTTGCACTAACAAGTTTCTATTTTTGACAAACTAACATTGCCACCCTCTCTAGCACCTAAAGAGACACTGGTCTGAAGCTTTTGGCCACCCCAAGAGTTGCCTAGATACCCTTGGCATTTTGTCAAGCACCTTGTGTGCATGGTCAGATTTGACATAGATGTTAGTTTGCACGTTGGACCTTCTTTCTTTGCCTAACCAGCATGTCTAGTGGCTCTGCGCTAGCCTATAGCCCCACCCTGCTAACCCTCATGCGGTTTGGAACCTCCTGGCAAGCGTTGGCATTTTGCCGAACACCTCGCGTGCGTGTGCTAGGCGCGCCCAGAGTGCACGTTTTGCACACGCACGCACCGAGTCGCCGCGTCCCACTGCTGTCGCCTCGCGCTCGTTTTGGCCCTTCCCCACTCGCAGCCGATGCGCCCCGACTCCTCCCTCGCCGCAGAGCCGCCCTGGCCCCCTCCTGGCGCCCTACAGCGCCACCGACGCAAGCCTCCACCGCCGCTCTGACAGCTCCTGCCGTGGACGGCGCCGCCCTAGCCATACGCGCGCGCCAGCTCGCCCTGAACAGCTTGAGATCATCCCCTCGCCCTGCCAGACCCCGCCAGCCATCGCCACGCGCCCCTAGCTATAGAACGGCGGTTCGCCGTCGACCTTATCTCCGGTCGCCACAGAACCGACCTAATCATGCTATAAAAGGAGCCCCGAACCCATCCGGACACTCAGGTGACCCCCTACCATCCGACTAGTGCGCCCCACGGCCAGCAAGCGACGGCGGGAAGCCTTCTTCCTCGCCTCCGACTAGTTCGGTTGCCTCCGCACTCCGGTCCCGTTCGTCGCAGTCAAGGCGTCCCCCGCCCAACCAGGGCCACCGTTCTCTTCCCCTCGACTATGCGGAGCCGCCCAAACCCTCAGCTGCGTCAGGGAACCACCGTAACCCAAAGCCCCAAACCTCCCGAAGCCACCGGCCACCACGAAGCTCGCCGCTGGTGACTCCCTCCATCCCCGCCACCCCCTCGACCACCGGGAGGACTGCCCTAGACTGGCGGATCCATCCCCGCCCTAGGAACCCAACGGGGAGCCACCGTTTGCCGGAGACGATTGCTGGAGCCCCGCCTCTGTTCTGCCAGAGGAGGAAGGAGGCGGAGGCGACCGGTCAAACCTGACCAGTGGGCCCCCTGGACCCACTGTCAGTGACCACGGGCCGGTCCACGCTGGCATAAGTGGAGGCGTAATCCCAGAGTACGCCTTCGACGTGTATTCTTTTCAAACGTTTTTCTTTTTTCTATTTTATTTAAAATCAGAACTTTGACTAAACTTTGACTGGACATATCTTTTAAAATAAAACTCCAAATGAGTTGATTCTTTTTCCTACCTTTCTAAAATTCTGTCTAGTTTATTTTCATATTTATTAGAAAAAATTTCAGACAACTTTTTTGTACTGTTTTGAAACTATGTATTAATTCAAATTTTTAAAATAGGAATTGTTGGAGAGAGAAGAAAACTTTCAAAAGTTTTGGAATGCACCCTGCCTACCCACAACTTGAAGGCAAGCATTCTAAACTCTGGCATAATATTTTTGTGTGTCGTTTGAATACGGTTACAACACTCCTTGTCTCGGAGTTTTCGTTATTTTATGTGACGATATGAACATACTCATAAGTGCTTATTGATGATTCCGTGCTAGTGAGATTTGATATGTTGTGATAGTAATCACCCTCATATGCTTTTCATGCCTACCGGAAGGAAGCCGGGAAAGTCTCTGTCTTGGGTAGACACGAGCTTGTCCCTAGTTCCTCGGCGAGACGAGTGTGTCCAGTATGGCATGATGAGGTATGATGAGTGGTGATTCTATCTGTTGATTGAAATATATTGGTTATGATAATCATGCAGGGAATACTTAAACCTCCTGAGTCGACCATATATCGAGTCTTGTTCTAGTAACCCCCATACTTGTTTCATACTACCACTTGTGCCTGCCGCAGGTAGGGTATGGTTCAGTAAGTTGTCAACCCCTTCCTAGTACACACCGTACAGAGAGGCCATGGTGGAAGATACCGGATGCATCCGGTAGGCAAGCCACCTGGTCCGGGGGCATGGGTGTTTCCGGTTGGGACCGAGAGGGGGGCACCCCTTAGTAGCGCACGGTATAAATTTGATCCCATGCTAATCGAGGTTGTATCCTCCCCACTTAGAGTTTTGCTTGATAGGTGTCGTGGGTGATTCCAGACACCGGTAGGCTAAGCTGGTGTGTGCGGGTCAGGTGTGTTTACAACTAAAAGACCGTAGGCGGAATTAGTCTTGATGGACTAACAGAATCCGTTACTCGTGGGTAAAGAGTACACCCTCTGAAGAGATTATATCTATTCGAATAGCCGTGTCCATGGTTAAGGACTACAGTCTGGGTTCGGTCAAGTGTCGGTCTTAGTGTCGGTCTTCGAAGGAGAAACTACTAAACCAGAACATGGATCATGACCTGTGACTTATGATGATTGTGATTATTATTGTTATGGACTAACCCTTTATATTATTGGAATTATTGAGTATCCCTGGGAAGGTTCTACCTCCTGGATATTCACTGTGATTATTTTTCTTATAAGTACTTTTTGCGGTGTCGCTCAGACGCCCGACTGTGGCATGCTTGTTATTGGTTTACTTTATAAGCCCTTTATGTGGTGTCGCTCAGACGCCCGACTGTGGCATGCTTGTTATTTACTTTACAAGCCCTTTATGTGGTGTCGCACAGACGCCCGACTGTGGCATGTTCGTTACTCGTCTTAACTTATAAGCCCTTTATGTGGTGTCGCTCAGACGCCCGACTGAGGCATGCTCGTTATTTACTACCCCTTCGAGGCGTCGCTTCAGACACCCGATCGGTGCATTTTATTACTAATCTGTTATTACATATTCATGTTGCATATAAATAACCTGCTTGCATGCATCAGGGATTTTATTTTATGACTGGCGTTGTGATCATAGAATGTTTCAGAGCATGATTATCATTTGTTATATTATACCCGTGTTCGTAATGTTTGCGAGTACATTCAAAGTACTCACTGGCTTGTCCCTGGCTATTGTCTTGGCCAGATTTCTTGCTTGGAGAGGAGCGTTGCGATGTCAGCCCCGGAACCCACGCAATGGTGACAACAGCCTCGAGAAGATAGGAGTTCACCTGGTCAGCTGTTCCTGTGGGAAATGGAGTCCCATGGCCACTGATGAACCGCAAACCGCTTCCGCCATCAACCACTAGAAACCATTTGTTGTACTCACAGGCTAGAATGGTCTTGTACTACATATGATGTACTTTGCTTGGAATTTCTGTAACAAGTTGGTGCCTCATCAGCTAACAGAAATCCTGGGGCTGGTGAGCACAAGGGCCATTTTCTGGGAAATTGATATCCCGAAAAACCAGTCCTGACAAATTACGTGCCGCCACGCGTCCCTTATTTTATTGGCTAGGAGGTGCCGTGTGGGGTAGCTATTTGAGTATGGGAGGCGTGCGATCAAACCCCTGCATGTGCTCATCGGGAGGAGAGCCCTTTGACCTCTATCCGCCGTGCACCTCCCTCCTAACGTCTCTATTAATGGCACCTGAGCCCCTGTTTCACGGCGTGGCTATGTCTCACTGGACTGAGATTTAAGAGAGAAAAGTGGAAATCTGGAAAGAAAGGTTTGCACGGATCTTGATGTAAGATCCGACGGACATATATAGCATCGACTGCGACTTATAGCAAGCATGATGAATATAAGGACGATAACAGTGGATAATAATTGTCTTACTTATCTAGGAAGATAACTAAAAAGCCACATGCGGCTACACACGAAATACACAAGGGCAATAGAAGAAGGAAGATGCATACAATGATCTGGCTCGCTGATCTCTACTTTCTTGATGCGCTCCAGGTCATGGAGATTAGTTCTCGCGGTGAGCGGCGAAGATGTCTTTCATCAATTTCATGTCCTTAATACGCTGCTCAGTAGCAACCGTTGATTCCTCCACCAGCCTTTCGCACCCGACGCGGAGCGTGGCATTCTTGTCCATAAGTTTCTTGACGATGATGCCCGTCCTCTTCAACAAGGGAGCGCTGTCCTCCGCCTGCTTCGCCCTTCTAGAGATCTTCGCACTTAGTAGGTCGCGCTCGGCCCAGAGTTGTTCAGACGAGGCATTCAACTCGTCCTGCAGCTTCATCCAGTTGGAGAGCTGATCCATATGGCTATGGATGATCACATGCATGCGCCTGTAAGAGTCCTTGCCTACCCGCGAGAGATTTTCCCAGGCCCACGCGGTGTGGGAGGACATCTCTGCTGCATTCGCGGCACAACAGGACATCTCTGCTGCTTCCGTGGCATGGCCGGACCATTCTGCTGCATCAACGGCGTGGCGGGACCTCCGTGCTGCTTCGGCGGCGTGGCGAGACATGTCGGCTGCTTTCGTGGCTAAGCGGGACATCTCTTGTGCTTCTGCTTCCATGCTCGCCTCTCCCTGGTGGTAATCTCTCGACCGAGAACTCAATCTGGCCATGGCAGACGCAAGAGAACGGTGCTAAATGACTTGTTTGATTTTGTGGATGAGGAGTTGAGGAAGGAATGTGCAGTCATCTTGGAATAGTATAGTATTTATAACTGAGTACTAATACGCTCCTAAGTGGGAAACCGTTTAGGTTTTGATCAGTGGGAACAGGTTTGCAATTTGGAAGGTAATGGGATGCAGGCTCAAAATTTATTGACGATTCTATAATTTCTAAGTGCGACACTATTCCCGGACGGCGTAACATGGGCGCACTTTCTCGGCCAAGCAATGTCAGCAAACGTCTTGTTCCCAGAACCATGCGTGCTCATTATTACCATCGCGCACGCTTCTTTAAATTAGAATGTGTGCCCCGCGCACACATGTTGATTTGTCTAACTATTTCTATTTGTTGTGGCTAATCGCAAACAATTCATCCATGTGAAGTGTATACCATCAATCGCACACACCTTTGATCTGACTGGCCATTTTTGTTCTATTGCCTAATCACAAACAGTTAATCCTTCTGACGTGTATGCCTTTAATCGCACACACCTTTATCTAGCTGTCCGTTTCTGTTGTTCCGCCTCATCACAAACAGTTAATCCGATTGTACTGTATGCCGTATATCGCACGCACCTTCATCTGGCTGCTCGTTTTCGTTCTTCTTCCTCATCGCAAGCAGTTAATTGAACTGAACCGTATGCCCTGCATCGCACATGCAATTAAAATTTGAACCATGTTTGATGCATCCGTCATCGCATACGTTTTGCAGATTTTTGACTGTTTTCTTACACCACCATTTGCGATTATTGCATCACACACAATTTCTCGAAGGGTCTCTAATCATAGTGTCGCGTTAGCAACATCCTGCAGTAGTGAAAGTTCCTATCTAGCGGAGAACATAAGAATAAATTGTTTGTAGGGTATGAAACCACCTCAAAGCTATTCTTTCGGTTCAATCTATTCAAGAGTTTGTACTAAATAACACAAAGCTTTACTTTCCGTTTGATCTATCCTAGAGTTCGTACTAAAATAACACCAAAGCAAATTCATATTCATAATACTCAATCCAACACAAAGAACTTCAAAGAGTGCCCCAAGATTTCTACCGGAGAAACAAAAAAAAGAACGTGCATCAATCCCTATGCATAGATTACCCCAATGTCACCGTGAGAATCCGCGAGTTGAAAAACACATATCAAGTGAATCAATATGATACCCCATTGTCACCATGAGTATTCATATGCAAGACATATATCAAGTGCTCTATAATCCATAAAAGTATTCAATCCGATAACAGTGGAATCTCAAAGGGAAAAACTCAATCCATCACAACAAGATAGAGAGGGGAAAACACCATATGATCCAACTACATTAACAAAGTCCGCGATACATCAAGATCATGACATCTCAAGAACACGAGAGAGAGAGAGATATATTAAACACATAGCTACTGGTACAAACCCTCAGCCCAGAGGGTGGACTACTCCCTCCTCATCGTGGTGGCCGTCGGGATGATGAAGATGGCAACCGGTGATGATTCCCCCCCTCCGACAGGGTGCCGGAACGGGGTCTAGATTGGATCTCATGGATACAAAGGCCTTGCAGCAGCGGAACTTCTGATCTAGGGCTACCCCGAAGGGTTTTGGAATATTTGGGAATTTATAGGGTGAAGAGGGGGTGCGGGAGGCCACTGAGTGGGCACAACACACCGAGGCGCGCCTGGGGGCCCAGGCGCGCCCTAGTGGGTTGTGGCCCCTGCTGCGGCACCCCCAGGTGCTGCACTAGCCCAATGGATGTCTTCTGGTCCATAAAAAATCCATAAAATGTTTCGCGGTGTTTGGACTCTGTTTGATATTGATTTCCTGCGATGTAAAAAACAAGCAAAAAACAACAACTGGCACTAGGCACTGGGTCAATAGGTTAGTCCCAAAAAATGATATAAAGTTGCTATAAAATGATTGTAAAACATCCAAGAATGATAATATAACAGCATGAATACTTCATAAATTATAGATACGTTGGAGACGTATCAGCATTCCCAAGCTTAATTCCTACTCGTCCTTGAATAAGTAAATGATAAAAGAAATAATTTATGAAGTGTGGATGCTAGCAAAGTGCACAAGTTTTATCGATGACAATTTCAATCACTTTTCCTAGCATCATAACAACAATTCTTTCTTATAAAACTTCTCATGACCAAGTAGCAACCTATTCACATGTTAAGGTTCAAACAATGAATTCTCTTGAAACTCAACAACCTATATTCTTAATCACCAAACAATTGCAATTCAACTTATTCAATAGAGTCTAAGTAAGAGCTCCACATACTCAACCATCATATAGTCTTCTATGATTGCTAACACTCACTGCATACACATGAGCAAAACGTTTCAACCGGACACATAGAAAGATAGGGGCTTATAATTTCGCCTCCCAACGTATTCACCTCAAGGGTGATGTCAACAATAATAACTCATGCTACCCATATCCAACTGGATATATGTGCCTAGATCTTTCCTTACCACATGATGCTTGCCAAAGGAGAAAAATAAAAAGGAATAGAGAGAAAAAACTTTGACTCTTGCATGAAAGTAAATATATAAAACTAAAGATAAGCCCTTCGCAGAGGGAAGCAGAGGATGCCATGCGCTTATTTGTTTGTAAGCTCAACCCCTTAGTGCAAAAGAACATCACGTTATATTGCCCCTTATTATAGCAACCTTTATTATGCAGTCTGTCGCTTTTATTCTTTGCCATCACAAGTTCGTACAACACTCAATTTTCTCTTACACTAAATGATCTAACACTTTTAGAAGCAATTTTTATTGCATTATTGCACCGATGACAACTTACTTGAAGGATCTTGCTCAATCCTTAGGTAGGTATGGTGGACTCTCGAAAATAAGCTTTGGGTTTAAGGGTTCTTTTATGCAGAAGTAGTATCTCTACTTGGTGCGGAATTTTTGGATCGCAAAGATGGGGGGAAAGCACCCACATGTTGAAGGATCTATGACAATATAACTTCTATGTGAATATGAACAAACATAAATCATTACGTTGTCTTCCTTGTCCAACGTCAACAATTTTTCCATATAATATTTTGATGGGGGCTCACAATCACGAAAGATTTCCAAGATAGTGTATTTGCATGTGAAAGTTGTCTTCCTTATACTAGTTATTCATGAATTTCTTGTATGACCAATATTGTGATTTTCAAGCTTCAAAAGATTTCACTTTCTAAACCCAATTTGAAGCTACCACTAGTCTTGATATAGTTTTAACTTCATGATATTCAATTTATCCAACAATTTACTCATAGGATATAAGTGAAGCACTAGAGCAGTTCCATAGAAAAGAGCTTCGTTGACGGGATGTGAGTGCCGCTTACCTAGCCTCCCTGGCAACCATTTGAGGACTCTATTTTATTTAAAAACTTTCAGATCTAAGTATTTTATTAAAACAACAAGCAAAATGAAAATAAAATGACATTTCAATAATAGCACAACTCATGTGAAGAAGCAAAAACTTAGGCCCAACCGATACTTACCGATAATTGTTGAACAAGAAAGGTGGGATGCCTACCAGGGCATCGCTAAGCTTAGATGCTTGAGACTTATTGAAATATAAATTTGGGATGCCTTGGGCATCCCCAAGCTTGAGCTTTTGTGACTCCTTAATTCCTCTCATATCAGGGTTTCCCTAAATCTCAAAAACTTCATCCACACAAAACTCAACAAGAACTCGTGAGATAAGTTAGCATAAACCAACGCAAAAACTTTATCATTCTATAGTGTAGCAAATCACTAAAATTATTATTCAACACTGCATACTAAATGCCTCTGCATATTTAATACTCCTATCCTCAAATAGAACCATTAAACAAGCAAACACATGCAAACAATGCAAACATAACAGCAATCTGCCAAAACAGTACAGTCTGTAAAGAATGCAGGATTCGTCATACTTCCCTAACTCCAAAAAATATGAAAATTGACAACACTGTCAAAAATTTATCAGAGCTTATTATGCAAAAATTCAACATTTAATCACATTCTGACTTTTCTCGGGAATTTTTGCAACAGCGATAAACTTTCTATTTTGAAACAGTAACATGTAGACTTGCAAAATAAGCATGGTAGAGGCTATCCTTGACATTTTTATTGAAAAGAAAGATGCAAAACATTATTCTAAGTAGCAGCAAGCAAATCCTAGCAAAATAAAATGACACTCCAAGCAAAACTCATATCATGTGACGAATGAAAATATTGCTCCAAGTTAGGTTATCGATAATGTTGGAGACGAAAGAGGGGATGCCTTCCGGGGCATCCCCATGCTTATTTGCTTGGATAATCCTTGAATATTACCTTGTGGTGCCTTGGTAATCCCAAGTCTTAGGGTCTTTTCACTCATTATTCTCCTCATATCGACATCTCATCCAAAACTTGAAAACTTCAATCACACAAAACTTAACGGAACTTCGTGAGATAGGTTAGTATGATAAAGAGCAAACCATTTCACTTTGGTACTGTAAAAGACAAGATTCATAATTGTTTACACACAATGCCTACTGTAGCATATCATTTCCACAATTTATATTGAGCAATATAAGCCATAGAAACTAGGAAACAAGCAAACTAAGCATTGAAAACAGAATCTGTCAAAAAGAGAACAGTCTGTAGTAATGTGTACTCCAATCATACTTCTGCAACTCTAAAAATTCTGAAAAATTAGGAAAACGTGAGCAGTTTGTTTATTGATCTTCTGAAAAACGAATCAACTCAAAATAACTCTTTTGTTAAAAATGGTAATTACTTTCGTGAGTGCAAAAGTTTCTGTTTTTCAGCAAGATCAAATCAACTATCACCATAAGCCATCCCAAAGGTCTTACTTGGACCTTTATTGAAACAAAAGCTATAAAGAATGAGTACTACAGTAGATTAATCATGTGAACATACAAAAATAGCAGGTAAAAGTGTTGGGTTGTCTCCCAACAAGCGATTTTCTTTAATGCATTTTAGCTAGGCATGATGATTTCAATGATGCTCGCATAAAAGATAAGAATTGAAACATAAAGAGAGCATCATGAATCACATGGCAAGCTCATTTAAGTCTAACCCACTTCCTATGCACAGGGATTTTGTGAGCAAACAATTTATGGGAGCAAGAATCAACTAGCATAGGAAGGCAAAACACGCACAACTTCAAAACTTTCAACATAAAGAGAGAAAACTTGATATTATTGCAATTCCTACAAGCATATGTTCCTCCCTCATAATATTTTTTAGTGGCATCATGAATGAATTCAACAATATAACCATCACTTAAATCATTACTTTCATGACACAAAAGCATATAAAACTTATTACTTTCCACATAAGCAAATTTCTTCTCATCAATAGTAGTGGGAGCAAACTCGACAAAATAACTATCATGAGAGTGAAAATTAAAATCATGATGACAAGTTTCATGGTTATCATTATTCTTTATAGCATACATGTCAGCATCATAATCATCATAGATAGGAACTTTGTTATCATAGTCAATTGAAACCTCATCCAAAATGGTGGATTCATCACTAAATAAAGTCATGACCTCTCCAAATCCATTGTCATCACTGTAATCATCATAAATAGGAGGCATGCAATCATTATAACAAATTTGCAAATTCAATATTAGGGTACTAAAAATAGCATCTTCATCAAACAAAGCATCCCCAAGCTTATGGCTTTACATATCACTAGCATCATGGGTATTCAAAGAATTCATACTAACAACATTGCACTCATCCTCATCGTTTATGCCAAACATTCTATTGAATTCTTCTTCTATCAATTGAGCACAATTTTCATTTCCATCATTTTCATGAAAGACATTATAAAGGCGAATTATTGATGCAACCTCAATTCCCTTTTTTTGTAGTTTTCTTTTATGAACCAAACTAGTAATAAACAAGAAACTAAAAGATTCGATTGCAAGATCTAAAGATATACCTTCATGCACTCACCTCCCCGGCAACGGTGCCAGAAAAGAGCTTGATGTCTACTATGCAACTTTATTCTTGTAGACACGTGTTGGGCCTCCAAGCGCGGAGTTTTGTAGGACAGTAGCAATTTTCCCTCAAGTGGATGACCTAAGGTTTATCAATCCGTGGGAGGCGTAGGATGAAGATAGTCTCTCTCAAACGACCCTGCAACCAAATACAAGAAATCTCTTGTGTCCCCAACACACCCAATACAATGGCAAATTGTATAGGTGCACTAGTTCGGCGAAGATATGGTGATAAAAGTGTGATATGGATTGTAGAAATATAATTTTATAATCTGAATAAATAAAAAAGCAAGGTAGCAAATAGTAAACGGGCAAAAAAACTGTATCGCAATGCTTGAAAACAAGGCCTAGGGTCCATACTTTTGCTAGTGCAATCTCTCAACAATGCTAATATAATTGGATCACATAACCATCCCTCAAAGTGCGACGAAGAATCACTCCAAAGTTCCCATCTAGGAGAGAACATAAGAATAAATTGTTCGTAGGGTACGAAACCACCTCAAAGCTATTCTTTCCATTCAATCTATTCAAGAGTTTGTACTAAAATAACACAAAGCTATTCTTTCCGTTCAATCTATCCTAGAGTTCATACTAAAATAACACCAAAGCAATTTCAAATTCATAATACTCAATCCAACACAAAGAACTTCAAAGAGTGCCCTAAGATTTCTACCAGAGAAACAAAATATGAGAACATGCATCAACCCCTATTCATAGATTACCCCAGTGTCACCGCGGGAATCCGTGGGTTGAAGGCCAAAACACATATCAAGTGAATCAATATGATACCCCATTGTCACCACGAGTACTCATATGCAAGACATATATCAAGTGCTCTCTAATCCATAAAAGTATTCAATCCGATAACAACGAAATCTCAAAGGGAAAAACTCAATTCATCACAACAAGATAGAGAGGGGAAATCACTATATGATCCAACTATATTAACAAAGTCCGCGATGATCTTGATATCTCAAGAACACGAGAGAGAGAGAGAGAGAGAGATTAAACACATAGCTACTAGTACAAACCCTCAGCCCGGAGGGTGGACTACTACCTTCTCATCATGGTGTCCGCCGGGATGATGAAGATGGCCACCGGTGATGATTCCCCCCTCCGGCAGGGTGCCGGAACGGGGTCTAGATTGGATCTCGTGGACATAGAGGCCTTACGGTGGAGGAACTTCTGATCTAGGGCTACCCCGAAGGGTTTTGGAATATTTGTGAATTTATAGGGCGGAGAGGGGGTGCGGGAGGACACCATGGTGGGCACAACCCACCGGGGCACGCCTGGGGGCCCAGGCGCGCCCTGATGGGTTGTGCCCCCCTCGGGGCACCCCCTAGGTGCTGCACTAGCCCAATGGATGTCTTCTGGTCCATAAAAAATCCACAAAAAGTTTCGCGGTGTTTGGACTCCGTTTGATATTGATTTCTTGCGATGTAAAAAACAAGCAAAAATCAGCAACTGGTACTGGGCACCGGATCAATAGGTTAGTCCCAGAAAATGATATAAAGTCGCTATAAAATGATTGTAAAACATCCAAGAATGATAATATAACAGCATGAATACTTCATAAATTGTAGATACAATGGAGACGTATCAGTCCCTGATGCGATTGACCGCTCTACGGTTCCCGGATCTTATGAGATTCAAAATTTGGAAAAGCGCGTGGGACGGTACGCGGCACGATAAGCGGGTTGGACAAGTAGGGACTCCTCGATCTTCGCACCCCTTTTTCATACGTTTCAAGCCAAAGGCTGTTGCGGGATGCGCCAGGATTGCACGGGTCCACCAGTCAGTCACTCGAACATGAAGCCATAAAAGGCGTGGCTGCCGAGGCGTAGCACGGTGCGCTCCATTCACATCTCTTTCTCTCTAATTCTCTGCCTCGTCTCCTCTAGCACTTCACCCTTTGACCCATCTCTTCAAGCTCCGCCGCCATGGTGAAGGACAAGACTGCAGCCCTGGAGCGCACGAAGAAGGCCACAACGAAGGGCAAGAAACCGGCGAAGGGATTGATGTCACGGTCCACTCATCCGCCTGGTTGGATCCAGGGAGATTGGATCCCCTCCACCATCACGGAGGATGATCTGGAGAATCTCGCCACTGACGACCTGATTATGGGGCGAACTTGGAGATTGTCGGAGGGGGAGCACGAGCCTCAGCCACGGGAGGGTGAGTGCGTTCTCCTCACGACACATGTCGATCGGGGGTTTTCTCTGCCTCCTCATCTGCTTTTTCGAGCTTTCTTGAACTTCTTCGGAGCCCAGATTCATCATCCCCCCCCCCCAACACCATCGTTTATCTTGTCGCCTTCGTTTCTATGTGCGAAACTTTCTGGGGTGTCATCCGCACTGGGGTTTGTCCAAGCACATCTTCACTTGCCGATCTCAGTCGGTAAAAAAAGCTCATCCGACTGATGAGAGGACGCATGTTATCCAGATGTGTGGGGGGTTAGGGATCCAGATAAGAGGTAGGAGCACTTTTCCTCTCATGACCTTTCGAAATCAGTCAGAGGGTGGCGGTCGACTTGGTTCTACTGTAAGGATATTCCGACTCCTGGTCAGTCGACTAGTCTTCCTCCTTTCACTCTGGAGAGACTCCAAAATCCTCCTTCATTGGTAGTTTCTGCGGAAGAGAAGAGCGAAGTAGCGATTTTGGTCGACGCGGTCGTTGCTTTGGTCCGGGGTGGAGTAACTGGCATGGATCTACTTGAGGTGTTCCTCAGTCGGTGCATCCAGCCCCTGCAAGCCCGTGACCACCCCATGTGGATGTATTCGGGCCCAGGAGACACCACTCAGACTCACCCGGAGGAGGTTGGCGAGGAAATGGTGGCTCAATGGCTTCAGAGCATCACGGGGAACAAGGACAACCCTCATGGAGCCAAGAGGATCCTGGCATTCGACACCCAGAACTCTCCAGGAGAGGTCAGGCATGTCTATCGAGTGCTTGTATTTTGTTCAATATCCAGCAATCTTGAAATCCGACTAATGCTTGTAACTTGTGTTTTGTAGGTCTTCACCAAAATGTACTCAATGCTGAATGGGGATCATCACCAAGAAGGAGTAGAGAGTGAAGGTGGAAGCGCCGATTTTGAATATGCAGATGACAACGAGGATGACAGAGAGGACTCTGATAGTAGTGAGGAAGTCGACTCACCGCCTCGTTCGAAGCAATGCTCCAAGAAATCACAAGACCCTGCAGGAGGACACAGCAAGGTAGTTGCATCGAGTGCAAAGATTCCAAAGCGCACTCGAACGTCAACCCTAGAGTTGACGGAGAAGGCCGCGAAGCAGGCCAAAGTTGCCTCGCCCAAGCCTCGGAAGGCTCTGCCCAGGATCAAGGTGACCGTGACCGTTGCTTCAACGTAAGTGTTTCTTTTCCTTGTCTTTCATTATCAATGCAGACTTCTTAACTTGCTTGACTGAGTGAAATTTTGGGCTTCCAGGGCTGCTACTTCTGCAACTTCCATGGACATTGACGAGGAGCAAGCCGATGCAGAGACCGCGGACGTGGCCACCTCTTGAGCAGGTATGATACCACGGCCATGCTAACATTCTGTCAATTGATTTCCTGGTCGACTAAAACCTCACTAGCGAGTGTTTTGCAACGCCAACTAATGTTGTCCAACTTTCAGATGATGATGATGATGACGAGGATGTTCCTCAGAGGTGTGCAGGGAGAAGAGGTAGAGCTCTGAGCAAGAGGGCACCTTCTGGTAGAGTGTCCCATCTATCGTATGAGCCTGTAGTTCAACAACTTGGCGACCCAGTACGGGCTACTATCTCTTTTGCTGATCCTGTGTCAACTGACAAACCTCAGCGTCAACTGCCCAGACTTCTGGTCCGACTGCACCGATTGCACAGCTCCAGGCTTCAACCCCACCAACTACGTCATCGCCCCCATTTGTTATGCATCACATCTCGGAGGACCAAGTAGGAGCTGCCAAAGAAGCTATGATCCAAGAGGGTGTGATGATGGACCGACTGAAGGTGGTGTTTTTACACCAGCAAGGCTGCTTATGATGCCAGCTCTGCCCTCCAAGCCAATGTCTGAGTAAGTGGGATTGTAAGTTGATTTCCAATTGGCTTTCTAGCTTGACTCTTGCTCTGTTAGGATATGCTATCTGAAAACTGCTGCCGATTGGCTTTTCTAGCTTGATCCTTGCTCTGTTAGGATATGCTACCTGAAAACTGCTGATTTATTATTTGTAAGATGTCTGTGGATACCCACTGGGTGTTTTTTTAGCTGTGTATCACTTTTACTCGAGTTAGACAGGTCAGGTCGAGTGAGTACTTGATCCCGTGGGGGCACGCTGAGTGCACCCACTAGGTGTAGTCCCCGAGACCGCTGTCGATTGCGGGTAGTCGACGGTGGTCTGATTTTTTTTTACTCCTCCCACTTAGGCTGGGCAGACCATGCCAAGTGGGAAATCGGACCAGTGGAGGCACGCTAAGTGCACCCACTGGGTGTAGTCCCTGAGACTGTTGTCGAATGTTCGATTTGCAGGTAGTCTTAGAACTCTTTTGCCATAGCAATATGAGCTTGCTCTTTCTTACTCAGAAGTACCTAGTCTTTGTTTCTGTCGACTGATTTATCTTTTCATTGATTGCAGAAATCTTGCGAATTTGGGACCCAGTATGCTTCCTTGGAAAAGGAGAAGATCCAACTCAAGCTCGACCTGGATCTCGCCAACGAGAACCTGAAGAAGGCCCAGGATAAAGTGGCCACCATGGGAGGTAACAGTTTGTTGACTGTATGTCTTGTTATTTTTACTTTCCCATCCTCTTTTGAACCGAGTGAGTGACTCCACTCGAATAGATGTGCGTAGTGAAAACCGTCAACTCCAAGCCCAACTAAGGAATGTTATTTCTTTAGACAAAATGAAGCAGGCTTGGGAGCAGAAGGACACTGATCTTGCGGGAGCGCAAAAGGTGGCGCGTGAGAAGACTGAACTAGCTGACAGGAAACTAGCTTTAGTCGGCAAATTGGAGGAGGAGAACGCCAAACTGAAGACTGATGTTGACGAGGCGAAGAAAGAAGTTGCACAGATAAAGGAGGAGAAGGTGGTCCTGGCCGACAAAGTGGATGTTCTCATTCGAAAGAGGGATGGACTGGAGGCTTATCTGGGAGGTCTTACCAAGAAGATGTTCCTCATGCTCGAAGGTACTTTTCCTTATCCGACTGGATCGAAAACTTCTTCACAATGTTGCTGCCAACTCACTATTTTTCTCTCCGTGTAGAGTTCTGTCAGAATTTCAAGGAGGAAGCCGGGCGGATCGAAATGAGACTGGACCCCATCAACTCTCCTGTCAATGACGAAGCTGCCATGAACATGCTGCGACTGGAATCTCACCTCGTCGGTGTCTTGGACTATATTGCTCAACTGAAGGTTGCGCTGTCGTGAATAGACAAGGAGCTGTGGCCAGAAGATGTGCTTTAGAACGACCTCGAGTACTGATGACTCGACTCAATGAAATCCCTGACCGAGTCCAAGCATGGAAGAAGTCAGTTGCTCGATGTGGTGCTTATGTGGCTCTATCACTTGTCTGTGTTCATTGCAAGGATGCCAAGGAAGAGAAGCTGAAAGCTCTTCAGGTGGCAAACACCAAGAAGCTCTAGTTTCAGTCTTTCATGGGGACCGTCATCGATGCAACCACTCGCATCGTGGATGGCATTGACCTGGACACCTTCTTTGAGCCAGCTAGTCCACCTCCCGCCGAATGTAACCGTTAAACTCTTTCGGGCCTGATGCCCAAGTACTTCTGCTCATGGATTAGAACTTGCTTGATTTATCCAAACTTGGTGGTTTTATCTAAGTTTTCTTGCCTCCAATGTGCTTGAATTTTTTAACTTAGGTGAGTAAAGGATCGCAGCTAAGCCCCCGAGTGGGAGGGTTGCTCTCCACTCGGAGTTTTTTTGTAGCTTAGGCAAGTATGGGATCGCAACTAAGCTGCCAAGTGGGAGGGTTGCTCTCCACTCGGAGTTGTTTTTGTAACTTAGGTGAGTACGGGATCGCAGCTAAGCTTCCCAGTGGGAGGGTGGCTCTCCACTCGAAGTTGTTTTTCTAACTTAGGCGACTATGGGAACACAGCTAAGTCCCTGAGTGGGAGGATTGCTCTCCACTCAGAGTTGTTTTGGTACTTAGGCGAATCTGGTTCATAGCTAAGCCTTCGAGTGGGAGGGTTGCTCTCCACTTAGAGATGTTTTTTTAACTTAGGTGAGTACGGGATCGCAGCTAAGCCACCGAGTGGGAGGGTTGCTCTCCACTCGGAGTTGTTTTTGTAACTTAGGCGAGTACGAGATCGCAGCTATGTCCCCGAGTGGGAGGACTCCTCTCCACTCGGAGTTGTTTTGAAACTGGGGCGGATCTGATTCGCAGCTAAGCCTCCGAGTGGGAGGATTGCTCTGCACTCGGAGTTGTTTTGAAACTTAGGCGATTCTGGTTCGCGGCTAAGCCCCTGAGTGGGAGGATTGCTCCCCGCTCGGAGTTGTTTTGGAACTTAGGCGAATCTAGTTCGCATCTAAGCCCCCGAGTGGGAGGGTTGCTCTCCACTCAGAGATGTTTTTGTAACTTAGGTGAGTACAGGATCGCAGCTAAGCCACCGAGTGGGAGGGTTTTGTTGGAAATATGCCCTAGAGGCAATAATAAAAGTATTATTATATTTCATTGTTCATGATAATTGTCTTTTATTCATGCTATAACTGTATTATCCGGAAATCGTAATACACGTGTGAATACTTAGACCACACTATGTCCCTGGTAAGCCTCTAGTTGACCAGCTCATTGTGATCAACAGATAGTCATGGTTTCCTGACTATGGACATTGGATGTCGTTGATAACGGGATCACATCATTAGGAGAATGATGTGATGGACAAGACCCAATCCTAAGCATAGCATAAAAGATCGTGTAGTTCGTTTTGCTAGAGCTTTGCAAGTGTCAAGTATCTCTTCCTTCGACCATGAGATCGTGTAACTCCCGGATACCGTAAGAATGCCTTGGGTGTACCAAACGTCACAACGTAACTGGGTGACTATAAAGGTACATTACAGGTATCTCCGAAAGTAGCTGTTGGGTTGACACGGATCGAGACTGGGATTTGTCACTCCGTATGACGGAGAGGTATCTCTGGGCCCACTCGGTAATGCATCATCATATTGAGCTCAATGTGACCAAGGTGTTGGACACGGGATCATGCATTATGGTACGAGTAAAGTGACTTGCCGGTAACGAGACTGAACAAGGTATTGGGATACCGACGATCGAGTCTCGGGTAAGTAACGTACCGATTGACAAAGGGAATTGCATATAGGGTTTTATCGAATCCTCGACATAGTGGTTCATCCGATGACAACATCGAGGAGCATGTGGGAGCCATCATGGGTATCCAGATCCCGCTGATGGTTATTGACTAAGAGAGTCTCGGTCATGTCTGCATGTCTCCCGAACCCGTAGGGTCTACACACTTAAGGTTCAGTTACGCTAGGGTTATAGGGATATGTATATGCAGTAACCCGAATGTTGTTCGGAGTCCCGGATGAGATCCCGGACGTCACGAGGAGTTCCGGAATGGTCCGGAGGTAAAGATTTATATATGGGAAGTCCTGTTTCGGGCATCGGGACAAGTTTCGGGGTTATCGGTATTGTACCGGGACCACCGGAATGGTCCCGGGGGTCCACCGGGTGGGTCCACCTGTCCCGGGGGGCCACATGGGCTGTAAGGGGGTGCGCCTTGGCCTAATGGGCCAAGGGCACAAGCCCCACATAGGCCCATGCGCCTAGGGTTCAAGGGGGCAAGAGTCCTAGGAGGGTAAGGCACCTCCTAGGTGCCTTGGGGGGAGGGAAAACCCCCCTTGGCCGCCGCACCCCCTAGGAGATTTGATCTCCTAGGGCCGGCCACCCCCCCTTGGCACCCCTATATATAGTGGGGGGAGAGGAGGGACTTCATACCTGAACGCCCTGGCCTTTGGTTGCCTCCTTCTTCCTCCCCAACACCTCCTCCACCTCCATAGTGCTTAGCGAAGCTCTGCCGGAGTACTGCAGCTCCACCAACACCACGCTGTCGTGCTGCTGCTGGTGCCATCTCCCTCAACCTCTCCTCCCTTCCTTGCTGGATCAAGAAGGAGGAGACGTGGCTGTTCCGTACGTGTGTTGAACGCGGAGGTGCCGTCCGTTCGGCGCAGGTCATCGGTGATTTGGATCACGTCGAGTACGACTACATCATCACCTTGCAAGCTTCCGCACGCGATCTACAAGTGGTATGTAGATGAAAACTCTCTCCCTAGACTCGTTGCTTAGATAAACTCATAGATGGATCTTGGTGAAACCGTAGGAAAAATTTTAATTTTCTGCAACGTTCCCCAACAGGTTTCTCTCCACTCGGAGTTGTTTTGAAACTTAGGTGAATCTGGTTCGCAGCTAATCCCTCGAGTGGGAGGATTGCTCTTCACTCGTAGTTGTTGTGAAGGCGATTCTGGTTCGCGGCTAAGCCCCCGAGTGGGAGGATTGCTCTCCACTCTGAGTTGTTTGGAAACTTAGGTGAAATAGGTTCGTGGCTAAGCCACCCACTGAGGGATTTGAACATATGTTTATGCAAGAACAATCATTATGAGACTGCAGGAATCATGTCTTTGATAAACAACCTGAAAGTATTCTTATTACATCTCAATGATCCGAGTGTTTAAGTATAAAACCAGTGGAGCATATCCACATTCCAAGAGCGCGACTCATCTTTCTTCTTGGCTACATTGTAAAGGTGATATGCCCCATTGTGGAGCACCTTGGTGATGATGAAGGGGCCTTCCCAAGCAGGAGCGCGCTTGTGAGGCCGTTGCTAATCCACTCGGAGAACGAGGTCTCCTTCTTGAAATGCTCAACCTCTGACGTTTCGGGCATGGAATCGATGAAGGTGTTGCTGGTAAATGGTTGACTGGATCAAGGCCATCTCTCGCTCTACCTCTAGAAGATCCACGTCATCTTGACGTGCTTGCTCTGCCTAGCTTCTGAGAAAAGTTCCACTAGGGGTGCATTGTGAAGCAAGTCACTCGGAAGTACTGCTTCAGCCCGTATACCATGAAGAAAGGGGTTCGATTGGTCGATCGGTTGGGAGTTGTCCTCAAACCCCACATAACAAACGGCAACTCAGTCACCCAAGCTCCAGCTGCATGCTTAAGGTCGTGCATCAATCGAGGTTTCAACCCTTGGAGGATCAAACCATTTGCTCTTTCCACTTGCCCATTCGACTACGGGTGCGCAACGGATGCGTAATCGACCCGAGTGCCTTGGGAAGCATAGAATGCCTTGAACTCATCAGAATCAAAATTTGAGCCGTTGTCTGTGATGATGCTGTGTGGAACTCCATATCAGAACACCAACTCTTTGACGAAACTGATGGATGTGCTTGAGTCAAGGTTCTTGATAGGTTTGGCTTCAATCCACTTAGTGAACTTGTCGACTCCTACGAGCAGATGAGTGAAACCACTTCTGCCGGTTCTTAACGGCCCAATCATGTCCAACCTCCACACAGCAAATGGCTAGATGAGTGGAATAGTCTTCAAAGCTGATGCAGGTTTGTGAGACATGTTTGAGTAAAACTGGCATCCTTCACATTTCTCGACGATCTCTTACGCCTTTTCATTGGCTCGTGGCTAGTAAAAACCCGCTCCATATGCTTTGGCCATGATGGTCTGAGAGGACGCATGGTGACCACAGGTCCCCGAGTGAATCTCATTCAAGATCAATCGACCCTCTTCTAGAGAGATGCATCGATGAGACACGCCAGTAACACTTTATTTGAAAAGCTGTCCACCTATAACTGTGAAGGCTTTCGACCTAAGGAAGATCTGACGTGCTTCAACTTCGTTTTGTGGGAGTTCCTTCCTGAGCAGATATGCAATATATGGCACTGTCCAGTTGGGGGTGATTACCAAAACTTCCATTATTAGGTCGACAACTTCTAGCACCTCGACTTCAGTCGGATTGGTAGAACTTATTGGTTGCGGGGGCTCCTCTATAAAGGGATCTTCTTGCACTGACGGGGTATAGAGATGCTCCAAGAACACATTACTGGGAATAGGTTTCTGAGTGGAACCTATCTTGCCAGATCATCAGCTGCTTGATTCTTGAGTCGAGAAACATGGTGGAGCTCCAACCCTTCAAACTTCTTTTCCAACTTCCTTACAGCATTGTAGTATCCGGTCATGGCAGGACTCCGGACATACCATTCCCTCATCACTTGATTAACCACCAAGTCTGAGTCGCCGTACACCATCAGGCGATGGACGCCGAGTGAAATGGCCATGCACAACCCGTAGAGAAGTGCTTGGTACTCAACCTCATTGTTGGAGGAATCAAAGTGAATCTGGAGAACATAATTGAGTTTGTCGCCTCTTGGGGACAATGGACCACTCCAGCACCAGAACCGTTTAACATCTTGGATCCATCAAAGAACATGGTCCAGTGTTCTGAGTGAACTTGAGTCGGCTATTGTTGCTCAATCCACTCGGCCAGGAAATTTGCGATTGCTTGCGATTTGATCGCCTTCTTAGCTTCAAACTTGATATCCAGAGGAAGAAGTTCAATTTCCCACTCAGCCACTCAACCAGTTGCATCTCGATTGTTCAAAATTTCAGACAACGGAGCGTCGCTGACGACTAAAATCGAGTGGTCTCCGAAGTAATGTGCAACTTTTTTCGCAGTTAAGTAAATTCCATAGACAAGCTTATAGTGATGTGGATACCTTTGCTTAGATAGAGTCGAGACTTCAGAAATGTAATACACTGGGCATTGAACTTTATAGTCGTTGCCTTCTTCTTCTTGCTCGTCTGTGAGCACTGTGCTAACAACCTATCCAGTGGCTGCAATATATAATAATAGAGGCTCTTTGTTGATCGAAGCAGCGAGCACTGGCTGGGTGGAAAGCAGGCCTTTGAGCTCTACAAACGCTGCTTCAGCTTTAGGACTCCACTCGAATGTATCACACTTTTTCATCAGTCGGTAAAGAGGTAATGCCTTTTCACCGAGACGAGAAATGAATTGACTTAATGGAGCCAGACAACCCGTGAGCTTCTAAACGTCATGCACATGCACAGGGCGTTTCATTCAGAGAATTGTCCCAATCTTTTCTGGGTTTGCATCAATCCCTCGTCCAGAAACGAGAAAATCGAGTAACTTCCCTCCTGGAACTCCGAATGTGCATTTGGATAGATTAAGCTTGATGTCATATCTTCTTAGATTGGCAAAGGTTTTAGCGAGGTCAGTCAGCAGGTCGGAACTCTTGCGTGACTTGACCACGATATCATCCATGTACGCTTCTACGTACGAACATGGCGCCAGCATTCTTGAGACCAAAAGGCATGGTGACATAGCAAAAACACATGAATGGGGTGATGAAGGCCATTTTTATTTCATCAGGTCCATATAGTCGGATCTGATGGTACCCAGAATATGCATCCAGAAAAGATAAACGCTCACACCTCGCAGTTGAGTCAACAATCTGATCGATGCGGGGGAGAGGAAAGTGATCTTTCGGACAGGCCCGATTGATATGCTTGAAGTCGATACACATATGAAGTGAATCATCTTTATTGGGGACCATGATGACTATGGTGAGACACTCGGAGTGGTATATCTCACGGATGAACTCAGCTGACAGGAGCTGAGCCACTTCTTCGCCAATCACCTTCCTCTTATCCACGGCGGACCTACGGAGATGCTCTTTGATAGGTCTTGCTTTTGGGTCAACATGCAAACGGTGCTCAGCCAGCCCCCAGGTACACCTGGCATGTCTGATGGTCTCCATGCAAAGATGTCCCAGTTCTCATGGAGGAATTGGATGAGCGCTTCTTCCTATTTGTTGTTGAGTGTCGCTGAAATGTGGGTCGGAGCAGCAGAGGGGTCTTCCGGGTGAATGTGGAATGGCTTCGTTTCACCGGCCAACTAAAATGCTGATTCTGAAGCAGGCTTCTTGGCTCACAACAAATCACTCGGATCAACATTTTTCTTATATTCTTCCAGCTCCACCACCCCCATTTGCTCATCAGAATTTTTGGAGCCTTTCTGGAGGCACTCCTCTACTCTCTGCCTATTTCCTGTGACTGTGATCACACCTCTATGTCCAGGCATCTTCAACTTAAGATACACGTAACATGGTCAGGCCATGAAACAAGCATACACGGGCCTGCCTAGAATGGCATGATAAGCACTATGGAAATCCACCACCTCAAACGTTAACTTTTCCTTGCGGAAATTCTTGGAATCCCCGAAAACAACATCTAGAGCAATCTGTCCGAGTGACTTTGCCTTCTTCCCAGGGATGACACTGTGGAACTGCATCTTGCTCTCACTAAGTTTGGACACTGGAATGCCCATCCCTTGGAGGGCCTCTGCGTATAGAATGTTCAGACCACTACCACCATCCATAAGGACTTTAGTCAGTCCGGTGCCCCCAACGACTGGGTCAACCACCAAAGCTTGCCTCCCAAGGGTAGCAATGTGCGCCGGGTGATCTGACTAGTCGAATGTAATGGGAGTTTTCGACCACTTCAAGTACGTCATAGTTGTCGGAGCAATCATGTTCACTTCTCTCTTAATGACTTTCAGTCGACTTTTTCTCTCAACATCAGCAAAAATCACCAAGGTAGCATTGACCTTAGGGTAACCATCATCCTCTTCTTTCTCTTCATCCTTATCCGAGTGCTTTTCACTGGGCTGACTCTCTCATAACTGCTCAATCAGGAGTCTGCACTATCGAGTGGTATGCTTGGGTAGAATCAAGTTACCCTCTTCATCTTTCTTCGTGTGTATGTGACACGACAAATCTAGGACGTCCTAGCCTAACTAATGTTTCACTTTTTTTGGGCACCCATGGCCCCTTAGGCTTTCCCTTGAACTTTCCTTGTGTGTTCTGAACTGCGGCTTCAGCAGGACGTGCAGCTTCGGCTTTGCACTTTTGCTTCCGACTGGAGTTTCCACCTCCGGTGTCCTGGTCGACTGGTTTCCCCTTGCCATTGCATAGTCGGTCTTCCTCTTCGCCATTTGCATACCGAGTGGCTATTTCCATCATTCTGCTCAAAGACATGTCTCCGAAACGACCAAACTTCAGGATAAGCTTTCTGTATCTGACGCCCTCCTTGAAGGCGTAAAATGCTTGATGTCTTGACACATTCTCCACTACATGGTGAAGGGTGGTCCATCTCTGGATGAAAGCTCTCAAAGTTTCATTCGGCTTCTGGACGCAATGCTACAATTCAGTCAACCCAGCAGGTCACGTGCAGGTGCCTTCAGATGTCTTGATAAACACTCATGCCCAATCTTCCCAACAGAAAATGCTTCTAGGAGCCAACTGATTCAGCCAAGCTCTGGCTGAGCCTCCAAGCATCAAGGGCAGATGCTTCATGGCTACATCATCATTGCCTCCACCAATTTGCACTGCCACTCGGTAATCTTCTAGATAAGTGTCTAGCTTTGAATCACCAGTGAACTTGCTCACACTAGTGGCCAATCTGAAGTTGGGCGGGATCTCAGCGGCTCGGATGGCTCTGCTGAAGCACTCGGGACCAGAAATGAACACCCTGCCTCCAGTCGGACGATCTCTGTCAAGCCCCTCTCTGTTAGCTCTCCCTCTGTCAACCAAACCTTCCATGAGGAGTGACCTCGCGTTGAACCCAGGCTCTCTTGGGTCGACTAGAGCCCTCTACTCGTCACTGAATGGGCACATGTCATCATACCGCTGGGGCGCGTACGAACCTCCCCTCGGAGGGGGTGTAGGCACTCAACGGCGGTCATCACAGGGATATCGAGGATTGAACTGTATGTGGCCCCAACCAAGGAATTGGTCTTGGCGGTAACCATGATCTTCACGCCATAGAGGCGATCTCGGGCTATGTGCCAACTGAACCATGTCTGCAACCCCAGATCTGCTGTGAATTATGTTGCGTGACTGAGAAACAGCTGAGTTCTGTTCTCCTGCCGCCCGGAGCAATGCCCGGATCTGCTGCAAACCTCTACCAGCTTCTGAACAAGATGGCCGAATTGAATCTTCTATGCGTGCAACTGCCGCAACATTCCGAATCAGGGTACGGTATACCTAACATTCTTCTTGACACTCAGTCGAAAACAGCTGTCGTGGCCGTCGACTGGAACCTAGAATCTATTGGCATGCATGCTCATCGAGTGCTTGCTGAAGATTCTCCAGACGCGTACGTTCAGCCAAGGTGGCCAAGCGCGCAGCCTCCAAAGCCCTATCCTCGGAGGTCTCCCCAGCGATGGGGGTGTGGAGCGCCTGGACATTGCGGCGATGCATCTCTTCCCTCTACTCCGCAGTGAGGGATTGCGGGTAGTATTCTTCATGATCATGTGACGGGTCGCCGCTGCCGCCGCCACCATGATGAAATATGGGTGGACTGCACTGGGAGTTGACCATGAGGACTTCCATCGCAGGATCATTGCTCTCGCACTCAAAAAGTGTATCCGGGTCACCAGCCGACAGTTTGAATAATCCGTAGAGGGATTCATCGGGCTCGATTGCCGCGACTTGAGGGGTGGTCGACTGGCGAGCCACCGTGTCCTTCACCCACCACTTGAGTCACGAACACCCAGATCGCTTGCGGCGGCGGACGGCGGGGAGCGAAGATACCACGGGAGCCGACCGATACTGAGTCAACGGCTGCCGCAGGCACTCGCTGGGAAGTGCGCCGCCCCGCGGATGGGAAGGGCCTCAACGTCGAGGGGGGCTTCTTGGATCCAGGCGGAGTCGTCGGCGACGAAGACGAGCGCGCCGAGATGGATCTCGCAGCACAAAGCCAGACCACAGCCGGAAACCATGTTGACAGAGAACGAAATTCGCAACCTCACCAGAAGTCACTCGGACGCCTGCCCCACGGTGGGCGCCAACTATCGTGGGCATGAGTCTAACAGTAAGAGTAGGGGGTATGTAGGAGGAAGCAGAGTCCTAGCTACGGCGAGGTTGTACGCACAGTTTACGAGTTCTGGCCCCTCTCGGAGGAGGTAATAACCCTACATCTCGGTGCCTCGGAGGCTAGTCGACTGGATATGTGTGATAGTTATAGGGGGTGCGAACCCTTGTGCCAGAGGAGGGGTGGCTTATATAGAGTGCGTCAGGTCCTCTCCAGCCCTCAGTTACACAGGGTACAATGTGAGTTAAGACTAGAATGTTACTAGTAATTCATGTTATTAATGATCTTTATGACAACGGAGTGAATGCCTGACCATTGCGTCCTGGGGTGGCTGTAGGCCTTCTATACTCCGAGTGGATCTTTTTTATGGTCGAGTAAAGTCATCATGGTCGAGTGGAATTGGGATATCCGAGTGGAATCTTCTGTCGAGTGGATTGCACTTCAGGGTGATTTCAACTGGTATCTTCTGTTGAACCTTGTAGGCCTTGGACTCTAAGGTAGTATCCTTGGGTAAGGTGTCTAGGTCAGGCCTAAGACCCTACCCTAGGTACATGTCATCGTCATCAATACTCTTTCACTCCCTCACGCCAGCGGAGATGGATGCGCGGCGGCTCCACCATAGAAATTACCAAAGCACTTCATCTTACCATCGATCTATCGGAGTGTGATGCAATGGCCAAGGCGAAGGCGGTCGGGCATACCAAGGAGTGGGAGCGCCTGTCCGGAGGCTGACCACTAGCCAGATCTCCTCCAACAACGACTCGAACATCATCGATGGCTCCAGCTCCGACGCCGCCGCCTCTCCAACCGTCGACGCCTACACGGAGGGGTACAATCCCAACAACGACCGGAGGGGGAAGGGGCCAGTGAGGAATCATGATTTCCCCCGCCTTTCTCCGTCGCTCTGTTTAATTTTGTTTTTCTTATGTTTAAGTACCGCCCGACGATGAAACTTGTCATTTTGGTTGTCTGATGACCGCTAAGATGTGAATTATGCCCGATTTAAGTCCGTCTGTTGCTAGTTTGTTGATCTATGTAGGTTTATTTTTTACGTTGCATGAGTTGCATGGATATGAGTGTTCATATATGAGGTACACAACTGCGGATGCAGCAAATAACGGATGCCCAGTCCAGGCACATCCGCGGACATATGTGGGGCCAAATTAGGTGTATCTGGCTGTAGATGCTCTTACCGCTTCATACCAAATAATGAGTGCCCACCCCTCCCCCCAACACACACATAGAGAGAAAATCATGGGACACGCGGCAAAAACTCCGCCTCCGTCAGCACGCAGCCGACCAACGAGGGACCTTGGTCGTCATCCCGAGCTTGCCCTCGACGACCGTAACACCTCAAGTCCAGCTCTCTCATAGTCGATTGCAGCTCCATGCGCCACCTGTCGTAGGTCCGCTGACGACGATGTTTGCAACATGCCATCCATCGCACTCCTTCACCGACTAGCAACTCCGACGTCGATGATTGAAACTCCACCATTGGTTCTGGCTTCACCATCGCCCCCGCTTGCAGCACCATCTTGGGCGGTTGCAGCTCCCGTCGAAGACCATTGTAGCATCCCATCCCAACTTCTAGTTCCAGCACCCGACACCACCGATTTCCAAGAACCACATGTAGGAAATATGCCTGCCAATTGCAATATAAGAACAAATTGATCGCGCTTACAAACTATGATGGTTATGCATGCCGTCACCAGCGTATGGACCCACATGTAAGAAGCCACATCACCCACATATGGACCCTCTTGCTAGCATCCACGTCAACACCTCATTAGGCCCATATATCAGAATCGTTGATCGGTCAAATGCCAACATCATAACTTTTGGTGACGGGCACCGTCGCAAATGATGCCTGGTCCCATGTGTAAGTAGGCACATAAGCATCCTCTGGGCCCATATGTTAGTACCGTTGATGCCCTACTTGTTAATGGTGGGCACTCATGCCGATAAAACCTAAGGCGGCCCCGCATGGAAGTAGTCACGTCAGTTATGAAACCAATGTATTAATCTAGTAGGCTGATCCACCAAACTATGTAAGCAGTACTTTCACACAAATAACAAAAACTTGCAACCCAACACGTAAGAGGGGTTGTCAATCCTTCCTCGGTATTGAGATAGATTAAATTGTATGAGATTGAATAAATAGATCTAACAAAAACACAAAATAAAATAGGTAAAGAAAAAGTGCAGCAAGGTATTTTTTGGATGTTTGGATTAATAGATCTGAAAGCAATATGATAGAAAATAGAACCGGGGACCGTAGGATTCTTTATAGGTTTCTCTCTAGAAAATAGCATACGGTGGGTAAAAAATTACTGTTGGGCAATTGATAGAAGATCGAAACAATTCTGCATCTACTACTATTAGTCCACACATCAACCGCTATCCAACATGCATCTAGTGTATTAAGTTCAAGGAAAAACGAAGTAATGCAATAAGAACGATGACATGATGTAGACAAGATCTATTCATGTAGGAATATGCCCCATCTTTTTATCCTTCATGGCAATGATACATGCATGTCATGTCTCCTTCTATCCCTGAGATTGAGCAATGCAAGATTGAACCCATCACAAATCACCTCTTCCAATGGCAAGAAAAATCAATCTAGTTGGCCAACCCAAACCAAAGTGTCAGAGAAGAAATACGAGGCTATAATAATCATGCATATAAGAGTTCAACAAAGACTCAAATAATATTCATAGATAGATCTGATCATAAACTCACAATTCATCGGATCCCAACAAATAAACCGCAAAAAAGAGTTACATCAAATAGATCTCCAAGAACATTGAGGAGAACATTGTATTGAAGATCAAAAAGAGAGAAGAAGCCATCTAGCACTACCTACGGACCCATAGGTCTATGGTAAACTACTCACACATCATCGTAGGAGCACCAATGAGGATGATGAACCCCTCTGTGATCGTTTTCCCCTCCAGCAAGGTGTTGGAAAAAGGCTCTAGATTGGATCTCATGGTTATGGAACTTGTGGTGATGGAAACTCTTATTTCTCGACTCACCTAGGGTTTCTGGAATATTTGGGTATTTATAGAGCTGAGAGGCAATGGAGGAGACTCCCGTGGGCCCCACTACCCACCAGGATGTGCCAGGGGCCTCTAGGGCGCCCTGGTGCCTAGTGGGCACCACAGGTTTCCTCCGGTGCAACTCTTGGGCCTCTTGGGTGTCTTTCAGGCAGAAAAAATTCTCCAAAAAGTTTTGCTGCATTTGGACTCCGTTTGATATGGATATTCCGCGAGGTAAAAAACCAAGCAAAAACTAGCAACTGACACTGGGAACTATGTCAACAGGTTAGTCCCAAAAAATGATATAAAGCTATAAAATGAATATAAAACATCCAAGATTGATAATGTAACATGGAAAAAATCAAATGTTATAGATAAGTTGGAGACGTATCAGCATCCCCAAGCTTAATTCCTGCCCGTCCTTGAGTAGGTAAATGATAAAAACATAATTTTTGATGTGGAATGTTGCCTAACATGTTCATCACATATTCTTTTCTTTTGTAGCATGGACATTTGGAATTTTAGATGATTCAAAGCAATAGTCTATATTTGACATGAGGAGATCAATACTCAAGCATATCAAGAACCAATCATGTCTTTCAAAATATCAACACTAAAGAAAGTTATCCCTAGCCCATTATGCGCAATCATTGATCCATTCATGAAACATACTCAAATATTAACTATGTCCAATGCACAAGTATGATAATAGTGTTCCCTAGTTGGTGCTTTAGCACACAATTTCGTCGAAGGGTTTCTGATCGTAGTGTCACGTTAGCAGCATCCTGCAGTAGTGGTTGTGTCTCCTAAGGTGTTTCGGCTACTTAGGGACCGTGCCTTCAACTCTGACACCGTGTATAGCCCATCATACCCTTCCGCCGCAATAACCCATTTTGTCCGGGTTTCCACCAATACTTCCGCAACCACCACCGCTTTTCTACTACCACTATTTGACATTTGCCTTTGGAGATTTTGAGTTTGCGGTTTTTCCGTTTCCTAGGGTGTTTCGACTAACTAGGAACGGTTTGACATCGACAACACCACCGCTCAACTTAGTCAAGGATTCAACATTGACCATGTTCACCATTTTGACACCCTAACCATATGCAAGAACAGTAACCTCAATATCACCTTGGTATCATGGTGATACGTCTCTGTCGTATCTATAATTTTTGATTGTTCCATGCCAATATTCTTCAACTTTCATATACTTTTGGCAACTTTTTATACTATTTTTGGGACTAACATATTGATCCACTGCCCAGTGCCAGTTCCTGTTTGTTGCATGTTTTATGTTTCGCAGAAAAACCATATCAAACGGAGTCCAAACGGGATAAAACCGCACGGAGAATTATTTTGGAATATTTATGATTTTTGGGATGTAAAATCAACGCGAGACGGTGCCCGAGGGGGCCAGGAGATAGGGGCGCGCCCCAAGGAGGCAGGCGCACCCTGGACTCTCCTGGGCCCCCTGTAAGGTGGTTGACGCTCTTCTTTTGCCGCAAAAAAGCTAATTTTATGAGAAATATCTGGGCGAAAGATTCACCCCAATCGGAGTTACGGATCTTCGGATATAAAAGAAATGGTGAAGGGGCAGAATCTGAGAACGCAGAAACAGATAGATAGATCCAATCTCGGAGGGGCTCTCGCCCCTCCCAAGCCATGGGAGCCAAGGACCAGAGGGGAAACCCTTATCCTATCTAGGGAGAAGGTCAAGGAAGAAGAAGAAGAAGGGGGGCTCTCTCTCCCCCTTGCTTCCGGTGGCGCCGGAACGCCACCGGGGGCCATCATCATCACCGCGATCTTCACCAACACGTCCGCCATCTTCACCAACATCTCCATCACCTTCCCCCAGCTATATTCAGCGGTCCACTCTCCCGCAACCCGCTGCACCCTCTACTTGAACATGGTGCTTTATGCTTCATATTATTTTCCAATGCCGTGTTGCCATCCTATGATGTCTGAGTTGATTTTCGTTGTCCTATCGGTGATTGATGAATAGCTATGATTGGTTTGAGTTGCATGTTTTATTATTGGTGCTGTCCTATTGTGCCCTCCGTGTCGCACAAGCATGAGGGATTCCCGTTGTAGGGTTTGCAATATGTTTATGATTTGCTTATGGTGGGTGGCGTGAGTGACAGAAGCACAGACCCGAGTAAGTAGGTTGTTTGCGTATGGGATAAAGAGGACTTGATACTTTAATGCTATGGTTGGGTTTTACCTTAATGAATCTTTAGTATTTGCGGATGCTTGCTAGATTTCCAATCATAAGTGCATATGATCCAAGTAGAGAAAGTATGTTAGCTTATGCCTCTCCCTCAAATAGAATTGCAATAGTGATTACCGGTCTAGTAACATAGTCAATTGCTTAGGAACACTTTCACAACTCCTACCACCACTTTTCCACACTTGCTTTATTTACTTTATTGCATCTTTATCTAAACAGCCCCTAGTTTTTATTTACGTGTTCTTTATTATCTTGCAAACCTATCCTATCACACCTACAAAGTACTTCTAGTTTCATACTTGTTCTAGGTAAAGCGAACGTCAAGAGTGTGTAGAGTCGTATCAGTGGCTGATAGGAGTTGAGAGAGTATTTGTTCTACCTTTAGCTCCTCGTTGGGTTCGACACTCTTACTTATCGAAAGAGGCTACAACTATCCCGTATACTTGCGGGTCATCACATGGTATCCCATCACTGTACATTCTTGCCATTACATTGATAAATCCTAGCCCATTTTGTGTCACTTGCCTATCGAGACTAGCCATTGAGTATTTCCGGCCACGTTACTTACATTAGTGATCATCGGTCTACACCTTCCATTGCATACATACCATATCATACTGGTATCATATCATCTCTTGTGCCACAAGTTTGTTCCCGCATATATATACAATTGCTATCTTGGTTTGTGCATTTCGCATAGTGGCCATACAAAAAACAAACAAAGAAAGAAAAGTATAAGATTTTAGCAAAGAAAAAGATAAACAAAGAGCTTGTAAACAATAGCCATAGCATCATACCACATTGCGTAAGATTGTCATATTCGATCATCTTGGATCACCTTGAGAGGAGCACCGGGAACCATACATACATAGCATACTTGGGATAGAAGTCGTTGCATTTTTGTATATTATAGGTTGTGCGCAAGTGTCATACCCGCCTATTGAGCAATCGAGATAGCATCTATCTAGTGTTGTGCAACAAGAGCATTTTCCATGGATTCCATATTTTAAGCTCATTCCTTGGTTGCATGACCCCATTTATCTATCAGTGTGTTTGTTTCTGTGTGCCACATATTGCTATTGGTCTACTTGTTTCACTTGCGAATTTGTGAATATTTTTCAACATTATTGACTCTTGCTAACATTTTGCATCAATTTTTTTTGTGCCACTATCCTCACCAAGCTCCACCTAAAGCTTTACTTGTGTAGGTGTGAGAATCGACGAGATGCGGCACCAATTGAGATATTTCCTTGCTACACTATTGCGTGATCATTGATCCATTCTCAACATCGGTCAAGGTACATTTGGTATAGTTCTTATCTTTCTCCCACTCACATTTGCTCAAGTCTTGTGATGGATAGGCAAAGCATTTCATCTCCGGTCTTCCCCGACAACGACGGCGGGAACAACTACATCACCAAAACGTCCATCTTTGATCTACAACGACAAATGCAAGGCGCACAATCAAGATTGAGAGAGTGCATCGACAACCTCGCCATCGACATACGACACTCTGAAGCACATACAAGAGACTACTTCGACGACAAGCTTTCCGCACAAAAGGAGGAGGAAGATGCAAGGATGGAGAAGATTTGAGCTTTATTGGTCAACCGTTCTTCCCCTTCGTCATCCTCAAGGTGACGGCGAGCGAGTCGATCATCTTCGGAGCACCCAAGCAATGCAAGCACAATTTGTCCATGTCCACATCTCCATGGTGACCACCATCACATTCGTGATCCGCATCGTCATGAAGGGAAAGTCACCTCCAAGCATCATGTGCACGACAACAACAAACGACATCTACTACAAGCTCAAGAACAACAACGACACCATCATCATGAAGATGCTCGCCAAGCACAAACCTACAAGTCCCAACAAGCTCTACATCAAGCTACGGCTAAACTTCATGAGCACAAGAGAAGACCGAGAGACAGGCACCACCAAGAGCAAGATATGGCTGCCACCTCCACTTCGGCATGTTCACCAAGTGTTGTCAAGGCATCTTCGCCTTTGGATGTATGGCATCTTCTCCTACTTCCCCACGAGTTTTCCTACATCTACATCTTCAACAACAAGGCGACCAACTACGAGCGAGGGCGACACTTCCATCTTCGGAAGCCCCTCAAGGAAGTTGGCCGAGCATGGGAAATTCCCTATGGTCATGGAGACGAGCTACGAGGTTCCACACCATATGGGCCTCCTACATGACGACGACAAGACGATCGAGCAAGGGACATGCCCTTCTACCACGATGGCAAGCACGAACCTCTTCAACAACATGAAGACGACGCCCATATTGGACTCATACTCCGAGTCAAGCTACGAGACCGCACATGAGACCCTCTCTATAACATCCCAAATTTTCAATCGGGAATGTTATACATTAGATCATTATAGCGTATCATATTTTATTGCATTTCGGCTTGATCCTAGAAATTCTACGCAACTCAAGGACCCACGGAGAGAGTTGGGGATTTCGTTATTTTTCATATTTGAGTTTTCTCAAATTTTGGAAAGAGGATCATTTGGTTTTAAGTATTTTTATTTCCTAATAGTTCTAAAATAAAATATACAAGAGGAGATAAAATGACTTCTCCAAAATAAACGAAATATTAGAAAAAAAAATATTAAAATCAATTTAATATTTTATTTGGAGTTTATTGCAATTTTATTTGAGTTAGAAAAATTGCATGTTTTCAAAATTGCATTTTTAGGCCAAGAAATATTCATCTCATTCTAAATATTTTATTTAGACGGTGAAATTTTGTTTTGGCATTTTTAGATTTTTTTTTATTTTTCGAGGATTTCTTTAAGTTTCAGCGGAATTATTATTTTTTTAAGTTTCTCCCCGCGGACCGAACTAGGCCGAAGGCCCAGCCGGCCCACCTGCGTCGCCGCCTCGCCCGAGCGTGGCCGAGCCGGACTCCGGCCGGAGTCCGGGCCAGCGCCGCCGCCGGCGCTCGGGGTGCCCCCTCCCCCAAGTCGGATGCCCCCCGTCCCCTTTAAATACCCCACCCAGCAGCCACTTCCGACCCCACCCCGAGCCGCCGAAGCCGCCGCCGAAGCCGCCACCAGCGCCGCCGTCCGCGCCGCCGCAGCCGCCGCCTCCCATCGCCGCGACGCCGCCGCCTCCCGTCGCCGCGGAGCCGCCGCCCCACCCCACCGACGCCCCACCGGAGCCCCGCCGCCCGGCGGACTTTGCTGGAGGTACCCGAAGCCGCCGCCGCCATTCGTCGTTTTTTTTGAGAAAAAACGATTCGTTTTTTTTTGAAAACCTAGTTTGTTCTTTTGTTTACATCGGTCAGTTTTTCCGGTTCAATTATTTAGCGAGCGTCCACTCGTTCATTCGTTTTAATGAACACTGTTCACCTTTTAGCCACAGAGAGCAAACATTCATTCGTTAGCCTGTTCGTCAGTTTTTCTTTTCCAGGGTTTTCCCGTGATTATTTTCGATCACGATTTCTGCCCTGATTTTTGTTTTAGTTTATCTTTTCGCTCGTTTACCGGAATCAGGCGATTCAAGCGCCTAGAGTTTTGTCTCGAAGCCCTCTTTCTGTTTAACCAACTTAAACAAGTTTTTTCTACTGAAAAATTTGACTTAAGTCCAGATTAGTAAATGGAACTTGTTTCTTTCGCAGTTTGAGTTTCGTTGTTTCGTTTGATTTGATTCTTTTTGCAAACCAGAGTTCTTAAGTTGAACTTTCTAGTTAGATCTCTTATTTTGAGTTTTACCTGTGCTTCTAGCTGAGTGCTTATTGTATGCTTGTTTGTTTGCGATAGAGTACCCGGAGTGCGAAGCATGCTACTACGAGTCTCTAGGTTTCACAGATCATCAGCAAGGCAAGTAACATTTTGATCATGCCACTTTACTACCCAGTTTTATTGCATTAGATCAAACCTCAAACAATTGCATGGTTAGGATCTGTTTAATATGTGGGTTTTGGGAAGTAGATGAGGTAGTACCTATTGTCATGTTTATTATGAACCCTTTGGGAGTTACTTCTACGTTTGCTTATATTGCTATGCTATGCTTGTAGACGTGGATTGGGTGAGTGTATCCATGACAGATGTGAATGTTGTTAATTATGGTTAACTTAAGTGGCTACTTTAATACATATCTGGGTGGATTGAGGCACCTGGGGAACCCAGTGTTGCCTGTATTTTTTTGGAAATCCCGGGGTACTGTGTGATTCTCCTATGGACCGCCACCCAGGCTCAAAGGGATCATAACATTATTCATGCTAGAAACTTCCGTGTGCAGCCGCAAGCTAATATGGGCTCTAGCATAGTTGAGTATGTTTTGTGACCTCTTTCAGTGGTAGACTAGCAGATGTAGGGGATGTAGGTTGTTACTGTCTACCTAGAGTAAAGAGTTAATGCTTCTGAAAGACTGTGTCTCGGTCATCCGTTTCTAAAACATCATGAAGTGCGAGAAATTAATGGAGGAGATCAAGTCTTGTGGGGAAAAGTGCGCAAACCTCTGCAGAGTGTACAAACTAATCATGGTTAGCCGTGTCCCCAGTTATGGACGTTTTCAGTATCTAGTTTCTTGGATTATCATGTGGATCTCATCACTCTTAATATAATTTGATTGGGTTTAATGATGATGCTTAATTGGGATTGAGTTGGGTGAACCTTCTCAATGTTTAACAACCACGATGATAGTTAAACAAAATTTATTCCTTTGTTGTAGGGAAAAATTGGATTTATGCAAAACTGTAACCATAGAGCTTTCCACCAGCCATATATGCATGTAGTGATAGAATTATTCTGTTCATTATTCTCTATGTTTTACATTGCCAACATATTCCATGTGCTGACCCGTTTCGGGCTGCAACGTTCATGTTGCAAACTTTTCAGACGACCAGTAAGGTGCCTTAGGTCGTGATCTTTCACTCAGTGATGCCGTTGGAGTTGATGGACTCGCTTTATCTTCCAAGCCTTCCGCTGTTATCGTTATTAGATGGCCTTAAGCCATATTTATTGTAATAAGTTCCCTTTTGAGACATTCGATGTAATAAGTGTGTGATTGCTACTTTGTTATAAATCCTTCAAGTACTGTGTGTGTCAGCATTACCGATCTAGGGATGACACTAATGCATAGAGATCAGACTGTTTGAGGTCTGGTCACCACAAGATGGTATCAGAGCACATGCTGACTATAGGACACGACCACTAAGCTAAAGCCCTAGATCACTACTCTCTTCTCATTTCTAACTCCTCTCCCTTTTATACTCTTTAGGATGGCGGATGCAAGGAACAAGTTCACACAACCGGATGAAGATAGACCTTTTGGACGCCACTTGAAGGAAGTCACCAGATACCTGAACATCGGAGTACCAAGCTTCACCGGGACCTACATCGCCACTTTACCAGAAGAGGAGCGTTGCATGATTCAAGTTCAAGTTCAAGGAACGACGTTCATGCCAGTCACTAAGCCCATAGAGTTTTCCTTTGATGCACCAACCTGGAGTCTAGGAAACAGCATGGCAGCCCACATCACCATGGGACGCATTGGAGAAGTTTACCACAAGGATCTCAAGGATACTATCTACCAGATTTGTGGGCACCGAGATGAGCAATGGGAGATGATCAGCACTAGGAAGGATAGATCCATTGCAGCTTTCATCCAGGAGTTAAACCAGCACATTTGACGCCAGGAGAACCAGATGTGCGCAGGCATGATAGATCTGAAGAAAGAAATGACCAGGATCACCGAGCTGGAGGAAGAACTCAAGTCGACACGCGATGGATATGAGGAGGAAATCATAACAGTATTGGAGAAGAATGACAACCTGATTAAGAAGATCGGGGTGTTCATGGGAGACCCAGCGCCAAGATAAGATGATGATGATTCAACCTGTCCGGAGAACTACATCATCATCGACAACACCGACTCGGACCCTAACGACAGTGATGATGACTTTCTAGATGAAGCTAGATTAGATATCATGGAGTCTTCGACCGATCAATTTTTCTAGTCGACCACCATAACAATAGTAGTATTCCCCCATGTATATAGTATAGTCCGAGAACTTTTGTAACGATAGTTAGACCGTTGTATGCCCTTGTTTGAATTGATTGAAGTGATATGTTTGTGTTTGTCTCATGTGCATATGGGTAGTGTTTTCTCTCTAGACCTCATTCTATTCTATATTCTCATATTTGCTAAACCCCTCAGATGCCTACGAGACGCGACAATGGATTTGCTTTCCCACCGGAGCTCACCCAGTTGATCCAGCAGCAGAATGCATTGATGCAAATACTAGTCCAGAACCAGAATCAGGGGAACAACAACAACAAAAACCCACCGCCACCACCACCAGTTGATCACTTAGCTTGTTTCTTGAGGCTTAATCCGCTGGTGTTCTCTAGTAGCACCAAGCCGATGGTTGCAGATGATTGGCTCCGCAAGACTGGAAGGTAGTTGACCACTACAGGATGCATGGTGCGGAGAGAGTGCGTTTTGCCGCACATCAGCTGGATGGACCCGCAGCATCATGGTGGGAGAATTTCACAGCCACTTACCCCATCGACACTGTCACATGGGATCAGTTTCAGCAGGCTTTCCGTACTGCCCATGTTTCAGCAGGAGCTATGGCCATGGAGAAGCGTGAGTTTCGCAACTTGCGCCAAGGAGGACGCACAGTTGGCCAGTATGTGGATGATTTTAGTAAATTAGCACATTATGCTCCAGATGACGTTGCTACGGATGCAGCTAAGCAGGAGAAGTTTCTGGAAGGACTGAATGATGAGCTGAGCATGCAGTTGATGGTGGCAACCTTCAACAACTACCAGGAGTTGGTAGACAGATATCTCATGATAGAAGGGAGGCATCAGCAGATTGACAGCCGCAAGAGGAAGTATGGACAAGGGAAGTACAATTGTGGAGCTCAGCAGAAGCCTCGTTTTACCCCGAACTCATGAGAACCGTTTTAGCATAACCATGGAGGTCACACCCACAATGGAGGAAGTTCGCACAACCATAGTGGCCCCAGGAATGGGAATGGTAATGGAGGAAGCAATGGGCAGAACCGTTCCAACCCAGCAACACCATCTAAGAAGGATCTGAGCCACATTAGTTGCTACAAGTGCCAGAAGACTGGACATTATGCCAATGAATGTCCTGAAGCTAAGAATGGAAATGGCAATGGAAGCTCTGGGAAGAAGCCTAACCCTTTCAATAGGGGACAGGTGAACCACGTCAACATGGAGGAGGTTGAAGCTCGGCCATATGCAGTAATAGGTAAGTTTTTGGTTAAGTCATTTACTGCAATCGTTCTTTTTCATACTGGTGCATCGCATTCATACATATCAAGGGGATTTGTGGATAAGTATAAACTGCCAACCCAAGCCCTTAGGTCACCCATGTTAGTAATCTCGTCAGGAGCAAAGTATATGGCTAGTCTATGGTGTGATCAGTTACCATTAAGGATTGGTAACTATGTATTTCCCTCAGACCTAATTGTATTGGAATCACAAGGATTGGATGTGATATTAGGCATGGATTGGTTATCAAGTATGGAGGGAACATTGAATGCGCTAGTAAGTCGATTTTGCTCACCACCCTAGAAGGAAGAAGGATTAAGTATGTATCCCGGCATGTGCCGAAGAGGACTCAAGTGAATTCCTTATCAGGAGTTGTACAGGAGGAAGTACCAATGGTGAAGGATTTCCCCGATGTATTTCCAGAAGAGTTGCCAAGCATGCCATCGGATAGAGACATTGAGTTTTTTATTGAGCTTTTGCCAGGCATAGGGCCAATATCTAAGAGACCGTACAGGATGCCCGCAAAGGATTTGGAGGAAATAAAGAAGCAGATTAAGGAGTTACTGGATAAAGGCTATATTCACCCAAGTTCGTCACCTTGGGGATCACTAGTACTTCTAGTGGAGAAGAAGTATGGATCATTAAGGATGGTTGTAGATTATCGTGGATTGAATGAAGTAACAATCAAGAACAAGTACCCACTGCCGATGATCAATGATCTGTTTGATCAGCTGCAAGGAGCTAAGGTATTTTCCAAGATTGATCTGCGATCAGGATACCACCAGTTGAAGATTCGAGAGCAGGATATACTATTTCATGAACATGATGAACAAGGTGTTTATGGAGTTCTTGGATAAGTTCGTTGTGGTGTTCATTTATGATATTCTAGTCTACTCGAAGAATGAAGAGTAGCATAAGGAGCATTTGCGTTTGGTACTTGGGAAGCTTAGAGAACATCAGATGTATGCCAAGTTCAGCAAGTGTGAGTTTTGGTTGAAGGAAGTTGGATTCCTCGGACATGTTATATCCGGAGAAGGAATAGCAGTAGACCCCACCAAAGTTGTCACTATGACAAATTCGGAAGCACCCACATCAGTTGGAGAGATCCGGAGTTTTCTTGGACTCGCAGGATACTACCGGAGGTTCACTGAGAATTTCTCGAAGATTGCAAAACCCATGACGGAGTTGTTGAAGACGGACACCAAGTTCAATTGGACTGAGGAATGTGAGGCCAGTTTCCAGGAGTTGAAGAAACGCTTGGTTACATCCCCAGTTTTGATTCTGCCAGATCAGCCAAGGATTATGAAGTATATTGCGATGATTCTCGACGAGGACTTGGAGCAGTGGTTATGCAGGAAGGAAATGTTGTTTCTTATGCCTCACGACAGCTTAAACCCCATGAGTTGAATTATGCTACACATGATTTGGAGTTAGCAGCTGTAGTGCATGCATTGAAGACATGGAGACATTTTCTCATCGGAAACCATTGTGAGGTGTACATGGATCACAAGAGTTTGAAGTACATCTTCATGCAGAAGGAGTTGAATCTCAGGCAAAGGAGATGGTTGGAGCTCATTAGGGATTATGATATGAGATTGCATTATCATCCAGGAAAGGCTAACGTAGTAGCCGATGCGTTGAGCCGCAAGAGCCATGTCAACACCCTCTTAACCGGAGAGTTACCCAAGGAGTTAGCCGAAGAGCTTCGCGAGCTATGTTTGGAGATAGTCCCGAGAGGCTATGTAGCAGCATTGGAAATTCAGTCTACTTTGATGGATAAGATCAGAGAAGCTCAGAAGACGGACAAGGATATTGCCGAGATAAAGGAAAGAATGACGAAAGGAAAAGCAAAAGGATTTTGTGAGGATGAGCATGATACCTCACTAGAAAAAAAAGACACATTCGTGACATTTTGGGCCGAACGAAATTTTTTTCTGTCATACATATGACACTTCTATGACGATAATTGTGACAAAACCCGGTATCATCATAGATGTGGTGGGCTCCTACTTCTATGACAAAATATCATGACAGAAAATGGGCTTTTCGTCCTGAGCGGGTCGGAGACGCAGCTGCATGACATTCTTTGGGCCGTCCATGACGAAAAAACCATGGTAGAAGCGAGGGGGAGGAAAATTTCGGGGAGTTCCCGGTTATGGTGGGAGGTCGGGGGCCGAGCGATGCGCATTTCTCTCGTACACGTATGCGCGTGTGTGCGAGGCGTTGGCTCTAACTGAACCCGAGCGATTGCACTGCAGGCTACGCATTACTGAACCCGAGCGATCGATCGATGGCTGTTAACTGAACCCGATCGAGCGATTCCTTAGCTACTGCTGCTAACTAAAGCTGATCGATTGGATGAATA
>NC_041387.1:141893273-141932897 GCF_002162155.2 Triticum dicoccoides | reverse complement strand
GCGGTGGCGTTGCCTCTGGATGAACAGGACCCCGTGGTGTGGAGGGCTAGATGAACAGTAGACGGTGGAGGGGTGCCCGTGGAGGGGTGGTTGAACAGGACGCCGTGGTGTGGAGGGCTGGATGAACAGTAGACGGTGGAGGGGTTCCCGTGGAGGGGTGGTTGAATAGTAGCCGGTGGAGTAGCGCGCAGTGGAGGCTGGATGGACAAGAGCCCGTGGAGGCTGGAGGAGGTCGACGGTATCCCGTGGAGGCTAGAGGAGGTCGACGGTAGAGATGAACAGTATCCCGTGGAGTCCCGTTTTGCGGTACGCCACACCCCTCCTGATGAACAGGACCCCCGTTTCGACCGTAGGAGGTCCATTTCATCCGTTTTGCGGTACGCCACACCCCTCCCGATCATTAGGACCCCCGTTTCGACCATAGGAGGTCCGTTTCCTCCATTTTGCGGTACAGCACACCCCTCCCGATCAATAGGACCCCCGTTTCGACTGTAGGAGGTTTGTTTCCTCCGTTTTGCGGTACGCCACACCCCTCCCGATCAACAGGACCCCGTTCCGAACGTAGGAGTTCTGTTTCCTCCGTTGTGCGGTACGCCAGGCCTCATTTCCATCGCATGTTCCGTCCAAGCCCTCCCGATGAACACGACCACGCATTCCGTTCCGACCCAGCCGGTTGGCTCCCACGCGTTCCGTTGCCTCCCGATGAACACGACGCATTCCGTTGCCTCCCCATGAACACGACGCATTCCGTTGCCTCCCCATGAACACCAGCCCTCGCCGTATGTATGCGCGAGTAGGTGTTCGAGACCCCACCCGTATGTACGTACATGGCCATATTATCTTTCTTGCACCCTGGCCATTGTACGTACGTGTACATGCTACATGCGCGCCTCTACTACGACACGTGCGCGCCTCTACTACGACACGTGTGCGCCTCTACATCGACCAGTATGTACGTACACGTTCGCGACCAGAATGATAACGCTACATACGCTTTGACCAGGTGGGTCCCGACTGTCACACACATCCTTGCCTGCGAAGATGTAGCTGGTGGGTCCCAGCAGTCAGGGGGGCGAATCGTTTTTTTGCCCGGACGCACTTCCTTGCATGCAAAGATGTAGCTGGTGGGTCCCAGCAGTCAGGGGGAAACATTTTTTTCGTGGCCCGTCTGGTGGGTCCCTGCTGTCAGGTGGAGGAATAATTATTTTGCGCGTAATAAGGAGGCACTTCCTTGCTGCGGCCGTGGACCCAGCTGTTAGCCTCTCCACGTGCAGTCCACATCCGATGGAAGCCGTTCCTTGACCACGTTGACCATGCCGCACCGAGAGCACCAGGGCGGTGGATGACAGCGAGGCCTAGGAAGGGGACGACGCGGAGCCGAGGAAGACGCGGCAGTGGATGCCCACGCATAGAGGAGTACAAGGGTTCACTGGCTCGCTGCGGTGTGAGGCTGCCGTCGCCATAGAATAACAAGAGGTGTGGGTGAGTAGAGGGATGGCATGGCCAGCGGTGGGAGTAGTAGGGGGCGGTGAGGCCTCCACCGCATCACAGCTGGCCACGGGAGGCAGGAGCACGAGGCACGACCGGCGCTGGTTTGGGCGGCTGGAGCAAGAAGACCAGAGGTTGAAGAAGCACTACGGCCATTGGATGGACATCGTACGGTCACTGGAGCTAGAATCGTGCATATTGACTAAGTTGACAAAGCCCTCCGTCCCCGTCAACTTAGTAGGCCCACAAGTCATCCTGCCACTATACTGGTCCCAGCTAACAAGGGGAGTATTCATTTTTTTTGTGCGTAATAAGGAGGCACTTCCTTGCATGCGAAGATATAGCTGGTGGGTCCGAGCTGTCAGCGGCGGTAACATTTTTAAATGAAATACAGAGGCCCTTTTGGTGGGTCCCTGATGTCAGGTGGAGGAATCATTATTTTGCACGTAATAAGGAGACATTTCCTTGCGTGCGGCCGTGGACCTAGTTGTCGGCCTCTCCACGTACAGTCCACTTCAGATGCATGTCGGTTGTTGACCACATTGACCAGGCCGCGCCGAGAGCACAAGGGCGGTGGACGACGGCAAGGCCTAGGAAGGGAACGACACGGAGGCAGGGAAGACTCGGCAGTTGTTTCCCACGTGGAGGGGAGAATGATTGTACGAGGGTTTACTGGTTCATCTATCATCGCCAGAGAATAACAGCAGGTGTGGGTGACTAGAGTGATGGCTAGGCCAGCGATGGGAGTACGGTGGGGCGGTAAGGCATGCGCGGCAAAAGAGCCGGCCGCGGGGAGGAGGGAGCAGGCAGTCCCGCCGGTGCTTGTTTGAGCGGCTGGAGCAGGAAGAGCAGAGATTGAAGAAGCATTACGGCCGTTGGATGGCCATCCAACAGTCACTGCTTGTGCGTCAACCTTTTTTTAGGAAAGCCTCAAATCTGTGGAAACAGCATACAACCCATCTGCCATTATTTCTAATAATTAACAGCCCATTTGCTAATTCTTAAGGTTTTTTTTGTAGCCCATATTCTTTTTGTTAGCATTACAGCCCATATTGTGGCCACGGTTAAAAAATTATACGAAATTTTGCATATTTTTGTGCGGTCCGAACTGTTTTTAATCCCGAAATTTTGACTCACATTCAAATTGATTTTAAAAATAAATGTATATCAATATAAAATCCAACAAATCCTCCACACATAAAAATTAATGTAATTTAAAATCTCGAAATGAAAAAAAAGATATTTCAAACTAACTGCCGGTTTGATGTGTTTTAAAAATGTACAACCCATTTCTCATTACTGATGGGCCATTTTCTCGGCTAGCCGAATGAAAGATCTCCTCGTCTGGAAAGATTTGCAGCCAAACAGGCCTGACAAAGCGACTTACTTGGCAAATCACAAAAAAACTAGGCTGTGGCCATGGACCCAGCTGTCAGCCTCTCCACGTACAGTACTCTTCTGATGGAATGTCGTTGACCACATTGACCACGCCGCGCCGAGAGCACCAAGGCGGTGGACGACGGCAAGGCCTAGGAAGGGGACGACACGGAGCCGGGGAAGACGCGGCGGTGGATGCCCACACGGAGAGGAGTACAAGGGTTCACTGGTTCGGCTGTGGTGTGAGGCTGCCATTGCTGCAGGGCCTGGCTAGCGGGTGGGAGTAGTAGGGGGCGATGAGGCCTCAACGGATGCACAGCCGGCCACTGGAGGCAGGAGCAGGCGGTCTCCCCGGTGCTGGTTTGGGCGGCTAGTGCATGAAGAGCAGCGATTGAAGAAGCAGCAGGACCGTTTGTTTCAAATCCAACGGTTATTGCTGCTAGAATCGTTTGTTGACTAAGTTGACAAGCCCTGCGTACGCGTCAACTTAGTAGGCCCACAGGTTAGCCTCCCAACCGGTACACCCTAGATGTTAGTGGGAGGAATCATTTCTTTCGCGTAATAAGGAGGCAGTTGATTGCGTGCGGCCAGGCCAGCGGAGGGAGTAGGGTGGGTCGGGGACGCCTGCGCGGCATCACAGCGGGCCACAAGAGGAGGGAGCAGGAAGATCAGAGATTGAAGAAGCACGTCGGCCGTTGGATGGACATCCAACAGTCACTGCTGCTAGAATCGTGTGTTCACTGACAAAGCCTTCCGTAAACAAGTCAGCCTCGAAATCTGTGGCGTGTACAACCCATTTGCTATTATTTTTATAATTTTACTCATTTTCTAATTCATATGGAATTTATTGTAGCCCTTTTTCCATATTTAGAATTGCTGGCCATTTTCTGGTCAGTACCAGGGTCAAAAAATTAACTAAATATGTGGGAAATTTTGAAAATTCGCAATTTTTTGCTGGGGAACGAAATATTCTTAATCCAAAAATTAATAGCTATACTAAAACAAATTTAAAAATAAATTAGTACTATGTCAGGTTAAATCCAATGAAATACGTATAAGATATCAGTGAAGAACAAAAACAAAAAAAGAAACTAATATCCCATTTGCTATAATTTTTTTGGAATTTTCAACCCGTTTTGATATTACTTTTAACAGACATTGACCATACTCTTTGGCCAGGACAGAATGCATCCCTCCTCGTCTTGAAAGATTTACAACCCAGTAATTCGGAGAAAACAAATAGGCCTAGCTTGGGTATTCTTCAAAAAGAAATACTGGCCTACCTATTTTCCCAAAGAACTGGTGCACGGGCATTTAGCTTTATTTATTTATTTACTTATTTATCTTTAGGGGACCATGAGCATGTACCTGGGCAGGATTCATGTGAGAGCCTCCCTTCCAGTTAATTATGGGCTTCTCTATTGGGCCTTCATCAGTGGGCTGCATGTTATCAACAAGTGGAAAATGTGATCCGTACAAAAAATAGTATGAGCTACGTACGGTACGGGGCACTAAAGGATCAAACCGTCCAACGACTTCCAAAACATTGTGTTTGTCGTTCTAACAACACATTTATTCAACCAATAGATGAAATATACTACTGATTGTACATTGAAAACAACAGCAGCAACCAGGGCTAGGGGTGCAACAGAAGCAGTAAGCAGGCCAGAAGAGTGAAGACGCAGCTCTCTCTTCCAAACCAAACATCAGCCATCATTACAAAAGGGCTACCAAAAAAGAACAAGTGTATGCATCAAACTAAATAAAGATCCTACTACACCAAGTCTACGCATCTAACTAACTGGCTCAGTTAGACGTTACTATTTATTAAGCTATGGAGATTGGCTTACGGCTTGAACCAGATGGGTGCCTGACAGGGGAAACTCCAGCCAGCAGGTCGAAGTCTAATACTTGCGACCCTCTCTTCTACTTTGGGCTGCAGAGCGTGGCGGCACATATTAGGGTTTGGTGCATGCAGAGACGCATGGTACGCTGTGTACACACAGTTTTGCCTGATGAACGAAACCGCGCTGCCATCATGATCCTTGCCATCGGTTATCTCCTGGTTAATCGGATAATTCAGTCCGACAAACAGAGAGCATGTACCAAGGCTACTTACCAGCCTCTAGTCAAAAATTCCTGAAGGCCCAGAGAAGCTGGGATCCTGCTCAAAGACCTTGCAGTGACTGTGATTGTATTCCGCGAAACAACATGTCCGGTACGTGCGAACGATCATCAATCTTTCACCGTCGTCTGATCGAGCCAGGAACCACCTGCAACTGCCATGCCGCTTTTATTTGAAAGGTTATGGGATTGGGAAGGGTAGGGACACCAGGCGGCCTATAACATCATATCAAGTTGGAGTCAAATAAAAAAGGGCTCTTGATTTAGTCAATCTTAAGAACAAGATGTTATGAGCATGAATATTTTTTCAGTAAATGTTGACAGTAATATAAGCAAGCCATCATGATATCATAGGAAAGTAACATACTGTTGTTACAGCCGTTTGTAGCAATGACTGGAGTAGGCCAGCAATACGTCCAGCCATAGAAGGAGTCGACGGTGTAAATGAAGCCCTTGTGTTCAATGGCCTCAGAGAACCATGGAGGATGTATGATCCTGCGATGGACGTGCAGATTTATCCACTTACCGCAGTGACCTGTCAGATAGGCGAGACCGCGGTTGAAGAATGCAATTAGCCTGAAGTCTTTATAATTTGCAGATCTTGTGGGCACTTGGCATATTACAACCTTGAGCAAATCAAACTTGGTATCATGTTGGCTACTATAAGATTCCGAGTATTCTGGGCCGCGGTGCCAAAGCAATGCAGTGTTAATCGAAGGAAGGGGGATCAATCACCGGGTGTAGACCTCCATGAGCATCCAGCTGCCGCAACCGTCGACGAGCACCATCCAAGACGTGTTCATGCCGACCCAGTACATACCGTTAATGTAGTTGAGGCTGACGGGGATCAGATCGCAGTCAAGGGGGTTGATGCTTGCCACCCTACAATCGTTATGCTGCATGACACGTTGTTTCTGTAGATCAGGCGGCATCAGCAAGCAAGGAGCTGGTTTAAAAAGCTCCGGCCTGAGGGCTTTGAATAAACGGTACAGCCCGAACGAGCACGTGGCGAGCGGCATGGTACTGAGATTGTCCACACGTGAAACAATGAGCTTGATTACCTCTGTGGGGAGCGAATTTTAGCCACTCTTTCGGCGGACGCTGCTCGGTTCTGCCATTGTTAGTGCTTGGGTTTCGGACGAGGAGGGGGGAGGCGCCTTAGCGGGGATGGAAGATTGGACGAGATTATGTGCGGACAATGATGGAGAAGCGAATATGTGCTGCGGGAAGTGGACAGGTGATGATCACTACAGCACGCCGCTTGACTTACGAGACACATACCAGCAGCATAGGGTCATGTCGATGCCAGACAACTTGCTTGAGTGATCACAGTACTGGTACTCCCTACAGTACCTACTACAGTACTATGCCCTAACTTGCTTGAGTAGAGTAGTAGAGTAGGACTCTGCTCTATTACTAGCACCGGAGGAGTAGTATATTCTAATCTAAAATAGTTACAAACTTCAATGCCCGAGCGTGGAACGACTACGAACCGTACTCAAAGACCGTGTCTACATGGTGTTTGGACTTATATGCTAAAAATAGCAAGATGCCCGTGCATTGGACAGCACACCATCATCGCCAACTCGGTTTTTTCTCTGCTCCTACTCCTATAAAAGACTCGGTTGGTGATGATGGAGGCGAGGAGGCGTGTTCAGCCGGGCGTGCAGCGGACGGCGCAGCACTATTCAATTTGTTTAAAGAACAAAGAAGAGTAGTAGAGATAGAGACATAGGGAGGAGCACGAGGTTGTGGGAGATAAGGATGAACGAGGCAAGGCCTTATCTGTAAATGTGGAGAGAGGTGCGGGTATCTTTTGTAAAATTGTCATAGTTGGCTTTCTATCCGTCAGATATAGATCGAACGGTCTATATTACAAGATGGCAGTCATACCATCATCACCAACTCGGTTTTCTATAAGAGTAGATATATATAGATAGAGACTAGGGAGTACTAGTAAGGACACCATCTACTGCTTCGTGTACTACTCCTCCGCTCCATTCGGCGGCCGCAACGTCCCCTACAGCCACTCCCTCCTGCGCTACATTCAGCGGGCGCTATTGAAATTTGGGGAGCGCACTCTCGCGACTGCTGGCAGCCACGACTTCACCGACGATGACTTCTTCCCCGACCTCGGCAACCTCTTCCTCAATGACATGGGCGACAACCTCAATGCCAACAGTGCTGTTCCCGTTGCACCGTATGTGTTTCTGTCCTTCCTGTTCGAAATCGTGGTAGAATTCATGTTTCTACTTTGTATCCTACTACTATGCTAGTCCACATGATTAGTGTCATCTCTGTTATAGCCGTCATGATTTATTTTGTGCTTATTCAGATTAAATCTCATAGTAACTTGCTCATATATTCAACTGGCGCAACATCCCCTACAGCCACTCCCGTTTCATGGACGGCCTGGTCGATGCCTCCAAGGAGCCCTTCGTCCACTGCTATGAGTGCCCAATGCCATTTTGTGGCTCGTCGGTGGACATGGTGCATCACCTCACGGATGCTTGCAGCGGTCAGTGCTGGCCCTTGGCAGAGAACATCAAGTACGAGACGTGCTACTCGTTCACCATGCCGGAGTCGCTGGAGGATCACCGCCGCCTGCTAGTCTCGGAGGAGGATGGCAGCGTCTTCCTATTGATCGTGGGCACCGGCGAGGCCCGCGCAGGCTGCCGCCCCGTCTCTGTAATGTGCGTCAGGGGCAACGCCGCTGACGCTGACACTGACACGAGGCCGATGTACGGGTGCGTGGTCAGTGTTACTACCCCTCCGGGTCGCGTGGGCGGCGACACCAGCCTCATCGAACGGACTTGGACTCTGGGGAGCTGGGACTATCCCGCCAATGTGGACTTGGAAAACCCATGGCATCCTTTACCCGCCGACGCGGTGCACGGGGACTCCAAGGAGGTTCACCTGGAAATACGCATTATCAAGTTAAATGTTGATCATTAGTCTTCGCTCAATGTAATCCGCTGTCTAAGCATGTGGAGACTTCCATGCAGGATCTTGCTCTATTGGAGTATCGCACATGAATAAAAGTGTATCCGTTTATGGTTTAGTCTAGAATCTTCCATGTATGAATTTTTACTACAGTACTGGTGAAAGACTTATGATGAACCATTTCTTACATCTCCTCTGCCCCCTTGCAAGTCATCCTGATTTAATCCCTCTGTATAGGTGTATAAGGGCATGGTTAATATTACTTAATAGTATAGCCAACTGTTGACTATAAGAAAGTGCCATGTCATTTGTAGCCAACATGTATAACAACCGATACTCAAAAACTAATTCTTAAGGATCATTTCTTGCAAAGCACAATAAGTGTTATTTCTTCACAAGTTTTGGATGTAGGTTGAACAGTTGAACGCTTTTGTTTGCAAAAGATACCTTTTTATCTATTTCACCTGGATGTTTGTGAGCTCTAGAGATGAAATAATATCTGAAGAAACCTATTGATACCCATTACACATGAGATGACCCCCACATCCTTTGTCAAAATAAACAACTCCCCGATCAATGCATTTCACTCTTCGGTGCAACGCACGGGCACCTTACTACTATAGATTAGTACGACCAAAAATTGAACTAAGATTATATATAGTATGATAAATGTTGATGCATGTCACCTAAAATTATATCATTCAAAACTATGTTCAAATACGAATCCAACGATATAGTTTTTGTTGACATGCACTAACATTTTGTCAGTTAAATCTTCAGTCAAATTCAATGGGGGACTAATAAACCACGACCGATGTAGTACAAGTGTAGAGGGCGGCGCTGCACGGGAGTCTCACCTCTCACCCCGCTCGTGGCGCGACAGTAAAGCCGTCATATCACAAAACCCAACCACTCCCGGTAATAAGTGGCCTGGTAAAATAAATGGACAAGCAACCATCACATCCCTCTGTCTTTTTTGCATTTCATCTCTCTGCATTACTTTCGCCGGTTCATCTCGCACACTCGATCCCTAGCTACTACTCCTAGGGCCAGTTCTTTTGGTGGCTTCCCCAGCTTTTCGCATAAGACTAGTCACAGTGGAGAGTAACAATAAGGCGCCTCACTCATTTATTTGGGCTTCTAAACTACTACTCCGTCCTGGTTTATTCCTCACCATTGTAATTTGTGCTAAATTTTGACCAAATATTTAACTGATAAAATGTTACTCCCTCCGTCTAGGTGTGTAAGTCATCTTACGAAAACCAAATAATCCCAAAATACTTAGGCGCGGTGCATTAACTTCTACCTCGTTTCTTGTTTCTTGACATATCAACCAATAAGAGATAAAGAGTGTGCATGCTTTTAATGACTTGAGATATCAAACACGACATGTAGTGGTTAGTTCATTGCATGCAATACTATTAATTAGCAAATAAACATTAACGTTTCTCGTTTTCTCCTCCTCCTTGGTCACGGTGCACAGCCTAAGATGACTTACTCACCTAGACGGATGGAGTAGTGCATGTGACATGCACTAACATTTCATTAGTTAAATTTATGATCAAAATTTGACACAGATTATAATGGGACCAATAAACCAGGACGGAGGTAGTAGTTATGGGATTAATAATCTAGAAGCCTAAAAGAACTGGCCCCTAGTAGTCCTACTAGTAGTAGTACTCAAGTTGGAAGTCCAATTGCACGGCACAACTTGTTAGGCAAAAAATTCGATACAGGGTGTAGGAAGCGGTTTGGGAATTTGCATGCCTTTCCAACCAGTGAGATACTCCGTACAAAGTACGACAGAGAAATAACCACAGAGAAGGAAGCTAAAAGTAAACAATCAAACGAGCATTTTTGCATTTGTTTTGCATTGAATCATTTCACAAGCTTGACTAGTGTTGTTTTTCTACTTTTACAAAAACTACATCGTAATGTTAAAACGTGCATTTGCACGTACATAAGTAATAGTAGTACTCCCTCCGTCTAGGTGTACAAGTCTTACCTCCTTCTTGGTCACCGTGCACAACCAAAAATGACTTATTGACCTGGACGGAGGGAGTAGCACAGTCTGCAAGCATATATCGAGAGAGATGTGTAGTCTGATAGTATATAGTAAAGTTTGTGCTATATGCACGTACTTGCAAAATGCGTAATAATACACAAGGTTTCCATACTTTCCCTTTTACATACTTAATTAAGGACGCTAAAAATTCCTGAACGTTCGGGATTTATCATTTGCGTCCCAAAACTAATGGGATCGCCTTACGAAACAACAATCATACTCCTCCTAAAAGCCACGGCGCTCGCAGGAGCGCTTGCGGCGCGCCATGAGTGCCCTGGTGCACGGCCGTTTCCCAGCGCGTCGACACAACACCTCTTCCTCAGCCTCGCAACTCGCGAGGTGCTGATTGGCGGCTTGCCGTCGAGCGAGCGCGATCTCACCAGTGTGGTGATCCGGCGTTCCTCCTCGCTAGAAACATGCACCCGGTCCACGTACCGCCAAGCATAGATGAGGTGCTTGGGCCCGACTGCACTCAGGGCGTGGGCAAGGGCGTCCTCCGCCACCCTCACGGCCCTCGCACGAGCCTTCTGCCAAAGAGCCAATTGCCTGACTCTCTCGGACGCGACATAGGCCTCCCAGGAAGCTTGTTCCATGGTGCGCTTCTCTTCCTCGGCCTTCTTCTCCGCCTCTATTTTGGCGCGCTCTGCTGGAGGCAAAGCCTCCCACAAGGCGACACCCATTTCTTTCCAAAGCTCCTCAAGGCTGGGGGGCTCGGCGGGCGGCGTGGCATTCTCCTCGTAGCGGGGAGCCGACGCGTCCTCCGACGCGTGTGCTGGTGAGATTGGGAACACCGACGCGTGCACCTCGACGCGTTGCGGCGAGGAGCGGAACACCGACGTGTCCTCCTCGACTAGTGGCGGCGAGGAACGGAACGGCGATGCGTCGCATCGCGGCGAGAAGTGGAACACCGACGCGTCCTCCTCGACTAGTGGCGGTGAGGAATGGAACGGCGACGCGTCAGGTAGCGGCGAGGAGCGGAACACCGACGCGTCCTCCTCGACTAGTGCCGGCGAGGAACGGAACGGCGGCGAGGAATGGAATGGCGACGCGTGGCCGTCCGCGCGGTGCAACGAGGGGCTCCTAGGGCTTGGGAGGGGCGATGCCATGGTGGTCGACGTGAGAGGGAGGGGGAGGAGATAGCGATGAACGTGAACGTGAGGGGGAGGAGATAGCAATGTCGTGCGAGGCGCAGTATTTATGGCGAGCAATGGCACACCTACATAAGATATGGACTGAGTTGCACTGACTTAAATGCAGGTCCAATTGCATCACTGACATGTGGGCCAGTCCCCCTGTTGGGCCCATATGTCAGTGACCCAATGCACCTGAAGTTAAGTAAAAGCTACGTGGGCATATTTGTTGGAGTAAATTACGGGGGAGCGAAGGGGTGGAAATATTGCTGGTCACAACGGATTGGACGAGCGTGGGGGGAGGGGAGTCATGCATGCAGATTTTTTCACACAGGGTGGAGTGGTGGGACCGCCGGAGGGAGAAGGAGAGTTTGGCAGGCATATTGTTTCCACACATGGAGAGGAAAAGATTTGGAGACTGTCGGTGTCAAAACCGGCGGATCTCGGGTAGGGGGTCCCGAACTGTGCGTCTAGGCGGATGGTAACAGGAGACGAGGGACACGATGTTTTTACCCAGGTTCGGGCCCTCTCGATGGAGGTAAAACCCTACGTCCTGCTTGATTAATATTGATGATGTGGGTTACAAGAGTAGATCTACCACGAGATCAAGGAGGCTAAACCCTAGAAGCTAGCCTATGGTATGATTGTTGTTCGTCCTATGGACTAAAGCCATCCGGTTTATATAGATACCGGAGAGGGCTAGGGTTACACAGAGTCGGTTACAATGGTAGGAGATCTACATATCCGTATCGCCAAGCTTGCCTTCCACGCCAAGAAAAGTCCCATCCGGACACGGGACGAAGTCTTCAATCTTGTATCTTCATAGTCTTGGAGTCCGGCCGATGATAGTAGTTCGGCTATCCGGACACCCCCTAGTCCGGGACTCCCTCAGTAGCCCCTGAACCAGGCTTCAATGACGACGAGTCCGGCGCGCATGTTGTCTTTGGCATTGCAAGGCGGGTTCCTCCTCCGAATAATTTATAGAAGATTGTGAACACCAGGATAGTGTCCGGCTCTGCAAAATAAATTCCACATACAACCGTAGAGAGAATAATATTACACAAGTTCAATCTGCTGACGTATTTTGTGGCGTAACGTCACACCACTACCAAGCCTTCAAATTGTTTTTATTGTTCCATCTCGGTGCGTTTAGTGAGGCGGTTTCCTTGGCACGTCTTGTCGAAGCAGAGATCGTGTTCCCCTTATTCCGGGATTCCCATCAATACGGACGTGGGTAACCCAACCGCGCCATTGATTGCGGCGCTTGGGAGATAAGCGAGTTTTATCAGGTCGGTGGGGACGCATGTTTCCGTCCGCCCATATAAGGGGATAAAGATCCAATCCTTTTACCTGCGCCTTCTTCCTCCTTGGCTTATCCATCTCCGCGAACTCGAGCTCTAGCACCCAAGCCCGCACATCTCACCTCAACCTTCTCCAAATATGTCCGGAGCGGGAGGCAAGTGGATGGCCTCCTCCGTTACGGAGGGGCATATCCAGAAGCTGCGCAGCGCCGGATACTTCTCCAGCGACATCGCGCATCGGCTCCCCGACGAGGGAGAGCTCATCCCCACCCCCAGGCCCCATGAGAGGGTAGTATTCCTTCCCCATTTCCTCCACGGACTGGGCTTCCCGCTTCATCCCTTTGTCCGGGGGCTCATGTTCTACTACAGCCTAGATTTCCATGATCTGACCCCGAATTTTATTCTCAACATCTCGGTGTTTATCGTCGTGTGCGAGGCCTTCCTCTGCATCCAGCCCCACTTCGGCTTGTGGCTCAAGACCTTCAGTGTCAAGCTGAAGGTTGTGAAGGGCAGCCAAGCGGAGTGAGGAGGCGACATGGTGGGCAGGATGTCCCACGTTACGTGGCTGGAGGGCACCTTTGTGGAAACCATCAAGGGGTGGCAATCGGGGTGGTTCTACATCACCGAGCCGCGTGATCCTGAATGGGCAGCGGCCCCCGAATTCAGATCCGGCATCCCCACACGGCTCACCTCATGGAAAGAGAGCGGCCGGATTTGGGGCGATCTGGAGGAGCTGACCGGACTCCAAGCCTACGTCCAAAAGCTGGTGGACAAGAAGCTCGAGCTTGTCAACATAGTCCAGGTCATGCTCATCCGCCGGATTCTCCCGTGCCAACGACGGGGCTTCAATATGTGGGAGTTCGATCCGGCGCAGCACCAGACTTTGAATGGGCTCTTCGACACTATGTACGAAGAGGTCTGGAAGGTGCTGTTCAAGGGCGCCGAGGCTCCCGCATCCGCTACCGAAGATCGCGGATTCAGCTTGCAGCGTCCAGCTGACGAGGTAAGTGATATTGTCCTTTACGGGACGCTTGTTATTCATAGTTTGACTCTGTGCGGGATCTAAACTCCCTTTCCTTTGACATGACTAGCTGAAGAAGGCCGCACATGCTATCTATCCGGCCCCATTGCCAGAGGACCCAGCTGACGCCCGCCTAACGGGGCTGCTGGGTCCGGCACCCCATGTGGTGCCGGAGAAGAAGGCCAAGAAGAAGGCCACGGGGACTCGGAGGAGTTCCCGTTTTCAGGTGCTATCGGACGAAGAATCCAAGGCCGACTCCTCCCACCAAGGCGAGGAGGAGAAGAAGAAAGCCACTCCCCCAACGAGGGGAGGAAAGAAAAGGAAGGCCTACCCAACAAGGGAGGCCGAAGGGTCCAAGAGGGGAAAAACTCTTCCCCCGGACTGTTCTGCCAACGCTAGTGACAACGACGAGGACTGGCCTCCAAGGGCCAAGCCTCTGGCGAGATCGTAAGTATCCGAACTCCCGAATAACTTCAAGGTTTTTGCTTTCCGCCACATTATGTCTTTCTAATGCCGCATACAACCCTGCAGTCCGCCTAAGGATGATCTCCCCACTTCGTCGAGCGGGTCCTTAGGGGCGTCGGATATGGATTCTCTTCCAACTGCCTCCACCGCCGTGATGCGGACGATGCCGAGGTGGGATCCCAGGAAGGGACCCACCAGGAGGAGAGGGCCCCGGAGGTGTCACAGGAAAACCTCCCGGACTTTGCACCGGACTCAGCCCCGGAACCCGTAGTGGCTCCGGAGTCCGGCGGGCGACCCCTTCGGAAGAAGGGCAAGACCGCGACGCCGGCTGCCTCCGTCCAACCGAAGGTGCCGGATAATTTGCTGGAGGCGCTCAACGGCGCCTCCATCGAAGAGGAACACCACACTGTTATGAGTGCGGTGATTCAGAAGGTTCAGCTCGCCAAGAGCGGGCTGGCCGAAGCCTGCAGCCGCCTTCTAACAGGCTTTGAGGTAAGAATTTCAATATATGTAAAATGGTACCGCATAGACAGTAGCCCCTGATGCTCGGTTCGGTGTTCGGAAAGAAAAGCCGGACTGAGGATCTTTAGAAAGATAAGCGCAGGAGTCATGAAAATATGTCAATATGGGATTGCAGGCTGTGCTGCTGACCTCTGCCGCACTGACTGCGGAGGTCAAAACTTTGAAGGAAAACCTCGAGCGGTCTGAGAACGAGCTCGGCCATGCCAAGAAGCAGCTCGAGGAAAAAGAAGGTGAGTAATACCTTATGAAAATTGTACCTTACAGAAAAGGATTTGGTTGCAAGAAAAATGACAAGGATAACTGGGGTATTGCAGGGGCCACTAACGAGGTGGCAACCCTGAAGGAGGCGGTGGCCGTGGCCGAACGCAATGCGGCTATGGAGCGCACCGAGCGAGAGAAACAGGAGGCGCGGGTGGCGGAGGTACAGCAAGAGCTCCAGGATCTCATGAGGAAACATGAGAGCCTGGAGCGTGACTCGAAGACTCGAGAGTCTGAGCTTGCAACGGCTCTTGAGAGTGCCAAAGCCGCTAAGGCCGAAGCCTACAAGGCCCTCCAGGAGATCGAGGCGATAAAGAAAATAGCAGCGGGTAAGGCATTTTTCATGCAAAGTAAGCATGTGAGTGTTAATTACCAGTCACTTACCCGAATTCGGAGCTCTCCAGGAGCGTTCACAGATCTTCCTCGCAGTGTGTCCGATGTTGCCGCATTCTACCGGGCCGAGGAGGGGAGCTCGACGGAGAAGGTCTTCTGGTCTTAGTATGCTGAGGCCAAACATCCGGTGCCCCTTAGCGACCAGCTAAAGTAGCTGGTCGAGCTCCACAAGGCGGCCGAACAGGCCATGAAGGGCCTCATAGTTCGGCAGTGGCCTAAGGAGGCCATGCCTGGGAGCTACTTCGGCCTGGTGCGGCGGCTGGTGGATGCGTGCCCGTGGGTTGAAGTCATCAAGCACTCCGCCTGTATTGAAGGTGCCCGTCGGGCCCTTGCCCGCGCAAAGGTGCACTGGGGCAAGATGGATGCCCAGAAGCTTGTGACAGACCCACCACCAGAGGGCAAGGAGTATCGTACGCCCGAGATGTATTATAAGAGTGTGCTGAAGGGCGCCCGCACTATTGCGGGTGAGTGCTCCAAAGATGTAATATTTGAGTAGACTCGCATTTTGTTATCCTGTGCGCTGAAAACTTGGTTCATATGCGCTAAGCAACGCTTGTTAATTTAAAATATTACCTTCTGTGCGGCTGTTTATCAAATCTGAGAGATGGCAAGTCGTTGGCTTCAGCCCCCATGCCACGAGTGCTGGGGTGTTCGGGATAAACTCGAGCGCTCTTGTTCCCATTTTTGGGTCCATCTAGGGAGGCGCTCAACACAACGAACAAGGCAACCGGACTTATAATGCTTGAACACTCTCACTTAGCCATAGAATTCTATAATTTTAAATTTCGGCGAAGCCCCTAGTTTTCGGAAGGCCGAATTTGGGGCGCTATCCACGCCTTGGCCGGACAGAATCTGGCTCCTCGCTCGAAGCGGCATAAGTCTTTAGGGACTCGCAAAGAACCTCTCGAACAGTGACCAGCTCTCGCCTCATCATGACGGTCAGTTTTAGCTTTCTCCACTGAGGCGTTAACCCAGCTCAACTAGGGCGCAATCGCAGTGGTTCTCCCAGTGCTACCTTAGCCGATAAAACGGAACGTAAGGTACCAAAACATGGGAGCCGGGCAAACCCAACTATTAACCCAAGAACATGATTCGGAGCCGATGCATATAATGCTATAAGTTCGGGGTGCCGCACTTGTGAAAGTGTTCGGACTTATCACACCATAACGCGGGAAACATAAGCCCCTGGTGTATTTAGCCGTACCAAAACGTACGGATGCAACCTGTCATAGATGAACATATGTGTAAGAAAGAAATGCAATTAGAAGCAAAAATGTGCTGCATTGCTTTATTCAATAAAAACTGTTGTAAGTGCAGGACGATACAAGTGGTGCGGTAAGCAAGGGATGGGACTGTTTAACATGTCCCCCTCCAGGGGTAGGCTACGAAATAATGCATAAAACAGATTTAATGCTCATGATGGAGACCACCTGGGTTTTCGTTGTAGCCTTTCTCCTTCCCTGGCTGCTGGACAGGGCCTCTGACAAACGGAGTCCTGTAGGTAAAAAATAAAAGGAAAAGAAAAAGAAACGACACACTTAAGAGCCTCTGGTGTGGTTGAGCAGCAGTCTGGGCTTATCGTGGTCGAGCCCCTTGCCCCATGCCCATGGTATCTTCAGAGCGTAATGGAGTACGCGAAGGGTCTGTCTTAATGTTTTACAGGGGCTGGGGTTGGGGCCGCACTGCTACGCGTGCTCGGAATGTGCCAGGTGGTCATGTTGTAGGTTACTCCAAGCACGCTTAGCTGTGTCCGGCTGCTTAGCAGCCGGACTCGAGAATTGCCTTAAAAGGCTTCTTTGTACTTCTGCCGTGAGAGCCGCTGTATGTTCCTCCGTTCGGAGGGAGCGTTCAGTGTTTCCATTGACCGTGATGACTCCTCTAGGGCCTGGCATCTTGAGCTTGAGGTATGCGTAGTGCGGCACCGCGTTGAACTTTGAGAACGCGGTACGTCCGAGCAAGGCATGATAGCCGCTGCGGAACGGGACTATGTCGAAGATTAACTCCTCGCTTCGGAAGTTATCTGGGGATCCGAAGACAACTTCCAGTGTAACTGAGCCTATACAATTGGCTTCTACACCTGGTATGATGCCTTTAAAGGTCGTCTTGGTAGGTTTAATCCTTGAGGGGTCTATGCCCATTTTGCGCACCGTGTCCTGATAAAGCAGGTTTAGGCTGCTGCCGCCGTCCATCAGGACTCTGGTGAGATGAAATCCATCGACGATTGGGTCTAGAACCAATGCGGCGAACCCACCATGGCGAATGCTGGTGGGCTGGTCCCTTTGGTCAAAGGTGATCGGGCAAGAGGACCATGGATTGAACTTCGGGGCAACTGGCTCCATCGCGTATACATCCCTGAGTGCACGCTTCCGCTCCCTTGTGGGTATGTGCGTGGCATATATCATGTTCACCGTCCGCACCTGTGGGGGGAAACCCTTCTGTCCTCTATTGTTCGGCGGTCGGGTCTCTTCCTCGTCGTCGCTATGTAGCCCCTTGTCGCTGTTTTCGGCAATTAACTAGCCTGCCTGCTTGAACACCCAACAGTCCCTATTGGTGTGGTTAGCTGGCTTTTCAGGGGTGCCATGTATCTGGCACAAGCGGTCGAGAATTCGGTCCAAATTGGACGGACCCTGAGTTGTTCTTTTGAATGGCTTTCTCCGTTGACCGGGTTTAGAGCCTCTGAATCTGGCATTGACTGCCGTATCCTCACTGTTATCGCCGTTAATGCGGCATTTGTTTTTGTTGCGACGCGACCTGCCACTACGGTCCTTGATATCCGGACTGCCAGCATTTTTATTGAGGTTGTTGCTGCGTGCTAGCCAGCTGTCCTCACCCGCACAGAAGCGGGTCATGAGTGATGTAAGGGCTGCCATGGATTTCGGCTTTTCCTGTCCCAGGTGCCGGGCAAGCCACTCGTTGCGGATGTTATGCTTGAAGGCCGCGAGGGCCTCGGCATCCGGACAGTCGACGATTTGGTTTTTCTTGGTTAAGAACCGTGTCCAGAATTGTCTGGCCGATTCGTCTGGCTGCTGAATTATGTGGCTTAGGTCATCTGCATCTGGTGGTCGCACGTACGTGCCTTGGTAGTTATCGAGGAATGCGGCTTCCAGGTCCTCCCAACTACCGATTGACTCTACTGGCAAGCTGTTAAGCCAGTGCCGGGCTGGTCCTTTAAGTTTGAGTGGGAGATATTTGATGGCGTGGAGATCGTCTCCGCGGGCCATGTGGATGTGGAGGAGATAGTCCTTGATCCAGACCGCGGGGTCTGTTGTGCCATCATAAGATTCAATATTGACGGGTTTAAACCCTTCTGGGATTTGATGATCCATTACCTCATCTGTGAAGCACAGTGGGTGTGCGGCGCCTCTGTACTGGGCGATATCGCAACGGAGCTCAAAAGAGCTTTGTCTGTTGTGTTTGGCCCGGCCGGACTTACTGTGTCCGGGGTGACGGTGAACGTCACGTATCGTGGGGCGCCCACGTGATCCATAGATCGATCTTGATTGTCTTGCCTTATCCTCCAATATGTCGCGCATGTCCGGAGTGTTCCCCTGTGGCCTTGTGCTTTTCGAGCGATGCCGGGGTATGGGTCTAGTGAAGGGCCTTGAGGCCTCTCTGTCACAACCACGGGGTGGTCAATCAGCCGTATTGTCTCCTGGTGAAGCGGGATCATATGCCTCCACCTCTAATCGGGGGAGCAGCTTATGTTTGGGGTAGCTTTTGGAGGGGCGTTCAAGTTCATTCTCTTCGGCCGCGAGGACTTCGGTCCATCTGTCGGCTAGCAGATCTTGATCAGCTCTAAGTTGCTGCTGCTTTTTCTTGAGGCTGTTTGCCGTGGCCATAAGCCTGCGTTTGAAACGCTCCTGTTCGACGGGATCCTCAGGCACGACGAATTCGTCGTCGTCGAGGCTTGCCTCGTCTCCGGAGGGAGGCATATAGTCCTCTACCTCTTCTTCGGCCGCTCTCTCATGAGGGCTGGCGTCCCCCTCCTCCTGTGCTGGATCTTGCTGGAGTGGGTTGTCTTCGGCGTTATGCGGTGTATTATTGTCTCCAGTGCCGGAATCCTCATTCTTGCTATGGCGGGATTTAGAGCGGCGCCGCTGACGCCGGCGCTTGGGCTGTTTCTTGGAGGGGTCATCCTCCGCTATTCCTTCGTTGTTCCCATCCTTTGGGATATCCGCCATGTATATGTCATATGAAGAGGTGGCTTTCCAGTGCCCGGTGGGCGCTGGTTCTTGGTCGTCTCCGGCATCGTCGTCCATACCGTCGATGTCCTCAGAGTCGTAATCTAGCATGTCGGTTAGGTCGTCGACAGTGGCTACCAAGTGGGTGGTGGGTGGGCTCTGAATTTCTTCGTCGTCCGCATCCCAACCGTCCTGGCCGCAGTCCGGCCAGGCCTCTCCTGATAACGAGAGGTACTTTAGCGAACTCAAGATGTCGCCAAAAGGTGAGTGTTCAAAGATGTCCGCCGTGGTGAACTCCATGATCGGCGCCCAATCGGATTCGACTGGAGGGGGCGCGGGAGGTCCGGAGTCCGGGAAGGAGTCCGGCACCTCGGAGTCACGAGCTTCATGTGGGACAAGATCGGTGTTCGGCTCTATCACCGTAGAGGTTGCAGCCCCCGAGGTGGTGTCTAGCCATCCATCCTTGGTCTGCGCAGCCGGCTCCGAGTCGAAGATCGGAGCGGTTTCGAGTGCGGCCTCCAGGGTACTGTCCGGCTGCAGAGCTAAATCATGCCCATCGTGACAGTACGGCACGCTCGGCTGTGGCTCGAATCCGTCGAGGATCAAGTCCCCGTGGATGTCAGCCGTGAAGTTCAAACTTCCAAATCTGACCTGACGGCCAGGGGCGTAGCCTTCGATCTGATCCAGCTGGCCAAGCGAATTGGCCCGCAGTGCGAAGCCGCCGAATACGAAGATCTGTCCGGGGAGGAAGGTCTCACCCTGGACTGCATTGTCGTTGATGATCGAAGAAGCCATCGAGCCTATCGGTGACGACACAGAGGAACTCTCAATGAAAGCACCAATGTCGGTGTCAAAATCGGCGGATCTCGGGTAGGGGGTCCCGAACTGTGCGTCTAGGCGGATGGTAACAGGTGACGAGGGACACGATGTTTTTACCCAGGTTCAGGCCCTCTCGATGGAGGTAAAACCCTACGTCTTGCTTGATTAATATTGATGATGTGGGTTACAAGAGTAGATCTACCACGAGATCAAGGAGGCTAAACCCTAGAAGCTAGCCTATGGTATGATTGTTGTTCGTCCTATGGACTAAAGCCATCCGGTTTATATAGACACCGGAGCGGGCTAGGGTTACACAGAGTCGGTTACAATGGTAGGAGATCTACATATCCGTATTGCCAAGCTTGCCTTCCACGCCAAGGAAAGTCCCATCCGGACACGGGACGAAGTCTTCAATCTTGTATCTTCATAGTCTTGGAGTCCGGTCGATGATAGTAGTTCGGCTATCCGGACACCCCCTAGTCCGGGACTCCCTCAGAGACGAACGGGCTTCCTGCAGGTATGGGGAACGGTGCATAATAAGTCATCTTGCATGCCGGGCTAGGTATAGTCTCAAGTCATTAAAAACATACACGCCCACACATGTTCATATTTCAAGGTGCACTAAATTATTGCATGTGATGATTAAGGCTGGCCATAATGGTGGTATCTTAGCTGGTATCATGCACACGGGAATAGCAAACATGCTGATGTAGCAAAGAATTAAAGAAGAGAGGGGGGTTAGAGTAACTAGTGTTCATGCATGCATTGGTAAACACATTTTTTTTGTGAAGAATGACAGCATTAGTTGAGTACTTTTGCAGACTTCAAAAACTATTCCACCGCCTCTACTATCTTGCTAAGAGTAGGTGAAATTTTTGAATCGAGCCCTTTAAACTAGAAGGGAGGTAGTGGTACTCTAATAGCTAGGTGTGTAAGTCATCTTACGAAAACCAAATAATCCCAAAACACGTAGGCGCGGTGCATTAACTTCTACATCGTTTCTTGTTTCTTGACATATCAACCAATAAGAGATGAGGGTGTGGATGCTTTTAATGACCTGAGACTAAACATGACATGCAGTGGTTAGTTCATTGCATGCAATACTATTAATTAGCAAATAAACATTAATGTCTCTCGTTTTCCCCTCCTCCTTGGTCATGGTGCACAGCCTAAGATGACTTACTCACCTAGACGGACGGAGTATCAACATTCACAATGTCAAATCAATATTTTTACACTCGTTATAAAACGTAGTTCTTATACTCATTATAATCAGTATTGTAGATATTGATATTTTTAGTATAAATTTGGTCGTGGGATTTCATTGATGCCTGTCAAAGCGTGGAGGAAGCGGAGCTGAGGGCTTGCATTGCCGGTCTCTACATAGGTATTTCTCTTCATAATCCTGTAATTTTAGAGACTGATTGCACTTTTGTGGTAGCGTCTCTTGCATCGGGGGACTATGACAGGTCTGCTATGCGTGACCTGAAGATGAAAGTGTTGAGCATCTCGAAGTTGATCAACAATCTTCAATTGTCAAAGATTAGCCATTCGGCCAATAAGATGGCACACTTAATCGCTAAGTATAGCTTTGATAATAGATTAGATGGTATTATTGTAAATAACATACCGCCCTGTGTGGTGAATATTGTATCGAATGAGTGTACTGGTGTGGCTGGTTAATTAATATAAGGTGTGTTTAAAAAAGTATAAATTTGGTCAAACACTTTGCAAACGGTTGACGGGAGTAAAAAGTACCCGAGGGAGTATCATGCATGCGGAGTAGGCAAAAAAATTGCTCATTTATAGCCGGTCGAAGTCTCAAAGGGGGCGACCGTGCGAGGGAGGCAAAGGTCGTGGGAGGCGCGACGATTGACGGAATTAAGTGAAGTTACATCCACGCGCCGGCATGGCGTGCGAACAGGCAGAAGCTATACTGTCAGGCCTACGATATGGGTCTAGTAGACATGACATCTAGTGGGTCCCGCATAGTTCTTGAGAACTCTTTGACGGCTTGCAGCCGTTTATCCACTGGGCAAGCTAGCAACCCCACGCCGTTCGCACGCCCTACTCGTCCCCGTCTTCTACCTCACAACAGTTCGCTCCCAGTCGTCCCGTCCTTTCATATTAGTTCGCTCCCAGTTTTTGCGGGGTACAACAGTTCAACTTTTCCTAACCCTCCTCCAAAATCCATGGCCTCCCAAATCTCCATGGTCGCCGCTGAGTACCAGGTTAGAGCCATCACCGGCAATCAGTTCATCGTCATCTACACACGTGGATCCGCGACGGTGAAAGTATGGCTTGCTCGCTTCCTACGCATGTTCAACAGTTCAATGGATGAGTGTGTCGCTGGGCTAGATGTTGAGTACACCATAGTCCTGGGACGAGAGAAGGATCTAAAGGATGAAGAGAGGAAGAAGCCCGCCGTGATCCAGGTTTGCGCACATAACGTTTGCTTGATCTACCACATATGCCATGCCGATGTTGAGTGCCAGGATTTTAAGAACTTCCTCAAGGACAAAAGAATGAAATTCGTTACTGTAGGCTTTAAGAACGACAGGGATGTCCTGCATCGGATAGGTCTCGTTGTAGGCCAGCCCTTCGATCTCCATAAGGCAAGCCTGGTGTCCTCCTCTCCACCTTCAATGCTGACCCTGGCAGCAGCCATGATTGATCCTTTGTATGCTAAACTGAAGAAACCTCATCGTGAGTTTCATCATGCATGGGAGTCGAAGACATTAGATGAAGATCACATCCTGTACGCAACAATGGATGCCTACCTTTGTTTAAATATCTACAAGGGTTGGATGAAGAAGCAGAGCCCAGTGTCCGATTCAAGCAAAGAAGCGTCGGTGAAGAGGAAGAGGAAGAGGGACGAGGACGAAGTCGAGGACGTGGACTCGGACTCCGAGTAGGTGGCAGTGTTGTCGCTCATGCTGGTTCTACTACAGTGTGAAGCGGACTAGTTGCTTAGTTTATTTTTAAGGGTGTGTTGTGCTGAGGCCCCAGCAGAACTATGTTTATGTTCTTTCTCGTTATTTGAACTCTTTAGTACGTACAGTAGTACTAGTACTATGTCTTACTACTGTCCTTCTTACAGTTGGTACTACTGCTTGTATCTTCGTGTTCCTACTGTACTCAATACGTTCGTACTAGTAGTATAATTTGGGTCAGTCGATTTGTGAAAGAACTTCGACGGAGCGAAGGAAGAAGACGGCAGAAGAGGTGGAAGAAGCCCTTCTAGCCATCCATGTTCCATCAAACGGCTCACATGAGTCGACTGACCCAAATTGCTCCTTCAGATTGCAGGATCCACATGGCATTCAAGGTCTCGAAGGTAGATTTCGCGTCTACACCCGGTTTGCGGGCTCGACGCGCGCGCGACCGGCTTCCGCCGCGACAGCCACCATGCGCGCCTCCTCCGCGCGGGCGGAGATGACAATGACACGCTAGTTCCTCCTCGCCGGCGTGCTGGAGCACGCGCTCGTCCTCCTCTTTGTATGTTGCGTGCATAGACGCGGCTCCACCAGCTGCTCACGTGCTTGGCAGCACAGCGGCATGGCGAGGAGGGACTGTAGACGACATGAGCGGTCGAGCCTTCGGCTTCATGGCACAGGGATGGCGGTGACACGGCGGTGATGGGCGAGAAATTGTTGCCCGGAGCAGGCGGGCGCCAGCATGCGCAACGGTGGCGGCGGCATATTGATGAGTGCATGTGTGGGAGCTTACTTTAGTTTTATATAAGGTTGGTCAAACTTAAAAGAAAATTGTGCTAGTACACGTAAACATTAGACTTAGGCAGCACTTTTATTAGTTTTTTAAGTTAGTACCACAGCCACGATACGGAATCCTATGCAAGCGCGTGAACTGCGGCCGCGCGGTCGATCGAACGGTGTGTCACTGTTTCACGCTCGAAGGACATCCATCGGACCTTTTTGTGTGTGTGAAAACAATCCTCAAATATTACTCAACTTTTTTTCCTGGGAAAGTTCTTGACGCTACAATATTTCCATATATTTGAATTTAGCTCTAGTTTGTTTTTATTTGGATTTGGACGTTTTAGGTGCGCCCTAGTTTTTTTTAATACTTATTTTGTGTGTGTGACTGAGAGAGAATGTGTGTATGTGTCCAAATGTGTGTTGTGGTGGAAGGGCAATGTGGAGACGGTGTGCGTGTGATACAGACATAGAGAGGTGTGAATGTGCAAATGATCATGCATGAGTGAGACATAGACAGATGCCGATACGTTGCATATACATGAGAGAACGTTCTTCTAGTTTACTTTTGTGTGTGTGTGTGTGAGAGAGAGAGAGGAGCATCCGTAACACAACAACCATATCTCTCGATTCGTCCATCCCTCGCACGATCGCATGTAACACATGCATCAACGCACACATTTTGACACCCTCACCCGGCCCCTGCCCACCTCAAGGCCCGAACAATCTCTTCGTGAATACCTATTTCTCTCCTTAGATTTGTTTTCTCTCAATATCTGACACACACACACACACGCGCGCGCGCGTGCACACACACACACACACACACACACACACACACACACAGCACAACACACACACACACTCCCCCGAGCACACAATTCATCCCCATCCAAGGTTATACGGTGACCACTCTCGCTTGTACTTCTTTGCACCCCAACATGCACAACACCTCAATCTTCAAAGAGGGCATCAAGCAGATCGAAGACGGCGACCAAACCGCGCTAGAGAATGCGGGGTCATTTGGAAGCAGGGTGATGTGACGATGGCTGACTGACTCGTCCCCCCACCCTCTCTCTCTCTCTTGCAAAAAATTACCAATCCCTCTCTCCCCCGCACAAAATTGTCAACCCCTCAATCCACGATATCCTTCCCCTCTCATCCATGTTTTTTCAGCTCTCTCATCAAACATGTTGTCTCTTCTCCTTCCACATATACAGAATCCGGATGCACACACATCTCACGTATATTACATGTCTCCATCTTTCTCACAGACCTAACTTCTTCCTCTCTCTCTCTTTCTCTCTCTATCTCTCTCTCTCTGTCTCGTAAGGTTTGTCTCCTACTCTCTCGTCCACATACATACAATCTTTCCCGCCCTATCTGCTCCATCTTCAAAAGCTCTCTCTGCACGTTTCATTCACACATTGGGATATGTCAAAATGTTGCTTCTATAATGGCTGATGTAGAGTTATGGTTGTTTTTGTTGCATCCTACAAAGTAATAACTATTAAATGCATTTAGATTCTCATTTGACTGGGATTATGTGAGTTTGAGCATGTTGTGAAGTACTATAGACCTTATATACATCTTGGGATTCGACAATGATTGTAACTATTGAATTGTATAGACCATTACATTTGAAGTCAATAGCCTAATATATTTATTTCACAAGTTCAACAAATGATTAGTTCACTACAAACTAAGAAAACAAATGTGCACTCCCTCTGTTTTTATTTAAGTCCGCGTATTAGCATTGGTCAAAGTCAAGTTTTGTAAACTCTCAGAAAGCTTATAACAAAAAATATTGACATATACAATAACAAATAAATACCATTAGATTCATTATTGAATGTACTTTCACATCATACATATTTGTTATGGTAATTGTTTATATTTTTCTATAAACTTGGTCAAACTTTAGGAAGTTTGACTTTGGTCAAACCTAATATGCAGAGTTTACTACTACTACTCGCTAGTTGCTTAGCCGAATCACTCAACACGCGACCATCGTTCTCCTCCTCGATTGGTAATGTGTGTATTGAATCACTTAGCAGTACATGTGCAGTTCCAATTTTGTTCATACCTACCCGTCAAATTTCCTGGGTGCTATTGTTCCCGTAAAAGTAATTGGTTATAGCCTCCATTGTCCAACAGAATATCAGCTTGTAATTGTGCGTCGCTCATGTATCGCGCTGTGCTTGGGTAGGTTTTTCATCTGCAACCAGTAGTGTGGCAAATGATGGAAAGGTTTTTAGAACTAGCAAAGATGCCCATGCGTTGCACGCATCAATATGCATTTGTATGAGTAGTTTATATTGTGGGAGAGAAGGATGAACGAGGGAAGGCCTTATTTGCAAATCTGGAGAGGGGTATGGGTATCTTTTTGCAAAATTGACATTCGTTTCCTTATTATCTCCCAGATATAAATCGGACGGCCTATATTGCAAGAAAAAAAGTAGACAGTAAAGGAAGTAGAGATAAATATTGAATATTAAATATTAGATAAATATAACAGTAGAGAAGAGAGTAGAGATACCAGAGATGTCAGGAAAGGATCGCGCGCGTGGGAAAAAGCGGTCGGGTGTGCGCTAGTTTTGGCGCGCGGCGTCCAGCGCGCTTTATAAAATCCAACGCCCTCCCACCGCTCTATGCCTTGCCACCGCTCTGTGCCTCGCCACCGCTCTCTCCCCGCTCTTTTTCACCTCGCCGCCGCCGCGTCACCGAGAAGCTTGGGGATATCGCGGCGTCCGTGCGCGCCCCTCCAGCGGCTTCTCCGCCGAGATCCGGTTCCGCGGGATGCGCGTCGGCCTCGGCAATGTCGACACCGCCAAGGAAGCCATGGCGCTGTGGCGCCAACACTTCCCACAGGACATCATCAACGAGCGCGAGTTCTATGCGCAAAGGAGGGCGGAGAGGGATAAGAGGAGGGCGGAGCGAGCCGCCTATCACGAGGACAAGCGTAGGCGAAAAGCGGACACTCAATTCAAAATGAGGCTAGGAGCAGCGTCGCCCTGGGAATCCGAAAACGATCGGTATCTTCACGCCTACAGTCAGACGTCGGAGGAGGACATCACCGAGGAGGAGTCGGACGAGGAGGAGTAGTTGAATTATCTTTTTTTATCTATCTATGCTGAGAACTATCCTCTACTCTCTAGTATCTACTTCTCGATCTCAGCACTGTAAATGCTTTTTTAAAGCGCCGCGCGTTGTGATTCTGTTGGACATGCTCTAACATGGCAGACGAGTGCTTTAATGTTGCCCACAAGTTGCGCGAGTATTACTAGTAGTATATTTTTCTTGCCATGTTGAGATTTTAAAACCACGAGTGCGAACATGCAGAGGAGCAATGAAGACCAAACACAGGATATTCGGGACATCCTCAAGGAGCGTGGCAAGTTAAAGAGGAGCTGCACTGAACCTGTAAAACGAGCTTTGGTAAGTAACACCCTTTCAATTACTTTTGTTTAGCCTCGTGTTCTTCGATGTGTATATGTTGTAGTTTCTATTTCTCTTAAGCGTGGTGTTCTTCGATGTGTAATAAGAAGAGTCTTAATCGTCATAATGCTTTCGTTTTTAGCTTGATGTAGGAAGTGGGTGTTCTCACCTTGTAGTCTGTTTTTATATTTCTTTATCTTTTGAATTCACTTCTCCGAGTTCTGTTTATCTGGCTTCTACTAAATGGATCTAGGTTGCTCTGAGTATTGATCTAAAAAAGAAGTAACTTCATGTCAGGATGCAGTTCCTGCGAGGAGGGAAGTATGGTCAACCTCGAGATCATGTTTCCAAAATGAGGCTGGATTACACACAAGGTGTCAGTTCCCTAATGATGCTGGATTAGACACAAGCTGCAAATTCCCAGATGATGTTGGATTACACACAAGCCAGGTGGAGTCGTCAGCTGTTCGTGTCCTTGTAGCATTAGTAAAGGCTGAAAGAAAGCGTGCAGCAGCCCTTGAGAATGTAGCTGAGTTCCTGAAGAAGCAAAAAGAGAAATCAGATGCTCTCTTCACCCAAGCCAAAGAAGAGATGAAAGAAGCCAGAAATAAGCTAGCAGAGGTAGAGCAGGCTAGGCGTCTCCTGCTATCTAAAACTGTTGTCAATACAAAATTTCCTTCATAATAGCTAGGTTCAAATGTTTATCCAGTCAGGATGCTTGTTCTGATGTCTGTGCATCTACTGATGTGGCACAAAATGTTTTTTTTGGGTCATGTAAAAACAACAATTACTTTCCAAACAATAACAGACGAAGCATTGGACATGGTATAGTTCACGCGCAAGCCCGACATTCCAAGTTCAACTTCCACATCAAACTCATGTTCACAGATATCTGCACATTCATACAAAATGTCCACAACCATCATTCACTTCAAAGCCAAAAAAATGTGAGGAGAGTTATAAATAAAGAAAAACCTCTACTAGATCCTGCTACCAGTGCGAGCACAACAAGTCAAGACCATGCGTAAATTAATTATATTTTAGTCATTTTTTGTGTTCTAAAATGCCTGCCGGCTCGCAGAAGGACGTGTTGCCAGCACACGCGTGGACTCAATGAAGGCAGGAGGGGCAGTATTAAGCTGGTTGCACGCGGCGAGGAGGCGTGCTCAGCCGGGCCTGCAGCGAGTGCGGCCATCTTGGCCGGCGCACCGGTTCAATGCCTGCGCTATGAGAGGTCGCATCCGTGTCAGAGCAATCACTCCCTCCAGTCGTCTTTTGTTTGGGTATAACAAAATCTCGTTTTCCATTCACATTTTACAAGTAAAATTCATGGACAAACTTTGACCCAAAGTACGATGGGGACTAGTAAACCAGAATGGAGGTAGTAGTTTTTTTAGTCAAAGAAGGGTTTCCCCTTCCGATTTTCATTGGCCCTGTTTGGATCATGGGGTTAGAGCTAGTTTGGTTTAGTTGGGGGCTCAAATAACCCAAAAGTATCCAAACAGGGAGGGTTAGAGTGGGTAAGTTCCATCTAACCCAACTACTATCCCGGTGGAGAGGTGCTTATTTGGGCTAGAGTGGGTTAGGAAATAACTCTAACTCTAACTGTGTTAGAGTATCCAAACATGGCCATTACTAAAAACCAGCATCTAAATCTAAACCATAGTATTTGCCCTAGAACTACCAGGTTCAACATCTCGCAACATAAACCCATACAACCATACGCCAAGGAGGTACGTAGTACTATGAATTCCATTTTCGCTCCATACCAATCGTTCTAAAAACTACTTACTACTTATAACGTGCCATTGAAAATCAGAACTCTTAACCCCGCTAAAAAATGATATTTTAAACGTGGCTACTCGATCTGTGGCAACTGGCAAGCCACCGCGCTCCAAGTCGTTCACCTGTGGTCCCGACCATCAACTCCTATGGATCAAATTATCACGCGAGCTGACTATTCCTACAAAGGTGCTCCACCACGTACCCGGTACCCGCGAATGCAGCAATCGTGCACCTAGGGTTTTAGGGTTTATTTGTTAATGTCGCCTTTACGTAACACTCATGTGTGCGAGACAGCGAGAGGCCGACTGCGTGCGTGCGCCTCTTCTCTTCGTATATGTACTCCACCATTTGTCTGGTGTCCAAAAAATTATAATAACTACTAGCAATGTGCCAATGCGTTGCCACACGATCAAAGTAGATTGATACATGTTCACCGATTTGATAGAAAAAAAGTCTAGTTTTGAAATACGTGTATCACTAAAAATATGTTATGTTTCACTCAAAATATATTCCTTTGGCGGTTTTGATGAGATAAGGGAGGAATGTTGTTGGTTTCAAGATTCGAGAAGTGGTATATGTCTAATTTCTACTCTTACTAGCAAGATGCCCGTGCGTTGCACGGAACATCAAGATCTTGTGGGAGAAAAGGATGAACGAGGGAAGTCCTTATCTGCAAATGTGGTGAACAGTGCGGGTAAATTGCCATATTTTCCTTCCTATCCGTCAGATATAAATCGGCCGACCTACATTGCAGGATGGCAGGCCCACCATCATCACCAACTATATTTTTTATCCCTACTCTTATAAAAAGCATTGTCGGTGATGATCGTGTGCCTGCCATCCTGCAATATAGGCCGTCCGGTCTATATCTGACGGATAGGAAGGAAACTATGGCAATTTTTCAAAAAGATACCCACGCCCCTCTCCACATTTGCAAATAAGGCCTTCCCTCATTCATCCTTTTCCCCCACAAGATAAAGTACTCATACAAATGCATCTTGATGTTCCGTGCAACGCATGGGCATCTTGCTAGTTGTTTCAAAAAGCCCATGTGTGTGTGAGAGAGAGGAAGAGTGGAGGAGGACGGAGTGCATGTGTGACAAAGACACAAGGAGTGTGTGTGCGATAGGTATCAGCTTAAAATGAGGCGATAGTGTGTGTGTGCACGATCGAGAGGGCGTGTCTCAAGAAGGGAAGAAAAGCTACATAGATACAAGGAGCGGGAGGGAGACATGTATGCGATGGTGGAAGCACGAGTGTGCGGGTGTATAAACCTATCTAGAGGCTAGCTAGTCGATAAATGTTTGTGAGAGAAATACAAGTCGGGGTGCAAAAGCGAGAGTTTTGTGTGTGAGAGAGAGAGACGGTAGTTGGGAAGGGGAGTGGAAGCAGGAGTTGTGTGTGTGTGTGTCTGTGAGAGAGAGAGAGAGGAGACGGTAGTCGGGGTTGTCTGATCGGTAAACAAATGAATAATGTCAGTCTGGGATGGAGACGAAAAGGAGACCGCAACAAATGTTGTGTCTACAGGAGAGAGAGAGAGAGAGAGAGTAATTTTAGTGGTATGAGTCATATGTAGAGACATATAGGCTGTGTGAGAGAATCCCATAGAGAGAAAGACAAAGTGAAAGACGAGTGGAGACTATGTGTGTGGCGGTGAAAAAGAAAGCTTAGGTACCGAGTGATACCAGAGAACAGTAGAGACGTGAGAGATAATGAAAACCGTGTAATGTATAATGATAGGGAGAGTGTGACACTTCTCAAGGGAGACGTCGAGAGACCATGTTTGCCAGGATAGGAGAAACATGAAGTGAGCATGCGGGTGAGCTGGAGAAAAGAGAGTGATAGCTACCTGAAGGAGCATGCATGCGAGAGAGATGGGCGTGAAAGGAGTGAACAAAAAAGGGATTCAAATATTTGAATTCGAGATGATAATACATGTAATCCATACTCGAACCAAAATTGATCTATCAAATATGCATACTCATATGAATTCACGCACATCTATGTTATTTAATATGTAGATATTATTGATCCATACATTTTAGTAGAACATAATTTGGTTAAAAAAATTCGAATTCAACCTTAAGATTTCGAGATCGTTGTATTTGTAAATCATATTATACATATAAAGGAGCAGAATTCTTTGTTGTGCTTTTGAAAGTATATATAAAAAATGATTTATATAGAATGTAATTCCAATTGAAAATGGATCCCGCCCGAAAAAAATAGAATACAAATGGGATTCGAATTGAGTTGGCACGGTAAACGTGCACTCTGCAAAATTTGAATGAAGCAGGGAAAGTCGCAGTAACCGCCTGAAACCAAAATCTGCGAGATGGAAATCACTACTGCCTATCCCTGCCACGCAAAGCCTATCTGCTGGATTTCTATAGGTTTCAATAGGGGTAGGTTTGTAATTTCACCCAAACGTGACGTAACCGCCTCTCACCCGGATTCATACACGGTGGGAGCCAAAACACAGTGTGTCCTCGGCCGAAATCGACTCCCTCCTCGATTCATATTCATACACGGTGGGCGCCAAAAACAAACTCTCGTCGGCAAATATTCGGTGTATGCGAGATTACCGTCCTATCCCCAACCGACTAATGTTGTTGTGATGTAGTAGAAATTTGAAACGGGGGCTAAGTTTGTAAATTTCCTCACATTTGAGACAAGCGCGCCCTGAATACATGGTTCCCCCCTTCCTCTCTACCTCCCTTTTCCCCATTTGTACTCTGTGGGTGCCAAAACACCCTCTCCACCCCACCCTCCTCCGTCCGCCGCCGTCCGCCACCCCATCCACCACCGTCCTCCTCCACCATACCGGAGCTGATACCCCGACGCTGCCGTCCATTACAAGAGATCGAACTTTCTCATCCACGCCTTCGGACCGGGATCCTTGCATCCCGTCCTCTCGCTTCATCCCCGCCGTCGACCACCTTGCCGGCGCCGCTCCTACGACTGTCTCATCCACCGCGCCCCGCCGCCACTGTCTACCCTCCTTGATCTGCTTCCACGCCGCTGACAGCCATCGCTACTGCAGCATCGTCAAATTCTCAGCAGATGCGTACACGGCGCCGCACCAGAGGCGGTACTCTTTCGTATCTGCTCAACTTATTTATCGCAGCAACAAAATAGATCGCCACTGCTTTACTCTGATTTCTTGTCTTGGTTGCGAAGTTGCCTTTGTCCGGTTTGCACCTTCAGATCCGCCATGGCATGCTCAACACTATACTCCCAATGCTTATGGTTTTCCCCTTTTATATTCCACACTAGTTAAATCACATTAGACTAAATTTCAAAATTGGGTCAGTCGGTTTTTCAGAGCTCGCCGGAGTTCGCCGATGCGATCGAAGGGGCTCGGGTGGTTGTGGGGCCTCGCTGAACGAAGAAAACTCGACGCGGGTGGGGGTTGGGGTAGGGGTGGGGGTGGGGGTGGCGGAGGAACACAGGCGGTGGGGGCCGGTGGTCTGGCCGGCGGCCCGTGCGGTGTTCTGTATGGGAAGAATCAGAGATGAGGAAGAAGAAGGGTTAGGAGATGTAGGATCTTCATCCAACCGCCTAAAATGGTCGAGAGACAGCTGGGAGTTGCATTCTTAATGCGCTCTGGTTCATCATGTGTGGGCACTTCGCAACCAACATTTTATTATCCAAAATCTGCTTGCTCTTCTTTACCATGTTCCTCTTTTGTTCTTCTTTAATATGTACTCTCTCCGTTCCTAAATACAAGTCTTTGTATAGATTCCACAATGGACTACATATGGAGCAAAATGAGTGAATCTACACTCTAAAATGTATCTGGATACATCTGTATGTGATCCATAGTGGAAATCTCTACCAAGACTTATATTTTGGAACGGAGGGAGTATGATAGTTGTACAGTATGTTCCTTGTACTGAAGATGAGCAGGGACATTTGCAGTGTAGAGGTCTATACGGTCGGTTGTGATGGACACTTTGAGCCTCTTTGACTCGTAGGATCTTGTAAACATAGGAATAGGATTTGTAGTGGCCTGCCCACATGAATCCTATAAGAATAGCAAGGAAATGCGGGGAGATGTGTCGCCTTTGAGAGTTATACTGATATTAATAGTACCGCACCTTCACTTGAAGAGATCTGGTATCCGAAGCCTTTCTAGCCGTACTGGCAATACTAGCACATATATTCCAGCAAGTTCCACTTTGCTGATTTTACTCTGATACTTAAGGTTTTCCTGTTATATCTACACTATGATCTATGTAGCTTCTTTGTGTCGCACTAGCAGCAGTCCACTCTTGAAGCTAAACACTGCAATCACTTAAAAAATTGGCACCAAGGCATTGAGTGCCATTCTGGATGCAATGAAACTCATACACTCCCCACTTGTTGACTCTTGTTCAGAATATGATCCTAATGACTATTCTAACCTCGAGGAGTCAAAGGCAGATGGCCTGTCCTGTTCACCCATCAAGGTGCCTGTTCTAATTTGGCAATGTTTTATTGATTGCGGGTATCTTGCATATGTTGTCTTGCATTTCTTATACTTTGTTGCACCGCCATCTGCTTAGTTTACTCATCATATATGTCGAGATGGCATGCCCATCCATTATCAATACATATTTCATCTGTCATCATACCATGTTTTTTCACTCAAATGTTGTTCTTGTGCATCAGACATTAAAAAGGAAGAGGGTGATTGCCGAACCTGAAGGAGCACCAGCAAAGTCCTTGAAAAACGTGGTGGTGCCGGAGAAATGAGACAGCACCCCACTTATATTGGCTGTACAACCAGTGACACAAAACGTAGGACCGACTCCAGCTGACTATACCCATACTTCACTGGCCACACCACTAGCCCCACCACACAGGACCTGCACTCCAGCAAAAGGTATACCGATTTCATTCGCCATAGCACCAGCTGTACCACAGAAAAATCCCACTCCAGCAAAAAGTACAGCAAGTCCACCGGCCGAAGACCTATCCCAACTGCAGAGACGGCCAATTCCTGCAGATTGGAACCCCATTCCATTTATTCCCAGTTTAAAAGACAATGCTTTCAATGTTGTTAGGGACTACATGCATATATTCCCATCATGGGAAGATTATTGTGAAGACAAACACCATTTTCACATCTTCCTGTCCAACTTACGTGTAAGTGCTATTATTCACGGTTATTATTTTCCTGTTTTCTGCTGATTGAACACATCAATGATTTACATTACATTGTTGTAACTAGGCGAGGGTCAATCTGGATAGTCATGACGAGCAAAGCTTGCTTGTGCTTTTCAAGGAAGCATTGCAGCAGTATCGGTGTTACCTGAGGAAATCACACTTTGATGGCAAGTCTATAAACGAATTTCCGGTGAAGTCTCCTGTGCTAAATTTAGAAGACATTGAATGGAAAAACCTTGTTATGAACTGGTCTCGTTCCCAGGATGAGGTACTGTCTATGAAATCACATGACAATTTGAACTTCTACTTTTCTGCATGTGCCTTACGGATCTTTTTTGCAGGAAATCTGCTCGAAGAAGAATTCTGGTTTGAAAAGAACGACAAGATATCGCAAATATGTTGCCCGCTACTTTGCCCTTGTTAGTACCTGCTGTCCTGTATCACTGTACTTGCATACATACCTGGTTCATTATGTGACAGCAGTATGCATGATAGCTTGCTTATCAATTGTTTGCTCCAAATTATCTGATCTGTATGAATGGTTACATTAGTGTAGAATATATCCAATGCCAATGTTTTTTTAGCTCTGCATTGTTCTTGTAAGTACATGCTATCCTTTATCAGTGTACTTATAATGACAGGTAGTTTTTCATGTACCATCACTCTGCAGCTTATTTTCCTTTGCCCTCCATTTTCTACACATCAGATCTATATTTACTCTTACCATAATGTTGGTACTGAAGAAGTTTAGTTGTGCATTGCTCTTGGATGTACCTTTTGCCTGTATCGCTCCACTTACATTTATAGCTACTTGGTTATGTAGCATCACTCTTCATCTTATCTTAAATATTCTCCATTTTTTCGTATATTATCACATCTATATTTACTCTTAACAAAATGTAGAATAAAGGCAATGCTTATGAAGAAGATTCTGTGGTAAACTTCTTGAATTGCCCCCCCCCCCATCAGCATGGACAAGGCCTTTATAGAGCCTGTCTTCACCAATAATGTAAGTTTGTCCATCTCAAGCCTTCAAACTTTGTTGTATATATTTGGTTAGGCATGACTGCAACAACTGTTTATTTTTGGTGTTTGCATCAAATTGCATGTTTAAAGTTTATTATGTAGTTCATAAACAAAAGTTTGTCCTTTCTCAATTTAAGTTTTCAGTTGTACAACCAAGTTCCTTCTTCATACCATTTAAATTAAACTATACAGAGCAAGTGATCTTCTTTTGCACTGCATGTATGCTTCTGTTCTTCATCCGTAATCCAGTGGTGTGGTGAACCTACCCACTACAGCACAGTGTCATATTTTGCAATGTCTTAACTATGAACAATGTCATATCATTCTACTACTCCCTCCGTCCGAAAATACTTGTCATTGAAATGGATGTATCTAGATGTATTTTAGTTCTAGACACATCCATTTTGATGACAAGTAATTCTGAATGGAGGGAGTATTATTTAAACCATCTCTTTATTTGCCAATCTGAAATGGGATAAATTGACAGCACACTAACCATTGATACTTGTGAGTTCTTGATCTGTAATCCAGTGGTGTCGTGAAGCTGCCAACTCCTTCACAATGTCATTTCCTGCCATGTCTTGACCTGAACAATACCATATTGTGTTAATGCAATTTTAAACTGTGTCACTTTATTCGTCAGTAAGAAATGTGATGAATTGTCAGCACTGATACTTTTATGTGCAAAACATGTCATCTGTCTGCTTGTTTATCTTTCAGAGTGAGGAAGATATAAGTGTTGAACAAGCATAGTCTCATCATCTTGCTCAGCTGCTTGTGCTACAGCTCCCCAGTAGGGCTAACCTTTCTTGAACTCTACTGAAGTGTTGTCGGTTTTGTATATTATTTTATCAGCGTGTTTATTTGCACTGGTGGCGATCTTCGATGCCGAGTGTATGTAATTTGCTGTCTGCTTGTGCTTTATTATCATAGTGGCGAACTTTGATGCCCAGTGGATGTAATATGTTGTAATTTCTATATTGTACAGTCTAGGTTTTTTCTTATTCATGATGCTGCAATTATTTTACTATATATATATATCTTGTCTTCGCAGTAAACCGGCCAAACCGTAAAATCACGTTACATAATCGGGCTGTCATGCAATCACGATGTAGATTGGGCCTGAAACGTGCCAAACAGCTAACGGGCCGTCAGTAGCCCGAAATGAACCCCGGCCCATGATTGTGCGAATCAAATCAGGGGCTTTTAACAGGCCAAAATTGCCTCGGTCCATGTTTGGCCCAATCAGATATCTGCTGCGAGCAGGCCGGATGCAAACCGGGCCGTAGTTAGGCCCAACTATATGACGGGCTTTTAACAGGCCAAAATTAATATAGGGCCGAAATGTTAAACGGGCCCTTAACAGGCCAAAACTAATATCAGGCTAAATTACTAAGTGGGCCTTTATCAAGTGGGCCCAAAAACATAGTGTCCAGTTGACGGGCCGAATCTGATATGGGCCTTAATTGAGCCCAAATCCTCTTAAAGGGCCGGACCTGATCTGGGCCGTAATTTAGCCCAAAACGTGGTAGGCTTTTAACGGGCCGGATCTCATATGGGCCACTATTAGGCCCGGAACGTGGTAGGCCATTAATGGACCCGGTCAAATATGAACCGACATTTGGCCCAAAACATGGCAGCCAGTTAATGGGCCGGCCTACTAAAGTCCTCAAAATCTTGTGGGCCTACAGCTGGGCCGGCCCATTAATGTCGGCGAAATCTCGTGGGCCTTTAGCCGGGCCGGCCCATTATGATCCGCAAGAATCTTGTGGGCCTTTACCTGGGCCGGCCCATTATGGCACACAAAAATCTTGTGGGCCTTTACCTGGGCCGGCCCATTATGGCCCGCAAAATCTTGTGGGCCTTTAGCTGGGCCAGCCCATTATGGTCTGCAAAATCTTGTGGGCCTTTAGCTGGGCCGGCCCATTATGGTCCGCAAAATCTTGTGGGCCTTTAGTTGGGCCGGCCCATTTAAACTTGATGGGCCAGTCCACGTGTCAACATATCATAGGCGCGTCTCGCCCATTGGATGAGTGACACCTGTGCCAGCGCGGATCTGACACGTGTCTCCTCTAGCCAATGATGATTTTACACGTGGAAAATCCCCATTGGTTGGGGCTGTTAACGGGTTATCGGATCCAAAACCCGACCCGATAGCTTAACGGCGTTCCGTTACGGTGGATGCCACGTGTTGGTCACCCTTGACGAAAGCACTTCTGTGATGCGTGATTTATCGTCATGGAAGTGGACACTTCCATGATGATAATTTTGGTAATGTCATGGAACACTTCTACGACAGCACAGGTATGACTATCTTGATTCTGTCATAAATTTTTCATGGATGTACATGCATGACAAAAAACGCGACCTACTGTGACAAACATGTACCATCATGGAAGTGTATTTTTGTAGTGCCTTATGGTTTGAGGACCGCGTATATGTGCTTAATGACCCAGAGATCAGGAAGTTGATTCCGCAAGAGGCCCATGATTCTCATATTCAATTCACCCAGGAAATACTAAGATGTATCTGGATTTGAAGGATAGTTTCTGGTGGACCGGAATGAAGAAGGATATTGCGGAGTATGTAGCAGTTTGTGATGTATGTCAGAGAGTAAAGGCAGAGCATCAGAAGCCAGCAGGTTTGCTACAGCCATTGCCAATACCCGAATGGAAGTGGGATAAGCTAGGCATGGATTTTATCATGGGATTTCCCAAGACTCATTCAGGCTATGACTCGATATGGGTTGTAGTCGATCGTTTGACGAAGGTATCTCATTTCATCCTAGTGAAGACCACTTACACCAGTGCTAAGTTGGCAAAGATATACATGACCAGGATCGTATGTCTGCATGGAGTTCCGAGGACCATTGTATCAGATAGAAGAACCTCAATGTTCTGGAATCAGTTACACAAAACTTTGGGTACCAGGCTAGAGTTCAGTATAGCCTTTCATCCACAGATAGATGGACAGACTAATAGAGTCAATCAGATTCTGGAGGACATGTTGAGAGCTTGTGCGCTAGATTATGGATCTAGTTGGGACGACAATTTGCCTTATGCAGAGTTCTCTTACAACAATAGCTATCAATCCAGTTTGAAGATGGCCCCTTTCGAAGCTTTCTATGGAAGAAGGTGCAGGACACCGTTGTTGTGGGATGAAGTTGGAGACCGTCAGTTGTTTGGACCAGATTTGATTAAAGAGTCTGAAGAGAAGGTTAAGCTGATTCGTGATAGACTCAAGGTAGCCCAATCCAGGCAGAAGAGCTATGCGGATTCTAAACGCAAAGAGATAGTTTACGAAGTTGGAGATAGAGTTTATCTTCGAGTGTCCCCACTTCGAGGAGTTAAGCGTTTTGGAGTTAAGGGAAAGTTAGCACCGCGTTTTGTGGGACCATACAAAGTTTTGGAATGTATGGGAGAAGTTGCTTACAAGTTGGAGTTGCCCGAAGGATTGTCAGGAGTTCACGATGTGTTCCACGTTTCTTAGTTGAAGAAGTTCCACGCTGAGATGGCTGATATTCTGCTAACAGATACAGTGCCACTGGAGGCGATTCAGTTGGATAGCGATTTGACCTATGAGGACAAACCAGTCAAGATTCTCGAGTTTGCCAGCCGAGTCACGCGTAGCAAAGTTATGAAGTGATGCAAGGTTCAGTGGAGCCATCATATCGAAGATGAAGCCACCTGGGAGCGAGAGGAAGACCTACGGAAGGATCACCCTCACCTATTTTCAAGCCAACCCGAATCTCAAGGGCGAGAATCATCTTAAGGGGGGTAGGTTTGTAACATCCCAAATTTTCAATTTGGAATGTTATACATTAGATCATTATAGCATATCATATTTTATTGCATTTTGGCTTGATCCTAGAAATTCTACGCAACTCAAGGACCCACGGAGAGAGTTGGGGATTTCGTTATTTCCATATTTGAGTTTTCTCAAATTTTGAAAAGAGGATCATTTGGTTTTAAGTATTGTTCTTTCCTAATATTTATAAAATAAAATATACGAGAGGAGATAAAATGACTTCTCCAAAATAAAAGAAATATTAGAAGAAAAATATTAAAATCAATTTAATATTTTATTTGGAGTTTATTGCAATTTTATTTGAATTAAAAAATTGCACATTTTGAAAATTGCATTTTTAGGCCAAGAAAATATTCATCTTGTTCTAAATATTTTATTTAGATGGTGAAAATTTGTTTTGGCATTTTTAGATTTTTATTTATTTTTCTAGGATTTATTTAAGTTTCGGTGAATTATTTTTAAAAAAAAAGTTTCTCCCCGCGGACCGAACTGGGCCGAAGGCCCAGCCGGCCCACCTGCGCCGCCGCCTCGCCCGATCGTGCTCGAGCCGGACTCCGGCCGGAGTCCCGGCCAGCGCCGCCGCTGCCGTGCGGGGGTGCCCCCACCCCCAAGTC
>NC_041387.1:141885140-141892794 GCF_002162155.2 Triticum dicoccoides | reverse complement strand
CCGTTGCCACTTCCGCCCCCACCTCGAGCCACCAAAGCCACCACCAGCGCCGCCGCCCCACCCCACCGACGCCCCGCCGGAGCCACACCGCCTGCCGAACCTCGCCGGAGGTACCCGAAGCCGCCGCCGTCGTTCGTCATTTTTTTATGAGAAAAACCGATTCGGTTTTTTTTGTTAAAAACCTAGTTTGTTTTTTTGTTTAGATCGGTCGGTTTTTCCGGTTCAATTATTTAGCGAGCATCCGCTCGTTCGTTCGTTTTAACGAACGCTGGTCACCGTTTAGCCGCACACAGCGAACGCTCGTTCGTTAGCCTGTTCGTCAGTTTTTCTTTTCCAGGGTTTTTCCGCGATTATTTTCGATCGTGATTTCTGCCCTGATTTTCGTTTTAGTCTATCTTTCGCTCGTTTATCGGAATCAGGCGATTCAAGCGCCTAGAGTTTCGTCTCGAAGCCCTCTTTCTCTTTAACCAACTTAAACAAGTTTTTGCTACTGAAAAATTTGACCTAAGTCCAGATTAGTAAACGAAGCTTGTTTCTTTCGCCGTTTGAGTTTTGTTGTTTCGTTTGATTTGATTCTTTTTGCAAAATAGAGTTCTTAAGTTGAACTTTCTGGTTAGATCTCTTATTTGAGTTTTACCCGTGCTTCTAGCTGAGTGCTTATTGTGTGCTTGTTTGTTTGTGATAGAGTACCCGGAGTGCGAAGCGTGCTACTACGAGTCTCCAGGTTTCACGGATCATCAGCAAGGCAAGTAACACTTTGATCATGCCACTTTACTACCTAGTTTTATTGCATTAGATCAAACCTCAAACAATTGCATGGTTAGGATCTGTTTAATATGTGGGTTTTGGGAAGTAGATGAGGTAGTACCTATTGTCCTGTTTATTATCAACCCTTTGGGAGTTACTTCTACGTTTGCTTATATTGTTATGCTATGCTTGTAGACGTGGATTGGGTGAGTGTATCCATGACAGATGTGAGTGTTGTTAATTATGGTTAACTTAAGGTGGCTACTTTAATACACATCTGGGTAAATTGAGGCACCTGGGGAACCCAGTGTTACCTGTATATTTTTGGAAATCCCAAGGTACCGTGTGATTCTCCTATGGACCGTCACCCAGGCTCAAAGGGATCATAAGATTATTCATGCTAGAAACTTCCGTGTGCAGCCGCAAGCTAATATGGGCTCTAGCATAGTTGAGCATGTTGTGTGACCTCTTTCAGTGGTAGACTAGCAGATGTAGGGGATGTAGGTTGGTACTGTCTACCCAGAGTAAAGAGTTAATGCTTCTAAAAGACTGTGTCTCGGTCATCCGTTTCTCAAACATCATGAAGTGCGAGAAATTAACGGAGGAGATCGAGTCTTGTGGGGAAAAGTGCGCAAACCTCTGCAGAGTGTACAAACTAATCATGGTTAGTCGTGTCCCCGGTTATGGACGTTTTGAGTATCTAGTTTCTTGGATTATCATGTGGATCTCATCACTCTTAATATAATTTGATTGGGTTTAATGATGATGCTTAATTGGGATTGAGTTGGGTGAACCTTCTCAATGTTTAACAACCACCATGATAGTTAAACAAACTTTATTCCTTTGTTGTAGGGAAAAATTGGCTTTATGCAAAACTGTAACCATAGAGCTTTCCACCAGCCATATATGCATGTAGTGATAGCATTATTCTGTTCATTATTCTCTATGTGTTACATTGCCAGCATATTCACCCGTTTTGGACTGCAACGTTCATGTTGCAGACTTTTCAGACGACGAGTATGGTGCCTTAGGTCGTGATCTTTCACTCAGTGATGCCGTTGGAGTTGATGGACTCGCTTTATCTTCCAAGCCTTCCGCTATTATCGTTATTAGATGGCCTTAAGCCATATTTATTGTAATAAGTTCTCTTTTGAGACATTGGATGTAATAAGTGTGTGATTTCTACTCTATTATAAATCCTTCAAGTATTGTGCGTGTCAGCATTACCAATCCAGGGATGACACTGATGCATAGAGATCAGACTGTTTGAGGTCTAGTCGCCACACTCTCTTTGGTCTCGGAGGAGCATGATGATTTTCCACTTCCTACGACATTCATCTTTGGAGGCATTATGGATGAGGAGGTTGAGCATTGGACTATCCCTTCAACCAAGGCGGCGATAGGAGTTGAGCATGGATACATTTGCACCCACATCTCTCCGACACCCATATATGATGAGATGCCCCAATTGGCATGTGAGGAGAGCCACCACCACATGAGTGACATGAGTGACTCCACCATATGTGACATTGAAAGCATTTCCTATGAGAGGATGAGTGTGACCACCACTAGCCCCACACTTGAGAGCATGCCACACATCCTATGTGAGGTTGAGAGCCATTTGAGTGACTCCACCAACCATATGAGTGAGAGCATCATGTTGGGAGTGAGTGAGCCACAGAACATAGCGAGTGAGGTAGTTGATAGGGAATGTGAGGCCACTATGATTTCTAACGACTTAACCTCTAGTCCAAGAGTGTTTTCTTCTTGGGTGCTAGGTCTCCTACATGCCTATCCTCGACAAGTCCATACCTCCAATGGAGACAACGATGGCCATGGTGGACGATGATGCACCCCCCCCCACATGGTTCCATCAAGATGAAGATAACCACAACTTGGTCTTCAACACCTCACCTACAACACATGGGCGATGCTCCAAAGGTAACATAGGTGATGGTGCTCCTCTTGTCCCACGAGCGGACTATCTTACCAATGATTGCTTGCATGATGTTGACACACCTATTACCATGCTACATAGGATATCATGTGAATTTTTTTTGGTCACATCATGTTCGACAACCCTTTAAACTTGTCATGTGCTATGAGTGAGATCTCCCACATTGCATCATTTCAGTCTCAACGTAGTAACTATGCATGCCCCATTAAAATGAATCCCATTTGCACTTATGGCATAGATGACGAGATGATGGTCATTGGCTTTTGTTTTTCATGTGATGATATTGACATGCTTCCTTTACATGATTTGTGCAATTCATCTACTATGCCATGACATGATCGCATTGTTCCAGATATGCTTTTGTCTTCGATGTTGTCAATATTCTCCATGTGATGTTTCCACTAATACTCATGAGGAGACCCCCATAGTTTCCTCATGCATATTAGGAGATTTTCACGCATTCCATACTTTGCATGATTCCCATGATTGTGTGCACCATATGCATTCCATGAATAACAATGCTCTACATATTTCTCATGATGCATTACACAATTTGAGTCTCCATTATGCTATACATAATAACAAACTTATCATGATGGATGACATGTTTCTGTATCACGCATCTCATTTATTTGAGCATTGGCTATTTTGTGCTAACCAACACATACACGTGCGCATCATGATGGATGATGTGTACATATACCACACACACAAAATTTTCCTTTTGCCTTTGTTTCGTGTAGGTACTCATGAATACTCGTCAACCTCACAATCCCATCAGTTGATGAAACGATCTCTTGAGAGCAACGATGATTTGGGGTCACATGGATTGTCCTTACCATCATTCTCTTCGTGCAGCTACTATGCGTCCCTCTTTTACTTGGCTCTCACATGGCTATGGGCTATTTACCACTTGTCACCTTATGCCCATTCTATCGTGTTCACTTTGCATGTTATGCCTCTTTACATGACTTTGCCATGCAATTGTGACCCTTGCTTGCATTTACCCATGATTCACCATTATGCTACTCCTATGTGTATTTGCATGCTTGGTGGAGATTCTAGTAGCTATTGCCATGATTTCTTTGTGCCCCATGCTATTGATGCTTGTTGTGTTGGGAGAGTCATGATGTTCCATTGCCATTTACATAGAACCTCTCGCCAATGCAATGATGATACTATGTTCCTATCTTGTTTTCATGATTGTGATATGTCATGTGCATTATATATGCTCACTATTTGCACCCATGACATGATTGTCATGATTACCTCTAGTATGTTGCATCTTCGCACTACTAGCTTGCTTGACTTGATTCATGTGATTACTTGCTTGGTTGCATCACCCATGATATATTCTTGCTTGTTTCATTGGGTTGATAGCATATATGTTCATGCCTCTCACGTGATATATCTTGATCACTGTCGCTTGTCTCCATTAGTTGTCTCTATCATATCCACTTGTAGTGAGTGCAACCATGCTATGCTTATTGATCTTGGAGACATGGACATATTACTTGTGAATCATGCTTGTTTGATTGTGCTTCATGTATTTGGTTGTTCCCGCATCTTATGCATACACACCATGCCCTGCACCCTTATACTTTCTTATCATAAGAATGATGTTGGGTATTTCACCACATGAATGATAGGTATTGCATTTGCACTAACCTCATTTTTTTCGAGTGTTTGTCATGTTCTTTCATTTTGAAGGATTCACAAGGCGGTACCATCACGAGACATATTTGTTATGTGAAGGCATACAAGATGTGCAACTCCAACATCTTCGAGAAACTCCTAAATGTGATCTCCTTCCCTTTGAGACATCCTCAAAATACGCATATTGGACGGGTCATTCTTTCATTGTTGTTTCCTTCTTCTTGTCTACATGATACACATATTGGATGAAGGACCGACATTGGAGATGGACCCTATGGACCTTCAAGTTGAGGAGCGCCACGACATCGAGTTTTGGTACAACACCACCCATAACAAATTTGCATATTATGCAAGGATTGACTCACATTATGGTTGCCTTATTGCGTCTTGTATTTCTAGGTCATCCATGATATATGAGCTTGTGCACTTCCTAAGAAAATTTGTTGTGATCTTCCTTGATGGCATATTCATACATAATGATCACATTGCTTACCATCAATTGCATGATAACATACTCATATTGAGCATCCATTGTCATGTTCATGCTCTTGATATACCATCTCTCTGACATCATTTTGCACAATGGTAGAATTTGTAGCTTTGTGCACCATGACATTGAAGGAAATATGCCATAGAGGAAATAATAAAGTTGTTATTTTATATTTTCATATATCATGATAAATGTATATTATTCATGCTAGAATTGTATTAACGGAATCTTGATACATGTGTGAATACATAGACAAAACATAGTGTCCCTAGTATGCCTCTTCTTGACTAGCTCGTTAATCAAAGATGGTTATGTTTCCTAACCATAGACATGTGTTGTCATTTGATGAACGGGTTCACATCATTAGAGAATGATGTGATGGACAAGACCCATCTGTTAGCTTAGCATTATGATTGTTACAGTTTTATTGCTACTGCTTTGTTCATGACTTATACATGTTCCTCTGACTATGAGATTATGCAACTCCCGAATACCGGAGGAACACCTTGTGTGCTATCAAACGTCACAACATAACTAGTGATTATAAAGATGCTCTACGGGTGTGTCCGAAGGTGTTTGTTGGGTTGGCATATATTGAGATTAGGATTTTTTACTCCGTGTATCGGAGAGGTATCTCTGGGCCCTCTCGGTAATGCTCATCACTATAAGCCTTGCAAGCAGTGTGACTAATGATTTAGTTGCGGGGTGAAACATTACAGAACGAGTAAAGAGACTTGCCGGTAATGAGATTGAACTAGGTATGGTGATACCAATGATTGAATCTCGGGCAAGTAACATACCGATGACAAAGGGAACAACGTATGTTGTTATGCGGTTTGACCGATAAAGATCTTCGTAGACTAAGTAGGAGCCAATATGAGCATCCAGGTTCCGCTATTGGTTATTGATCGGATATGTGTCTCGATCATGTCTACATAGTTCTCAAAACCATAGGGTCTGCATGCTTAACATTCGATGACGATTTGTATTATGAGTTATGCCTTTTTGATGGCCGAAGTTTGTTCGGAGTCCCGGATGAGATCACGGCGTGATGAGGAGTCTCAAAATGGTTGAGACATAAAGATTGATATATTGGAAGGCTATGTTCGGACATCGGAAAAGTTTTGGAAGAGTTCGGACATTTTTTAGGGAACCAAGGGGTTACCGGAACCCCCCGGGGAAGTTATGGGCCTAGATGGGCCATAAGGGAGTAGGAGAGGGAAGGCTACAAGGTGGAGCGTGCCCCTCCCCATAGCAGTCCAAATTGGACTAGGGAGAGGGGGCGCGGTCCCCTCTTTCCTTCCCCTCTCCCTCTCCTTCCCTCCTTCCTCCTCTTGGATTAGGAAAGGGGGGGCGAAACCTACTAGGTTTGGAGTCCTAGTAGGACTCCCCCCCCTTGGCATGCCTCCCCCTTGGCTGGCCTCCTCCTCCACCCTCCTTTATATACGGGGGTAGGGGTGTCGGTGTCAAAACCAGCAGATCTCGGGTAGGGGGGCCCAAGCTATGCGTATGAGGATCAATAGTAATAATGGAGAAGGGACACAGTATTTACACAGGTTCGGGCCCTCTTAATGGAGGTAAAACCCTACTCCTGCTTGATTATATTCGAGGGTATAGGGGTTACAAGAGTTGATCTACCATGAGATCGATTCGGCCAACCCTAGATAGCTAGCCTAGTAAAGTTGTGGTCCTGCCTCCGATCTACCCTCCAGATTATATAGACACCGGAAGGGCTTAGGGTTGTACAAAGTCGGTTTTAAAGAAAGGAATAAGATATCCAGACACCTATACTTTCCATCCACGTATACGGAAGTCCCCACCGGACATGAGAGATAATCTTCTATCTTGTATCTTGACGGCCCACCAGTCTGGTCCACATCAATAGACTGGATGCCCGAGGACCCCCTAATCTACGACTTCCACAGTAGCCCATGAACTAGTCTTCAATGATGATATATTCGGCGTCCAAATTGTCTTCGGCATTGCAAGGCAGGTTCTTTAGAGAATACACACTGGCTTTCCTCTTTAAAGAATTATATCCAACTTTTCACAATAAACACAACCCTTAGCCGCGAAGGCGGGATATATATAAGAAAAAAGAGGAAAGTGTCTTTCACTGACAACTTTTCTGGCGAAGCATCATACTTGACCTTTCGGCATTTTGAACCATTTTCACACCCTCGCGTTCCGTGTTTCGAGGCCACACCTCATTGGCACATCTCGTCAAAACAAAGATCATGCCCACTTAATACGGGATTGCATATAAATGATATCTGGGTAATCCAACCGACCGCGGCGCAAACGCACATCGGGAATAGACGAGGTTTTAAGGCTAGGGAGGTGGGTGCTTGGTATTCACGGCTTATATAAACGGGTAAAGATTCATCTTTTCCATCCCACGCCTTCTTCCTTCCTCTGCCTCCCCATCTCCGAGCTCTAGCGCCCGATCCTCGAAACCTCCCACTGCCATCAACCTCTCCAATCATGTCCGGGTCCGGCTTCCAGGGCAAGTGGGCAGCCTCCTCTGTGAGGGATAAGGACATCAAGGAGCTCCAGGACGCGGGGTATCTAAGTACGGACATCGCGTACAGGATCCCTGCCAAGAAGCAAGTCATCCCCACCCCTGAGCCCAGCAAAAGGGTGGTATTTATCCCCCACTTGCTCCGCGGACTACGGTTTCCACTTCACCCTTTCGTTTGCGGCCTCATGTTCTATTACGGGCTAGATTTCCATGATCTAGCCCCAAACTCATTCCTCCACATTTCGGCGTTTATCATCGTGTGCGAGGTGCTCCTCCGCATCCC
>NC_041387.1:141881385-141884823 GCF_002162155.2 Triticum dicoccoides | reverse complement strand
CTTCGGTCTTTGGCTTAAAGTCTTCAACGTGAAGCAAAAGGTGGTGGACAGGGACACGCAGACTGCGGAGGCGTGATGGTCAGCAAGCTTCCCAACGTCACCTGGCCCAAACGGGCATTTGTGGAAACTATGAAAATATGGCAGCAGGAGTGGTTCTATATCACCGAACCTCGCGGCACCAACTGGGTGGACACTCTAGAGTTTAGATCCAGACCCCCAATGTAGCTAGCATCATGGATCAACAAAGGTTTGGAATGGAGGTCAACTGACGAGGTGTCGATGCTGTAAAATCGCAAAAAAATCATCATAAAAAGGAACACCGACCTCACCGACGTGGTTCAGGTGATGCTATTCCGCCGGACCCTTCCCTGCCAGCACCGGCCTCTCCACATGTGGGTGTTTAATCCGAAGGGTCGCAGACCTTGCAACGGTTCTTCGACATGACGCATGAAGATATCTGAAGGCTGCTTTTCAAGGCAAAAAAGCAGAAGTCATGGCCGGAGACAACCGATGATATCGGCCTCGACTGTGCTCACCCCGCCACTCAGGTAAGTTCTTAGTTTCCGAACATAACTTAGTTCGGACATCACAGGGGTGTGTTGAGACTCTCATATTTGAAACAAGGTTGGACGAAGAATGTGGAGTAGATCAAGTGTCCGGCTCCACTTGTAACGCCCCGGATACAACTTTCCATATTCCTAACTCCAACTCTTGCCTTTTCCGGAGATGCGATATGATACTTCCTTCGTGGTTGGGTTTTATCTGTTGTTTTGCATTTTGTTCTTGTTATGCATCTCATCTCATGTCATCATCTGCATTTCATCCGCATGTTTTTCAAAACTTGCATCCATCCGGGTTTCCCTGGTTCTCTCCGTTGTCCGTTCTGAGCCCGACCACACTTGCACGCGCCCGCGGCACCTCCGAAACCTTATTTTATAAGTGGCATAAAAATGTTCTCGAATGGTTTGCAACTTGTCATGCGGTCTTATTATAGTGTAGACAGAGCGCGTGCCAAGTTTCATCGCATTCAGAGGCCATTTGATAGCCCAACCGTTAAATATATAGCGGCACCGTTGCCGGTATTATCGTCGGATGTTTTCGGTCTTCGGAAACAGCTACCGGGTTGCACTCCTTCTCTCTCACCTCAGCCCAACTCCTCTTCCCAGCCCACTAGCCCACCTACCTAACCCCCCCTTCGCTCCGGACCATCCGATCGAGATCGAACGGCTCCGAAACGGAGCAAAACCCCTAACCGTAGACCCCTGCCTATTTAACAAGCCCCCCTTGCCATTTTTGGGTGCCCCTAGCCTTCCCCTACCCTCAGCCGCCACATCCCCCTCGAAAACCGCGCCACCAGCCAGATCCATCCACCTCCTCCCTGTTTTCCGGCGCCCTCCACCTCACCCGCGCCACTTGGCAGTGCCCCATTGGCCAGCCGTCGCCGCGCAGCCTCCCGCAGCAAACCGCAGGGCGCCACACGTCCTCCCGCGCCCCCGCAGCCCCCAGCGTCGCCGCGGCCTGCCATGCCCGCACCAGGCCCGTAGCGGACCGATCTGGGCCCGGCTCCCGCTCTCTCCGCCCGAGCGCCCCAGCGCCTCGCCTCCTTGCCCGCTTCCCCCGCCGCCTCGCGCCTTCCGCCGGCGACCCCGGCAGCCGCGCCGTCGAGCACCAGCAGCCAGGCCAGAGCCTCGCCGTCCCCTGCTCCCTCTTCCTCCTTGCTTCTCCTCTCTCCCTCACCCGGCTCCTCTCTCTCTCTCCTTGCAGAGACTGCCACTGCACCAGGATGCTCCGCTCGACGCCGGTGGCCTTCGCCGACGCCGAGAACGGGTCCCCGAGCACGACCTCCACCGGATCCGGCCACCTGCGGCCCCGTCCCGGCCTCCCCGCGCCTGCCCTCGCCGGAGATGGCCCCTCTCCGCTGCCGCGCCCTACATTGCCCCGATCCAGTCTCCCCTCCTCACCGTTGACCGTGCAAGGCCACGACCGCACGCGCCTGGGCCGGCCTCGACTTCGGTCCAGCGTGCCCCTGCAGCCCAGCCTCACCACTAAGCCGGCCTGCCAGGCCTCCTACACCGACCGGGCCTTGGCCCAGGGAGAGCAGCCCCTCCCCCTCTCCTGTGCACTTTGGCCCAGCCAGATTCGGCCCAGTGTAGTTTTTTTCAGATCTGCGAATTTGTCTTTTATCCAGTGCATGCATAATTACAGGAGGATGCCATTATTTTAAATTGCTCACAAGTAAATAACCGTGCATCGGATTAAAATGGTTTAAACATGTAAAATGCTCAGAAATTTGTGTAGATTAATAATATGCCGTTTTCATCCATGTTTAAAATGTTTAACTTGCTGTTTGTTTAAATTTGCTAATATGCCATGATAAAATGATTTATTTCATAACTAAATAACTGTAGCTCCAATTTTAATAAACTTTATATGTAAATGGGGTGGAAAAATGCCTAGTTTAACATGGTGCACTTTATTTTATTGTTTAACAATATTAAAATATGTTTTAGGGCAGAACAGTACCAAATCTAAAATATGCACATGGGGATTTTCCGGAATTGTTGTTTGTAACTTCCGGCCTCATTTAAACTTGATTAAACTAAATATGTCAATGTCGTGTTTTGTCGATATGCAACTCGTTGCATATTGAGCTCCACTTAACTTGTAGTATTGTTTGTTGCACTTTGCCATGCCATGCCTCATTAAACCGGACATACATCATACTTGATTGTGCATCATGCCATGTTTATGTGATGGTTGTTTACCATGTTGTTTGTTTCTTTTTGGTGTTGCTTCATAGTTCCAGTAATGTTGCGATTGTGAGGATTCGTTCGACTACTCCCGTTCGTCTTCTTCATGGACTCGTTCTTCTTCCTTGCGGGATTTCAGGCAAGATGACCGCTACCCTGGATCTCACTACTATCATTGCAATGCTAGTTGCTTCGTTCTATCGCTTTGCTGCGTTACCTATCTTTTGCTCATCAAGCCTCCCACATTGCCATGAACCTCTAACCTTTGACACCATTCCTAGCAAACCGTTGCTTGGCTATGTTACTACTTTGCTCAGCCCCTCTTATAGCGTTGTTAGTTGCAGGTGAAGTTGAAGATTGCTCCATGGTGGACAGGATTTTGGTTGGGATATCACAATATCGCTTATATTATTAATGCATCTATATACTTGGTAAAGGGTGGAAGACTCGGCCTTATGCCTGGTGTTTTGTTCCACTCTTGCCGCCCTAGTTTCCGTCATACCGGTGTTATGTTCCCGGATTTTGCGTTCCTTACGCGGTCGGGTGATTTATGGGACCCCCTTGACAGTTTGCTTTGAATAAAACTCCTCCAGCAAGGCCCAACCTTGGTTTTACCATTTGCCTCACCAAGCCCTTTTTCCCTCGGGAGTCGTGCTCTCTAGGGTCATCTTTATTTTACCCCCCCCCC
>NC_041387.1:141838392-141881285 GCF_002162155.2 Triticum dicoccoides | reverse complement strand
GGTCCAAACCGAGCGATGTCCGGCGCCCCCTGGGCAATCAGGGTCTATGCCAACCCGATGTCTTGCTCATCCGGTGTGCCCTGAGAACGAGATATGTGCAGCTCCTATCGGGATTTGTAGGCACAGCGGGAGGCTTTGCTGGTCTTGTTTTACCATTGTCGAAATGTCTTGTAAACCGGGATTCCGAGTCTGATCGGGTCTTCCTGGGAGAAGGTATATCCTTCGTTGATCGCGAGAGCTTATCATGGGCTAAGTTGGGACACCCCTGCAGGGTATAATCTTTCGAAAGCCATGCCTGCGGTTATAGGCAGATGGGAATTTGTTAATGTTCGGTTGTAGATAACTTGACACCAGATCCGAATTAAAACGCATCAACCACGTGTGTAGCCGTGACGGTCTCTTTTCGGCGGAGTCCGGGAAGTGAACACGGTCTTTGGGTTATGTTTGACATAAGTAGGAGTTCAGGATCACTTCTTGATCATTGCTAGTTTCACGACCGTTCCGCTTGCTCTCTTCTCGCTCTTGTTTGCGTATGTTAGCCACCATATATGCTTAGTCGCTGCTGCAGCCTCACCACTTTACCTCTTCCTTCCCTTTAAGCTTTGCTAGTCTTGATACCCATGGTAATGGGATTGCTGAGTCCTCGTGGCTCACAGATTACTACAACAACAGTTGCAAGTATAGGTTGTGTGATGATCATGACGCGAGAGCGATGTTTGCTTGTCTTGAAGTGTTGCTTCTGCTTCTTCTTTGATCAGGGGATAGGTTCCAGGTTGGCATCCTGGGCTAGCAGGGTGGATGTCGTTTGAGTTTTTGTTTGTGTTTCATCCGTAGTCGGATGATGCTCTTATGTATTGTAATGTTGTATTCATGCGGCATTGTATGCCTCTTGTATGTATCCCCATATATTATGTAATGTTGATGTAATGATATCCACCTTGCAAAAGCGTTTCAATATGCGGGTCTATCCTTGGTGGGACCTTCGAGTTCCTTTTGGATAGGGTCGCATATTGGCGTGACAAGTTGGTAATCGGAGCCTCGACCGAACATAGGAGCCCCCTTGATTGTTGGACGTTGTTGAGTCTAGAAGAGAACTATTTTGAGTCTTAGGATTATATATATCGGAGAGTAGGATTCTTTTTACTCCTCAGCCCCTTCGTCGCTCTGGTGAGGTCTCCTAACGTAGATGTTTTGTCTTTCCTCTCCTCAAATTTCACTAAAAAAAATTTAGGATCACGCGGGTATCTTGGAATCGTAACGATGGTTTTGTGACGAGAACATTGTTCTTGGTGCCTCCTGTCTATTATGTGGCATTGACCCGGGGAGTTGAGCTCCGAGGTGTTGTCGTCACAATTTTATCGTTGCAGTTCTGGAATACCTGAGTTTTGCCGACATCGAAAATCTCTTTTATGCAGTTGTTGGTGAGATAACCTCGACGTCACCCAGTACTGGGGAGTTCATGAGTATTGCCATAACTCGTATAACGGATGCTTTTCGAAGGTTGAGGTACACGATTTCTGAAGGTTTCTTGGTTATGTGTTGACAGATGGATACAGCTGGATGTAGGGATTGTTAGTTTGGGTGAGATATATTGCTTCCCATGTATCCCCAACACCAGATTGCATAACCAGAAAGTTTCGGGAGTTTTATAGGTGGGAATTCAAGTAGCTCCTAGGATATCTTTCCGACAGATGCATGATATGAGATTGGGTAAATCTCTATCATATGTATTTGTTCCGGCTTATTTCTGCAAGCCAATCCTTTGTTTTGTTTTGAGTTGTGGTATTTGAGTTGCTTCAATGTCAAGTGTTGATTCCATACCTTTCAAGCGGTGTTCTCATATTTCTATGGGAGTACTAATCCTTTTGATCATTGAGATTGTCATGTTAATTCTTTCCAACCGGTGTGCTTCTCTTCAAGTGGATCCCATCATTTTTTTCCCATCCGCAAGATCAATTCTAAGTTTTCTCAACGGTATCCATTTCATCCGTCCCCAAGTTGCCTTTGTTGTCCCGCCCTCCCACCCTTTTTTCTTCAAGGACTCATTTTTTTAATCAAGTATCCATTTATTCATGTGAAGTCACTTCACTCTTTTCAATCAATGTTCTAATCCGGTGATCCCTCGTGAAGATGCTCACGAGCTTCAAGTTCATCATCCTTCGTTCTTTTTTCTTCTCCGGTGGATCCAATTCAAGCTTTCAGTGTTGATCATATTCCTTTCCTCGTGTCAAATGCTTTCTCATGTCGGTGCACCTCTCAATCACTCACCTTTTGCTATTCATGTGTTCTAGAGTGTTGAAGATATCTCAGAAGATTGGTGTTTCCATTCTTAATCCATTGAATCTATTTGGAGATCATTATCTCATTCAAGCTATTTAATTCAACCGGTGCAATATCTCTTTAAAATCATTTCCAACGGTGTTTTCTTTTTAGTGGGCGCTAACCCACAGGTCTTTTCCCAGGATCTTACCTGACTCTTCTAATTATTCCGGAGCTATTCCAAATACTTTTCAGAGTTTGACGTAAGAATGAATTTTTCATCAGTCATATTCCTTATCCTAGATCGCTTTCAGAATATTTTCATCGCTGGTTCATCATTTCTATTCTTCTTTGTTCTGGAGTATCTCAACAATTCATGGTGGTTCTCATCATCATTCTCAACATGTGAAGACCGAAGAAGAGTTTCTCGTAAATCTTGCTCCATCCTCTTCAAGATTCATGGTTCTAGCTTGATGCCATCCTCTCATAATTGTTTTTGATTGTGAGAATTCTTTTCACCCATCCGGAGCATTTCATGAGTTGTTTCTATTTCTTTCCTCCGAAGGCCATCATGTCATAATTCCTCATTCTCAACCTTCAGCTCTCGTTATCCAAATCTTACCGGTACACTGCTCAAGTATTCTCTAATCAGCTCGTGATCTCTTCATTCTCTTGTATCAAATTCCCTCAAGTATCTTCATTCGTTCTCTAATTCTTACCGGTGATTCACCCCTTTTACTTCGTTCGTTTTCAATTCTTTCGATGGTTCGTTCAAGATTTCACTTTCTTCGTTATCGTATCAATTTATCAATTCATTCATTGTTAACAAATCCCACCGGTGGTTCGATCAATACCTTCTCAAGTTTACGCTATATCCCTCTTAATCCTTTCTACGAGAATAAGTAGTATGCCAAATCCATTGCTTGTCATCAATTTAAATTGGTGAAGGATAGGCATAACATAATTCTTATTATTGTTTCATCCAAGTAATCTAGTTTCTTCTTTCCGGAGTTGTTCATCATGTCACATTTCCCGGTTCGAGATGTTTCATCTTCTCTTTTCCGGAGTTCCAAGTTTTCCGCATTATCTCGTCGCGAAGCTTCATCTAAATCATCACAAGGCTCACCTTGTTCTTTCAACTTCTCTTTCTTTCTATCATTCTTTCATTACCGGAGTTCTTCATGGAGGCTCTACATGATGGTTCATCAAGGATTCCTTTCATTCTCATTTTGTTCTTCAAGACTTCTCTCGAAGTTATGACCCGCTAAGCTATACTCTAAAATAAACATGGTGCTAAACAAATGTTTTGTTTTGAGGCGTTCAAGCATTCTTCATCTTGCATTCCGGAGTGCAATTCTTTCTACCTTATCATTTCAGGTGGTGTTATATCATTCTTGACGATTTTCATTCATGTTTCGCGATTCACATATTGTCAAGAACGAGGTATTTTAAATCCATCAATCTCTTCTTTGGAGTTATCTTGGTATAGATTTCACCTAAAGCCTTCCCTAAGGAATGTTGCTATTTGTCGTGCTTATCAATGATCCAAGTTCTTCATTTATCCTCCCGGTGAAATAAGTTTCTCGTCTCCTTGTTGATATCAATCCAATCATTTGTTTCCGTTGGTGGCAGAAGCTCACCTCATAATTTTGAGAAGTTTTCCATAAGCCCACTACAAGCTTATTTGTTTCGTTGTTGGTTTTCCAACGACTCCGTTATAACCTTCTCGGAAAGATGCTTTCCAAGCTCACTTGTGGCAGAAGTTGGCATTTTCTCCTCCATTCTGTTATTCCAATGATCTAACTTCTATTCTTTCGTACCGAAGGTATTGTGATGTTGCTCTCTTCACCCATCATCTCGTTTTGTCAAGATCATGTTCTTTTCGTGCTTATCCATTTAACCAGAGTGTTGTGTTCTCATTCAAGCTCTTTCATCTTATCAAGTTTTGCTTCTCTTTTCAACCGGAGTGCTGTCTGAAATCTTTCTTACCCCTTGTGCCATTTTTTTCAATAGTTCCAAAGGCAGTGTGTTGTTGATTTCATCAGGTATCCTCTCATCTTGTCAAGTTCATGCTCAATTTCTTCCATTTACAGTCAGAGTGCTGTCAAAATTATATCATTCTTAATCATTCTTATCTCGTTTCAACCAGAGTGGTTTCAATTCCTTCTTGTCCATTGTGCTCGTCATTCATGTCTTTGCAACCTTCAAGTTCTTGTAATGTTCCTTGTTCCTCTTTTCTAATGGACTGTTTGCAATCTTGGTCATCTTCGTTGTTTTGTTTCTTTCAATTTGTTCAACCTCTCAAGGTTTGTGGTTTCACTCGTTTGTCGAAGAAGCAACTTAGTTTACCTCCTCTCTTCCTCTTCCTTTTCCCTCCGGTGCCATCCTAGATCTCGGGACGAGATCCTCTCGTAGTGGTGGAGTGTTGTAACGCCCCGGATACAACTTTCCATATTCGTAACTCCAACTCTTGCCTTTTCCGGAGAGGCGATATGATATTTCCTTCGCGGTTGGGTTTTATCTGTTGTTTTGAATTTTGTTCTTGTTATGCATCTCATCTCATGTCATCATCTGCATTTCATCCGCATGTTTTTCAAAACTTGCATCCGTCCGGGTTTCCCCGGTTCTCTCCGTTGTCCGTTCTGAGCCCGACCACACTTGCACGCGCCCACGGCACCTCCGAAATCTTATTTTATAAGTGGCATAAAAATGTTCTCGGAATGGGTTGCAACTTGTCATGCGGTCTTATTATAGTGTAGACAGAGCGCCTGCCAAGTTTCATCGCATTCGGAGTCCATTTGATAGCCCAACCGTTAAATATATAGCGGCACCATTGCCGGTATTATCGTCGGATGTTTTCGGTCTTCGGAAACAGCTATCGGGTTGCACTCCTTCTCTCTCACGTCAGCCCAACTCCTCTTCACAGCCCACTATCACACCTACCTAACCCCCCCCCCTCCACTCCGGACCGTCCGATCGAGATCGAACGGCTCCGAAACAGAGCAAAACCCCTAACCCTAGACCCCTGCCTATTTAAGAAGCCCCCCTTGCCATTTTTGGGTGCCCCTAGCCTTCCCCTACCCTCAGCCGCCGCAACCCCCTCGAAAACCGCGCCACCAGCCAGATCCATCCACCTCCTCCCTGTTTTCTGGCGCCCTCCACCTCACCCGCGCCACTTGGCAGCGCCCCATTGGCCAGCCGTCGCCGCGCAGCCTCCCGCAGCAAACCGCAGGGCGCCACACGTCCTCCCGTGCCCCCGTAGCCCCCAGCGCCACCGCGGCCCGCCATGCCCGCACCAGGCCCGCAGCGGACCGATCTGGGCCCGGCTCCCGCTCTCTCCGCCCGAGCGCCCCAGCGCCTCGCCTCCTCGCCCGCTTCCCCCACCGCCTCGCGCCTTCCGCCGGCGACCCCAGCAGCCGCGCCGTCGAGCACCAGCAGCCAGGCCAGAGCCTCACCGTCCCCTGCTCCCTCTTCCTCCCTGCGTCTCCTCTCTCCCTCACCCGGCTCCTCTCTCTCTCCTTGCAGAGACTGCCACTGCCCCAGGATGCTTCGCTCGATGCCGGTGGCCTTCACCGACGCCGGGAACGGGTCCCCGACCACGACCTCCACCGGATCCGGCCACCTGCGGCCCCGTCCCGGCCTCCCCGCGCCTGCCCTCGCCGGAGATGGCCCCTCTCCGCCGCCGCACCCTGCATCGCCCCGATCCGGTCTCCCCTCCTCGCCGTTGACCGCGCAAGGCCACGACCGCACGCGCCTGGGCCGGCCTCGACTTCGGTCCAGCGTGCCCCTGCAGCCCAGCCTCACCACCAAGCCGGCCTGCCAGGCCTCCTACACCGACCGGGCCTTGGCCCAGGGTGAGCAGCCCCTCCCCCTCTCCTGTGCACTTTGGCCCAGCCAGATTCGGCCCAGTGTAGTTTTTTTCAGATCTGCGAATTTGTCTTTTATCCAGTGCATGCATAATTACAGGAGGATGCCATTATTTTAAATTGCTCACAAGTAAATAACCGTGCATCGATTAAAATCATTTAAACATGTAAAATGCTCAGAAATTTGTGTAGATTAATAATATGCCGTTTTCATCCATGTTTAAAATGTTTAACTTGTTGTTTGTTTAAATTTGCTAATATGCCATGATAAAATGATTTATTTCATAACTAAATAACCGTAGCTCCAATTTTAATAAACTTTATATGTAAATGGGGTGGAAAAATGCCTAGTTTAACATGGTGCACTTTATTTTATTGTTTAACAATATTAAAATATGTTTTAGGGCAGAACAGTACCAAATCTAAAATATGCACATGGGGATTTTCCGGAATTGTTGTTTGTAACTTCCGGCCTCATTTAAACTTGCTTAGATAGGTAGTTTTCTCTTGGTTCACCTCTTGCCATGTTTAAAAACATTTAATATTGTTGAGTACCTAAACGAGATTAAACTAAATATGTCAATGTGGTGTTTTGTTGATATGCAACTCGTTGCATATTGAGCTCCACTTAACTTGTAGTGTTGTTTGTTGCACTTTGCCATGCCATGCCTCATTAAACCGGACATACATCATACTTGATTGTGCATCATGCCATGTTTATGTGATGGTTGTTTACCATGTTGTTTGTTTCTTTCCGGTGTTGCTTCATAGTTCCAGTAATGTTGCGATTGTGAGGATTCGTTCGACTACTCCCGTTCGTCTTCTTCATGGACTCGTTCTTCTTCCTTGCGGGATTTCAGGCAAGATGACCGCTACCCTGGATCTCACTACTATCATTGCTATGCTAGTTGCTTCGTTCTATCGCTTTGCTGTGCTACCTATCTTTTGCTCATCAAGCCTCCCATATTGCCATGAACCTCTAACCTTTGACACCATTCCTAGCAAACCATTGCTTGGCTAGTTACCGCTTTGCTCAGCCCCTCTTATAGTGTTGTTAGTTGCAGGTGAAGTTGAAGATTGCTCCATGGTGGACAGGATTTTGGTTGGGATATCACAATATCTCTTATATTATTAATGCATCTATATACTTGGTAAAGGGTGGAAGACTCGGCCTTATGCCTGGTGTTTTGTTCCACTCTTGCCGCCCTAGTTTCCGTCATACCGGTGTTATGTTCCCGGATTTTGCGTTCCTTATGTGGTCGGGTGATTTATGGGACCCCCTTGATAGTTCGCTTTGAATAAAACTCCTCCAGCAAGGCCCAACCTTGGTTTTACCATTTGCCTCACCTAGCCCTTTTTCCCTTGGGAGTCGCGCTCTCGAGGGTCATCTTTATTTTTTTCCCCGGGCCAGTGCTTGTCTAAGTGTTGGTCCAAACCGAGCAATGTCCGGCGCCCCCTGGGCAATCTGGGTCTATGCCGACCCGACGTCTTGCTCATCCGGTGTGCCCTGAGAACGAGATATGTGCAGCTCCTATCGGGATTTGTCGACACAGCGGGAGGCTTTGCTGGTCTTGTTTTACCATTGTCAAAATGTCTTGTAAACCAGGATTCTGAGTCTGATCGGGTCTTCCTGGGAGAAGGTATATCCTTCGTTGATCGCGAGAGCTTATCATGGGCTAAGTTGGGACACCCCTGCAGGGTATAATCTTTCGAAAGCCGTGCCTGCGGTTATTAGCAGATGGGAATTTGTTAATGTCCGGTTGTAGATAACTTGACACCAGATCCGAATTAAAACGCATCAACCACGTGTGTAGCCATGATGGTCTCTTTTTGGCGGAGTCCGGGAAGTGAACACGGTATTTGGGTTATGTTTGACGTAAGTAGGAGTTCATGATCACTTCTTGATCATTGCTAGTTTCACGACCGTTCCTCTTGCTCTCTTCTCGCTCTTGTTTGCGTATGTTAGCCACCATATATGCTTAGTCGCTGCTGCAGCCTCACCACTTTACCTCTTCCTTCCCTTTAAGCTTTTCTAGTCTTGATACCCATGGTAATGGGATTGCTGAGTCCTCGTGGCTCACAGATTACTACAACAACAGTTGCAGGTACAGGTTGTGCGATGATCATGACGCGAGAGCGATGTTTGCTTGTCTTGAAGTGCTGCTTCTGCTTCTTCTTTGATCAGGGGATAGGTTCCAGGTTGGCATCCTGGGCTAGCAGGGTGGATGTCGTTTGAGTTTCTGTTTGTGTTTCATCCGTAGTCGGATGATGCTCTTATGTATTGTAATGTTGTATTCATGCGGCATTGTATGCCTCTTGTATGTATCCCCATATATTATGTAATGTTGATGTAATGATATCCACCTTGCAAAACCATTTCAATATGCGGGTCTATCCTTGGTGGGACCTTCGAGTTCCTTTTGGATAGGGTCACATATTGGGTGTGACACCACTGCCTGAAGGCCCTGCTGATCCTTTGCTGATGAGGATGCTGGTTCCGGCGCCGTACCTGGCGCCGGAAAAGAAGACCAGGAAGAAGGGCAAGGAGGCCAGAAAAGGTCCATCGGACACTATGTCTGGGGAGTCCGAAGCCCTCTCCTCCCAGGAGAGAGAAGAAGACAAAAAGGAGGAGGAGGAAGAGAGAAAATCTCCCCCTAAGGGGAGGAGAAAGAAAAGGGCAGCTTCCGCAGACCCAGAAGCAGAGGCGTCCAAAAGGGGGAGAGTATCCCTCACGGACGACTCGGATTCAGATGCCAAAGTCATCCCCGAGCACCGCCCCAGGCCGAAGCCCCCAGCCGAATCATGAGTATCTTTAGATGCCTCACATACATCAGCGTTTATAGTTTTTAACATACTGCATTGTGTGTTTCAGCCCAACCCGCGATCTCCCTCCAATATCTTCTCCGGGAAATTCGTTGGAGCCAGGGATGGTGGAGAGCAAGACGCCTCCGTTGGCTTCCCCGCCTACCGCTTCGCACGATACTAAAGTCATGTCCCGAAGAGCCTCTCCAGGCCATGAAGAGGTGCAGGAGGCCGTCAGGACGGCGCCAGAGGATAATACCTCGGCTGCCAAAGACATGGGAGGGCCAACCCCTATGGAGACTGAGGACGGGGGTCATGACCAATCCAACCCCCAGCCAAACACTATTCCAGAAATCCGTATGGTTTCGGAATCAGGCGAGCGACCCCCTTTGAAGGAGGGGGGGAGCATGGACTCCACCGACGAACTCAATGAACCCGGAAGCGCCAGATAATTTCACCGAAGCGCTTCATCGTGCTTCCATCATGGAGGAGCACCGCACCTTGATGGGTGTGGTGGCTGAGAAGATTCAGTCCGTCAAAAGCAGGCTGAACGAAGCCTTTACCAGCCTGTTAATGGGCTTCGAGGTATGCGATGTAATTTTCTAACTGATTTCAATAAAGGGATGTGCATGTGTATAGATAGTAGCCCCTGAGACTCTGTCCGGTTTTGATGAAACCGGACAGAGGATCATGTAGTGTTCAGGAGAGGTGACACTCTATTGTACAATAGACTTCGCTACTGGCGGTGAGTGCCCAGTCCGCCGAAGTTTACAAACTCACTCGGAAGCTGCGGTTGGCCGATGAAGAGGTTGTCCACTTTAATAAGAAGTTTGAGGAGATGCAACGTATGCATACATTGAGTATATATCCTCAAGTATAGATGTTTTGCTCGTTTGAAAACAGACTAAAAGTGTTTTAGTTGTGCCAGCAGTTGACGCCGATGAGGTTGAGCCCCTCAAAAGCGCTATTGCTGAAGCCAGGAAGGAGGCAGAGGCGAGCAAGGCGGCCACAGACAAAGCGGCCAAAAGCTTAGAGGAGGAGAAGACCACCCGCCAACGACATGAGGCGCGGGTGGGTGAGGTTGAAAAAGAGCTCAAGGACGCCATTGCTAGATGTGAGTCCTTGGAGCAGACGAGCTCGGAACAGACCCCGCGCTCGCCAAGGCCCATGAGAGCCTGAAGGAAGCCCGGGCTAAGCCCAGGACGCTCGCCAGGAGATCCAGGAAGAGAGGCGTATTGCGAATGGTAAGGTCTTTATTATGTAGAGTAGGTATACTAGTAGAAGATATATTTTACTAACCCAAGTTCGGAGTTCTCCGGGCGCCTTTGCCAACCTGCCAAGGAGCATTGCAGACGCCGCCACATTCTTCCGAGCCGAAGAGGGTAGCTCAATGGAAAAACTGTTCTGGTCGCAATACCTAGCGCTGGAGCTTCCAGTGACCCTCAGCGACCAGATGAAGCAGTTGCCCGAGCTGCATAGGATAGCCGGCCTGGCCATGAAGGATGTGATAGCCCGTCTATGGCCGGCCGAAGCCGTACCCAGCAGCCACTTCAGGCTCATGAAGAAGCTGCTGGTGGCGCTTCCTCAGATTGATGCCCTTAAGCGGTCATCCTGTACTGAGGGTGCTTGGATGGCCTTTGCCCGCGTGAAGGTTCAGTGGGCGAAGATGAAAGCCTCCGAGGTTGCCACTGCAGGGCCACCTGAGGGCAAGGAGCACCGTCGGCCGGAGAGGTACTTCGACGAGGTCCTCGAGGGAGCCCGTATTGTACAGGGCTAGTGCTCCAAGGACATAATATTTGAGTAGTTGTGTCCGGTTTGTAAGAGTTATGTAACGAACTCGTAATGTGTGATAATTATGATTACACTTTATTATCAGTTTATCCTCCTATTAGCTGTTTATATGTTAGAAAGTTTACCAGTCGTCGGCTTCAGCCACCACGTAGATACTACAGGGGTGTTCGGGACCGCATGACCGCAGTTTATCCAACGTCTTGGTCCGATGTAGGAGGCGTCTTGCAAAGTGAACCAGGAAATCAGACTATGCGGTTTTAGTACTTTCCTTTTAGCCATAAGAGTCCATTAGTGGCGCTAAGTACTTAGTGCCTCGTTGCATGATCGGCAATCCGGAGTGCGGTGCCTTTGCAACGTGGCTGTTCAAAAACCCAGCCCCTCGTATAACACGGCATAAATCGCAAATGATTTGTAGTATAACACTGATTCACTGGATTGCTGATCCACTCTCGCTTATCATGACAGTCAGTTTTCGGCTTTCTCTACTAAGGTACTTGACCGGATGAACCGGAAATACAATCGCAGCAATTCTCCCTTTACTACCTTAGCCGAACTTGAGGAGCGTAAGGTGGCAAACATAGGAGCCAGGCAACCCAAGTATAGACCCAAGACATGACTCAAAGCAGATGCATATAATGCAATATCCGGGACACCAAAGAGTTCCCTATGGGAGTTCGGACTTAAGAATTTTAGCAGGGCCGAAGACAGCACCTTGTATGAAGACAGTGTCAAGCCACGTATGCCCGTCGACCATAAGGGGGAGAGCAGATAACAAGGAGAAAATCCAAAGAGCCCAACCAAGAAGGTGATAAGCATCTATGCCCTTCGTATCTTTATTGATATGTCAACTACATGCAATGTCGTTCAATATGAGGGTCATGTTACATGCCCAGAGAAAAAGGCAGAAGATTCTACATGAGGGAAAGTTTATCACAGGGCCTAAAAACCCATAGTTCGGAAAAGAAATTCCAATGATGCCCTGCCGCACGTCTGTGCCTTTCCTCCTTAGTAGTGAGTCCTTTGAGAGGATAGTTGGATGGTTGGGACCTGCCACCCTTGAAAGGGGCTCCTGTGACGACCATCTTGTAAGTAGGGCTCTTGATGAACCTGTGTTAAAAGGAAAGAGATATAAGCGGTCCAATTATGGTCGAACCGTGTAATGGACTTATTCCGCATTGTGCCTCCAGCGCCGCCCAAGGTATTTTAAGTGCGTAATTATGTACGCGCGGTACGTAAGCCGCGACCTGATGGGGCGGTCGGTGGAGGCCGAACTGCTAATCAAGGTCCGGATCCGTTGAGTTATCACTACTATGCACGGACCGGACTCGTTTGGGTGTGTCGACGGCTTTATTGGCCGGCGAGCTGTTCGGCTTGATGAGGCCACTGTACACTTTGCCTGCAAGGGCCGTAGTGTCCTCTTCAGTATGGAGTGATCGCTCCATATTACCGTTGACTGTAATAATGCCACGAGGTCCAGGCATTTTGAGCTTCAAGTAAGCATAGTGCGGGACTGCGTTAAAGCGCGTGAAGGTAGTTTGTCCGAGCAGTGCATGGTAGCCACTTCGGAAAGGGATGATGTTGAAGATTAACTCTTCACTGCGAAAGTTGTCTGGGGAGCCAAATACTACCTCTAGTGTGATTGAGCCTGTGCAACGGGCCTCTACTCCTCGTATCACACCTTCAAAGGTAGTGTTACTGGGCTTGATCCGTGATGGGTCGATCCCCATCTGACAGACGGTGTCTTGATATATCAAGGTGAGACTACTTCCTCCATCCATAAGGACTCGAGTGAGGTGATATCCATTGATGATTGGATCAAGGACCAGGGCGGCCGAACCACCATGACTGATACTGGTTGGGTGATCCCTGTGATCAAAGGTGATCGGACAGGCTGACCATGGGTTGAATGTGGGGACGACAGGCTCTACGGCGTAGACGTCCCGAAGTGCGCGCTTGTGCTCCCTTTTGGGAATGTGAGTGACATGTATCATGTTCACTATTCTTACCTCGGGGGGAAATTGTTTCTGACCCCCGGTGTTCGGCTGACGGGGCTCATCCTCGTCTTCGCCTGGAGGTCTTTTTCCCTTGTTTTCGGTATTTAACTTACCGGTCTATTTGAAGACCCAACAGTCCCTGTTGGTATGATTTGCAGGTTTATAGGGTGTGCCATGAATCTGGCAGGGCCTCTCGAGGATTTTGTCTAAGCTGGATGGCCCATCCTTGCTGCCTTTAAAAGGTTTCTTCCGCTAACAGACTTAGGGCCATGGAATCCGGTGTTGACTATCGTATCATCTGTGTTGTCAGTGCGATTGTTCTGACATTTGTTTATATTGCGGCAAGGTTTACCATTGCCATCCCGTACCTCAGAGGTTCTGGGGTCGCCTGAGTTGTTGCTTCTACGAGCCAACCAGTTGTCTTCACCCGCACAGAAGTGGGTCATGAGTGTCGTTAATGCTGCCATGGTCTTTGACTTTTCCTGCCCAAGGTGTTGGGTGAGCCATTCATCACGAACGTTGTGCTTAATGGCTGCTAAGGCTTCGTTGTCTGGACAGTCTATGATCTGGTTCTTTTTAGTTAAGAACCGATTCTAGAGCTTGCGGGCTGATTCACCTGGCTGCTGAATTATGTGACTCAAGTCGTCAGCATCCGGTGCCCGGACATAAGTGAAGGAAATATGCCCTAGAGGCAATAATAAAGTTATTATTTATTTCCTTATTTCATGATAAATGTTTATTATTCATGCTAGAATTGTATTAACCGGAAACATAATACATGTGTGAATACATAGACAAACATAGTGTCACTAGTATGCCTCTACTAGACTAGCTCGTTGATCAAAGATGGTTAAGGTTTACTAACCATAGACATGAGTTGTCATTTGATAAACGGTATCACATCATTGGGAGAATGATGTGATTGACTTGACCCATTCCGTTAGCTTAGCACTTGATCGTTTTAGTTTACTGCTATTGCTTTCTTCATGACTTATACATGTTCCTATGACTATGAGCTTATGCAACTCCCGATTACTGGAGGAACACTTTGTGTGCTACCAAATGTGACAACATAACTGGGTGATTATAAATGTGCTCTACAAGTGTCTCCGATGGTACTTGTTGAGTTGGCATAGATCAAGATTAGGATTTGTCACTCTGACTATCGGAGAGGTATTTCTGGGCCCTCTCGGTAATGCACATCACTATAAGCCTTGCAAGCAATGTGACTAGTGAGTTACTTGTGGGATGATGCATTACGGAACGAGTAAAGAGACTTGTCGGTAACAAGATTGAGCTAGGTATTGAGATACCGACGATCAAATCTCGGGCAAGTAACATACCGATGACAAAGGGAACAACATATCCTGTTATGCGGTTTGACCGATAAAGATCTTCGTAGAATATGTAGGAGCCAATATGAGCATCCAGGTTCCGCTATTGGTTATTGACCGGAGACGTGTCTTGGTCATGTCTACATAGTTCTCGAACTCGTAGGGTCAGCACGCTTAATGTTCGGTGAAGATCGGTACTATGAGTTTATGTGTTTTGATGTACCGAAGGTAGTTTGGAGTCCCGGATATGATCACGGACATGACGAGGAGTCTCGAAATGGTCAAGACATAAATATTGATATATTGGATGACTATGTTTGGACTTCAGAAGTGTTCTGGGCAAGTTTGGACATATACCGGAGTATCGGGGGTTACCGGAACCCCCCGGGGAGTGTAATGGGCCTATTGGGCCTTAGTGGAGAAGAGGAGGGGCGGCCAAGGCAGGGCCGCGCGCCACCTCCCCTCTAGTCTAAATTGGACAAGGAGGGGGGCTCCCCCCCTTTCCTTCCCCCCTCTCTCCTCCTTCGCCCTCCTCCTACTCCTACTAGGAAAGGAGGAGTCCTACTCCCAGTGGGAGTAGGACTCCCCCCTTGGCGCGCCCTCCTCCTTGTCGGCCGCCTCCCCCCTAGCTCCTTTATATACGGGGGATGGGGGGCACCCCAAGGTACACAGCTGATAATTGGTCTTTAGCCATGTGCGGTGCCCCCCTCCACCATAATACACCTCGGTCATATCGTAGCAGTGCTTAGGTGAAGCCCTGCGTCGGTAGCTTCATCTACACCGTCATCACGCCTTCGTGCTGACGGAACTCTCCCTCGAAGCTCTACTGGATCGTGAGTTTGTGGGACGTCACTGAGCTGAACATGTGCAGATCGTGGAGGTGCCGTACGTTTGGTACTAGGATCGGTCGATCGTGAAGACGTACGACTACATCAACCGCATTGTCATAACACTTCTGCTTACGGTCTACGAGGGTACGTGGACGACAGTCTCCCCTCTCGTTGCTTGGATCACCATGATCTTGTGTGTGCATAGGATTTTTTTTAAATTACTACGTTCCCCAACAGTGGCATCTGAGCCATGTTTATGCGTAGATGCTATATGCACGAGTAGAACACAAGTGAGTTGTGGGCGATACAAGTCATACTGCTTACCAGCATGTCATACTTTGATTCGGCGGTATTGTTGGATGAAGCGGCCCGGACCGACATTACGCGTACGCTTACGCGAGACTGGTTCTACCGACGTGCTTTGCACATAGGTGGCTGGCGGGTGTCAGTTTCTCCAACCTTAGTTGAATCGAGTGTGGCTACGCCCGGTCCTTGTTGAAGGTTAAAACATCACTAACTTGATGAAATATCGTTGTGGTTTTGATGCGTAGGTAAGAATGGTTCTTGCTCAGCCCATAGCAGCCACGTAAAACTTGCAACAACAAAGTAGAGGACGTCTAACTTGTTTTTGCAGGGCATGTTGTGATGTGATATGGTCAAGACATGATGCAAAATTTTATTGTATGAGATGATCATGTTTTGTAACAGAGTTATCGGCAACTGGCAGGAGCCATATGGTTGTCGCTTTATTGTATGCAATGCAATCGCCCTGTAATTGCTTTACTTTATCACTAAGCGGTAGCGATTGTCGTAGAAGCAATAGTTGGCAAGATGACAATGATGCTATGATGGAGATCAAGGTGTCGCGTCGGTGACGATGGTAATCATGACGGTGCTTTGGAGATGGAGATCAAAGGCACAAGATGATGATGGCCATATCATATCACTTATATTGATTGCATGTGATGTTTATCTTTTATGCATCTTATTTTGCTTTGATTGACGGTAGCATTATAAGATGATCTCTCACTAAATTTGAAGGTGTAAGTGTTCTCCCTGAGTATGCACCGTTGCCAAAGTTTGTCGTGCCGAGACACCACGTCATGATCGGGTGTGATAAGCTCTACATTCACATACAACGGGTGCAAGCCAGTTTTGCACACGCAGAAATACTCTGGTTAAGCTTGACGAGCCTAGCATATGCAGATATGGCCTCGGAACACTGAGACCGAAAGGTCGAGTGTGAATCATATAGTAGATATGATTAACATAGTGATGTTCACCATTGAAAACTACTCCAATTCACGTGATGATCGGAACTGGTTTAGTTGATTTGGATCACGTGATCACTTAGATGATTAGAGGGATGTCTGTCTAAGTGGGAGTTCTTAAGTAATTTGATTAATTGTACTTTAATTTATCATGAACTTAGTACCTGATAGTATTTTGCTTGTCTATGTTGTTGTAGATAGATGGCCCGTGCTGTTGTTCCGTTGAATTTTAATATGTTCCTTGAGAAAGCTAGGTTGAAAGATGATGGTAGCAATTAAACGGACTGGGTCCGTAACTTGAGGATTATCCTCATTGCTGCACAGAAGAAGTACGTCCTGGAAGCACCGCTAGTTGCAAGAACCGCTGCAGGAGCAACGCCGAACATTGTAAACATCTGGCAGAGCAAAACTGATGACTACTCGATAGTTCAGTGTGCCATGCTTTACGGCTTAGAACCGGGACTTCAACGACGTTTTGAACGTCATGGAGCATATGAGATGTTTCAGGAGTTGAATTTAATATTTCAAGAAAATGCCCAGACTGAGAGATATGAAGTCTCCAATAAGTTCTATAGCTGCAAGATGGAGGAGAATAAATCTATCAGTGAACATATACTCAAAATGTATGGGTATAATAATCACTTGATTCAACTGGGAGTTAATATTCCTGTTGATAGTGTCATTGACAGAATTCTTCAATCACTGCCACCAAGCTACAAGAGCTTCGTGATGAACTATAATATGCAAGGGATGGAAAAGACAATTCCCGAGATCTTCGCGATGCTAAAGGCTGCGGAGGTAGAAATCAAGAAGGAGCATCAAGTGTTGATGGTCAACAAGGCCACCAGTTTCAAGAAAAAGAGTAAAGGGAAGAAGAAGGGGAACTTCAAGAATAACGGCAAACAAGTTGCTGCTCAGGAGAACAAACCCAAGTCTGGACCTAAGTCGTAGACTGAGTGCTTCTACTGCAAAGGGACTGGTCATTAGAAGCGGAACTGCCCCAAGTATTTGGCAAATAAGAAGGATGGCAAGGTGAACAAACGTATATGTGATATACATGTTATTGATGTGTACCTTACTAAAGCTCGTAGTAGCACCTGGGTATTTGATACTGGTTCTGTTGCTAACATTTACAACTCAAAACAGGGACTACGGATTAAGCGAAGATTGGCTAAGGACGAGGTGACGATGCGCGTGGGAAATGGTTCCAAAGTCGATGTGATCACGGTTGGCACTCTACCTCTACATCTACCTTCGGGATTAGTTTTAGACCTGAATAATTGTTATTTGGTGCCAGCGTTAAGCATGAACATTATATCTGGATCTTGTTTGATGCGAGAGGTTATTCATTTAAATCTGAGAATAATGGTTGTTCTATTTATATGAGTAATATCTTTTATGGTCATGCACCCTTGAAGAGTGGTCTATTTTTGTTGAATCTCGATTGTAGTGATACACATATTCATAATGTTGAAGCCAAAAGATGCAGAGTTGATAATGATAGTGCAACTTATTTGTGGCACTACTGTTTAGGTCATATTGGTGTAAAGCGCATGAAGAAACTCCATACTGATGGACTTTTGGAATCACTTGATTATGAATCACTTCGTACTTGCGAACCATGCCTCGTGGTCAAGATGACTAAAACGCCGTTCTCCAGAACAATGGAGCGAGCAACAGATTTGTTGGAAATCATACATACTGATGTATGTGGTCCAATGAATATTGAGGCTCGTGGCGGGTATCGTTATTTTCTCACCTTCACATATGATTTGAGCAGATATGGGTATATCTACTTAATGAAACATAAGTCTGAAACATTTGAAAAGTTCAAAGAATTTCAGAGTGAAGTGGAAAATCATCGTAACAAGAAAATAAAGTTTCTACTATCTGATTGTGGAGGAGAATATTTGAGTTACGAGTTTGGTCTTCATTTGAAACAATGCGGAATAGTTTCGCAACTCACGCCACCCGGAACACCACAACGTAATGGTGTGTCCGAACATCGTAACCGCACTTTATTAGATATGGTGTGATCTATGATGTCTCTTACTGTTGTACCGCTATCGTTTTGGGGTTATGCTTTAGAGACGGTTGCATTCACATTAAATAGGGCACCATCTAAATCCGTTGAGACGATGCCTTATGAACTGTGGTTTGGCAAGAAACCAAAGTTGTCGTTTCTTAAAGTTTGGGGCTGTGATGCTTATGTGAAAAAGCTTCAACCTGATAAGCTCGAACCCAAGAAATGTGTCTTCATAGGATACCCAAAGGAGACTGTTGGGTACACCTTCTATCATAGACCCGAAGGCAAGACATTTGTTGCTAAAAATGGATCCTTTCTAGAGAAGGAGTTTCACTCAAAAGAAGTGAGTGGGAGGAAAGTAGAACTTGATGAGGCAACTGTACCTGCTCCCTTATTGGAAAGTAGTTCATCACAGAAACCGGTTCCTGTGATACCTACACCAATTAGTGAGGAAGCTAATGATATTGATCAAGAAACTTCAGATCAAGTTACTACCAAACCTCGTAGGTCAAACAGAATAAGATCCACACCAGAGTGGTACGGTAATCCTATTCTGGAAGTCATGTACTTGACCATGGTGAACCTACGAACTATGAGGAAGTGATGATGAGCCCAGATTCCGCAAAATGGCTTCAGGCCATGAAATCTGAGATGGGATCCATTATGAGAACAAAGTGTGGACTTTGGTTGACTTGCCCAATGATCGACAAGCCATCGAGAATAAATGGATCTTCAAGAACAAGACTGTCGCTGACGGTAATGTTACTGTCTACAAAGCTCGACTTGTTGCAAAAGGTTTTTGACAAGTTCAAGGAGTTGACTACGATGAGAATTTTTAACCCGTAGTGATGCTTAAGTTTGTCCGAATCATGTTAGCAATTGCCGCATTTTATGATTATGAAATTTGGCAAATGGATGTCAAAAGTGCATTCCTGAATGGATTTCTGGAAGAAGAGTTGTATCTGATGTAACCAGAAGGTTTTGTCGATCCAAAAGGTGCTAACAAAGTGTGCAAGCTCCGGTGATCCATTTATGGACTGGTGCAAGCCCCTAGGAGTTGGAATAAACGTTTTGATAGTGTGATCAAAGCATATGGTTTTATACAGACTTTTGGAGAAGCCTGTATTTACAAGAAAGTGAGTGGGAGCTCTGTAGCATTTCTAATACTATATGTAGATGACATATTATTGATTGGAAATGATATATAATTTCTGGATAGCATAAAAGGATACTTGAATAAGAGTTTTTCAATGAAATACCTCGGTGAAGCTGCTTATATATTGGGTATCAAGATCTATAGAGATAGATCAAGACGCTTAATTGGAGTTTCACAAAGCACATACCTTGATAAATTTTTAGTTCAAAATGGATCAAGCAAAGAAAGGGTTCTTGCCTGTGTTACAAGGTGTGAAGTTGAGTCAGAATCAATGCCCGACCACTTCAGAAGATAGAGAGAAAATGAAAAATGTTCCCTATGCTTCAGCCATAGGCTCTATCATGTATGCAATGTTGTGTAACAGACCTAATGTGTGCCTTGCTATTAGTTTAGCAGGGAGGTACCAAGGTAATCCAGGAGTGGATCACTGGACAGCGGTCAAGAACATCCTGAAATACCTGAAAAGGACTAAGGATATGTTTCTCGTTTATGGAGGTGACAAAGAGCCCATCATAAATGGTTACGTCAATGCAAGCTTTGACACTGATCCGGACAATTCTAAATCGCAGACCGGATACATGTTTATATTGAATGGTGGAGCTGTCAGTTGGTGCAGTTCTAAACAAAGCATCGTGGCGGGATCTACGTGTGAAGCAGAGTACATAGCTACTTCAGAAGGAGCAAATGAAGGAGTCTGGATGAAGGAGTTCATATCCGATCTAGGTGTCATACCTAGTGCATCGGGTCCAATGAAAATCTTTTCTTACAATACTGGTGCAATTGCCTTGGTAAAGGAATCTAGATTTCACAAGAGAACCAAGCACATCAAGAGACACTTCAATTCAATCTGTGACCAAGTCCAGGTGGGTGACATAGAGATTTGCAAAATACATACGGATCTGAATGTTGCAGACCCATTGACTAAGCCTCTCTCACGAGCAAAACATGATCAGCACCAAGACTCCATGGGTGTTAGAATCATTACTATGTAATCTAGATTATTGACTCTAGTGCAAGTGGGAGACTGAAGGAAATATGCCCTAGAGGCAATGATAAAGTTATTATTTATTTCCTTATTTCATGATAAATGTTTATTATTCATGCTAGAATTGTATTAACCGGAAACATAATACATGTGTGAATACATAAACAAACATAGTGTCACTTGTATGCCTCTACTAGACTAGCTCATTGATCAAAGATGGTTAAGGTTTCCTAACCATAGACATGAGTTGTCATTTGATAAACGAGATCACATCATTGGGAGAATGATGTGATTGACTTGACCCATTCCGTTAGCTTAGCACTTGATCATTTTAGCTTACTGCTATTGCTTTCTTCATGACTTATACATGTTCCTACGACTATGAGATTATGCAACTCCCGATTACCGGAGGAACACTTTGTGTGCTACCAAACGTCACAACATAACTGGGTGATTATAAAGGTGCTCTACAGGTGTCTCTGATGGTACTTATTCAGTTGGCATAGATCGAGATTAGGATTTGTCACTCCGATTGTCGGAGAGGTATCTCTAGGACCTCTCGGTAATGCACATCACTATAAGCCTTGCAAGCAATGTGACTAATGAGTTAGTTGCGGGATGATGCATTACGGAATGATTAAAGAGACTTGCCGGTAATGAGATTGAGCTAGGTATTGAGATACCGATGATCGAATCTCGGGCAAGTAACATATCGATGACTGAGGGAACCACGTATGTGTTGGGGAACGTAGTAATTTCAAAATTTTCCTACGCACACGCAAGATCATGGTGATGGCATAGCAACGAGAGGGGAGAGTGGTTTCCATGTACCCTCGTAGACCGTAAGAGGAAGCGTTATGACAACGCGGTTGATGTAGCGTATGTCTTCACGATCCGACCGATCCAAGCACCGAACGTACGGCACCTCCGAGTTCAGCACACGTTCAGCTCGATGACGATCCCCGGACTCCGATCCAGCAAAGTGTCGGGGATGAGTTCCATCAGCACGATGGCGTGGTGACGATGATGATGTTCTACCGGCGCAGGGCTTCGCCTAAGCTTCGCGACGATATGACCGAGGTGGAATATGGTGGAGGGGGGCATCGCACACGGCTAAGGAACGATCAGTAGATCAACTTGTGTTGTTTTTCCTAGAGGTGCCCCCCTGCCCCCGTATATAAAGGAGCAAGGGGGGAGGGGCGGCCGGCCTAGGAGGGGCGCGCCAAGGGTGGAGTCCTAGTAGGACTCCCTAGTCCTAGTAGGATTCCACCTCCCTTGTTGGAGTAGGAGAAGGGGAAAGAGGGGGAGAGGAAGAAGGAAAGGGGGGATGCGCCCCTTGTCCAATTCGGACCAGAGGGGGGGCGCAGGCCTCCTTCATTTTGGCCTCTCTCCTCCATTCCCGTATGGCCCAATAAGGCCCATATACTCCCCGGCGAATTCCCGTAACTCTCCGGTACTCCGAAAAATACCCGAATCACTCGGAACCTTTCCGAACTCCGAATATAGTCATCCAATATATCGATCTTTATGTCTCGACCATTTCGAGACTCCTCGTCATGTCCCCGATCTCATCCGGGACTCCGAACTCCTTTGGTACATCAAAACTCATAAACTCATAATATAACTGTCATCGAAACCTTAAGCGTGCGGACCCTACGGGTTCGAGAACTATGTAGACATGACCTAGAACTATTCTTGGTCAATAACCAATAGCGGAACCTGGATGCCCATATTGGCTCCTACATATTCTATGAAGATCTTTATCGATCAAACCGCATAACAACATACGTTGTTCCCTTTGTCATTGGTATGTTACTTGCCCGAGATTCGATCGTCGGTATCCAATACCTAGTTCAATCTCGTTACCGGCAAGTCTCTTTACTCGTTACATAATACATCATCCCGCAACTAACTCATTGGTCACATTGCTTGCAAGGCTTATAGTGATGTGCATTACCGAGAGGGCCCAGAGATACCTCTCCGACAATCGGAGTGACAAAACCTAATCTTGAAATACGCCAACCCAACATGTACCTTTGGAGACACCTGTAGTACTCCTTTATAATCACCCAGTTATGTTGTGACGTTTGGTAGCACCCAAAGTGTTCCTCCGGTAAACGGGAGTTGCATAATCTCATAGTTACAGGAACATGTATAAGCCATGAAGAAAGCAATAGCAACATACTAAACGATCAAGTGCTAGGCTAACGGAATGGGTCATGTCAATCACATCATTCTCCTAACGATGTGATCCCGTTAATCAAATGACAACACATGTCTATGGTTAGGAAACATAACCATCTTTGATTAATGAGCTAGTCAAGTAGAGGCATACTAGTGACTATATGTTTGTCTATGTATTCACACATGTATCATGTTTCCGGTTAATACAATTCTAGCATGAATAATAAACATTTATCATGAAATAAGGAAATAAATAATAACTTTATTATTGCCTCTAGGGCATATTTCCTTCAGTATGTTGTTATGCGGTTTGACCGATAAAGATCTTCATAGAATATGTAGGAGCCAATATGAGCATCCAGGTTCCGCTATTGGTTATTGACCAGAGACGTGTCTCGGTCATGTCTACATAGTTCTCGAACCCGTAGGGTCCGCACGCTTAATGTTTGGTGATGATCGGTATTATGAGTTTATGTGTTTTGATGTACCGAAGGTAGTTCGAAGTCTCGGATATGATCACGGACATGACGAGGAGTCTCGAAATGGACGAGACATAAAGATCGATATATTGGATGACTATGTTTGGACTTCGGAAGTGTTCTGGGCAAGTTCGGACATATACCGGAGTACCGGGGGTTACCGGAACCCCCCAGGGAGTGTAATGGGCCTATTGGGCCTTAGTGGAGAAGAGGAGGGGCGGCCAAGGCAGGGCCGCGCGCCACCTCTCCTATAGTCCGAATTGGACAAGGAGGGGGCGACGCCCCCCTTTCCTTCCCCCCTCTCTCCTCCTTCTCCCTTCTCCTACTCCTACTAGGAAAGGAGGAGTCCTACTCCCAGTGGGAGTAGGACTCCCCCTTGGCACGCCCTCCTCCTGGTTGGCCGCCTCCCCCCTTGCTCCTTTATATACGGGGGCGGGGGGCACCCCAAGGCACACAATTGATCATTGATCTTTAGCCGTGTGTGGTGCCCCCCTCCACCATAATCCACCTCGTTCATATCGTAGCGGTGCTTATGAGAAGCCCTGCGTCGGTAGCTTCATCAACACTGTCATCACACCGTCGTGCTGATAGAACTCTCCCTCGAAGCTCTACTGGATCATGAGTTCGTGGGACGTCACCGAGCTGAACGTGTGCAGATCACGGAGGTGCCGTATGTTTGGTACTAGGATCGGTCGATCGTGAAGATGTACGACTACATCAACCACGTTGTCATAACGCTTCCGCTTACGGTCTATGAGGGTACATGGACGACACTCTCCCCTCTCGTTGCTATGCATCACCATGATCTTGCGTGTGCGTAGGAATTTTTTTGAAATTACTACGTTCCCCAACAATAAGTGCCCTGGAAGTTAGCCCTAAAGGTATCTTCCAAGTCTTCCTAGGTTCCAATGGAGTTTTCTGGGAGGCTGTTTAGCCAGTGTCGTGCTGGTCCCTTCAGCTTTAGGGGGAGATATTTAATGGCATGGAGATCGTCTCCTCGAGCCATATGAATGTGGAGAAGGAAGTCTTCAATCCAGACGGCCAGATCCGTCGTTCCATCGTATGGTTCGATCTTTATGTGTTTAAACCCTTCCGAAAACTGATGTTCCATAACCTCATCAATGAAGCATAAGGGGTGTGCGGCTCCTTTGTATCTAGCGATGTCATGGCAGAGATCGGCTGGCATCTGGGTTCGGTACTGACCCCAAACATAGTAGCGGTCATCACGCCGAGCTTCATGGCCATTATCTCATGCCGGGGCACGGCCCCTTGATCTATAGATTGATCTGGTCTGACCATCTTTATAGGCTAGGTCATGTTGTAGGTCGTATGTATATCCCGCGGTTGTAGTCTCCTTGCCTCTTTGGCGAGGGGGTGCGGGTTGGTGTTCGGCTTGATATGCCGCTTTGTGCCATCCACGTGGTGGTCGGTCTGGTTGGTCTACCTGATTGTATTTCGACGGTATTGGTTCAAGGACTTCGTCATCGAATTGAGACAACAGCTCACGCCTAGGTAACTTTTGACAGGTCGTTCTTGGTTGTATTCCTCAGCGGCCATGACCTTAGTCCACCTCTCATTCAGCGTGTCTTGCTCTTCTTTGAGTTGCTGTTGATTCCTTTTCAGGCTCTGAGCTATGGCAATGAGCTGTTGCTTGAAGCGCTCTTGATCGAGGGGTTCTTCTGGGATGATGAAGTCTTCGTCACCAAGGCTAACCTCCTCTTCAGATTCTGGCATGTAGTTGCTGTCCTCCGCGTCTTTGTTATCAGTGTGTTCGGGGCTGTATTCACCCTCTTCCCTTTTGTCATGTTCGGACATGGGCTCGACGGGGTATTCGGGATCTTCGGCGTCGTTCGGGATCTCATTATCTCCGGTGCCGGTATTGCTATCCTTTGCCCGACGCGATCGTGAGCGGCGGTGGTTTATCGACGGGCTTGTTCTCGTCTGGTCTTGGGTTATCCTCATTGTTCTTCGGAGTGTCCACCATGTACACATCATAGGTAGAGGTGGCCGTCCAACGCCCCGTAACGGATGGGACTTGGCTTGGTTTGTCTTCGGCATCGTTGTCCATGCCGTCGATGTCCTCGGACGCATAGTCCAACATGTCAGTTAAGTCCTTGACAGTGGCTATTAAGTGGGTGGTGGGTGGGGCATAAAATCCCCCTCTCTCAGCCCCCAGTATGGGCTGGGTGTAGTTCAAAGGTAAAGCCTCCGTGATGGCGAGAGACTGCATCAGACCCAACGCTTCATCTAAGAGCAGGAGCGGGACCGGAAACCGCAGGCCTTCCGTGTTGTGTTCAGCCTGGAGTGCCTGATCGGGCCCGCTAAGTGCAGACCTTGGCAGTTCGGAGCGGTTTCCCAGAGCCAGGTTTAAGCCTGCGTCTGGGTATTCGGTAGGAATTTTTATAAGGGGAATAAGTCCGGCGGGGCTTACGCTCCCGTCTTCGGACAATGAGGCCTACCCCGGATCTAGGGCCGAGGTGGGTGTTGACCCCTCGATGGGATCTGACAGGGGATCCAAAGATTCTTCTTGGATGGGACATAGAGTGGCGACCAAGGCTGCAAAACCATCGAAGACTAAGTATCCTCGGATGTCAGCAACATAATTCAGGTTTCCAAACATGATCTGGTGGTCGGGGGCGTAACTATCGACCTGCTCGAGGTGGTCGATCGAGTTGGCTCGAAGCACAAAACCACCAAACATAAAAATCTGTCCAGGAAGAAAAATCTCCCTGGATGCAGCGTCATCATTGACGAAGAGGTGAACCATCGATCCTTTCATCAACGACACAGAGGAGCTCTCAATGAAAGCACCAATGTCGGTGTCAAAACCGGCAGATCTCGGGTAGGGGGGACCAAGCTGTGTGTCTAAGGATCAATAGTAACAATGGAGAAGGGACACAGTGTTTACCCAGGTTCGGGCCCTCTTAATGGAGGTAAAACGCTACTCCTACTTGATTATATTCGAGGGTATAGGGGTTACAAGAGTTGATCTACCAGGACATCAATTCGGCCAACCCCAGATAGCTAGCCTAGTATTGTTGTGGTCCTGCCTCTGATCTACCCTTCGGTTTATATAGACACCGGAAGGGCTTAGGGTTGTACAAAGTCGGTTTTATAGAAAGGAATAAGATATCCGGACACCTATACTTGCCATCCATGTATACGGGAGTCCCCACCGGACACGAGAGATAATCTTCTGTCTTGTATCTTGACGGCCCACCAGTCCAGCCCACATCAATGGACCGGACCCTCGAGGACCCCCTAATCCAGGACTCCCACAAGGGGGGCACCCCAAAGCACAACAGACAATCTCTTAGCAGTGTTCGGTGCCCCCCCATATTTTAACACCTCGGTCATATCGTCGTAGTGCTTAGGCGAAGCCCTGCGTCGGTAACATTATCAACACCATTGCCACACCGTCGTGCTGACGGAACTCTCCCTCGTCCTCAACTGGATCAAGAGCTCGAGGGACGTCATCATGCTGAACGTGTGCTGAACACGGAGGTGCCGTACATTTGTTACTTGGATCAGTTGGAGTGAAGACGTTCGACTACATCAACCGCATTAACATACGCTTCTGCTTTCGGTCTACGAGGGTACGTGGATACACTCTCCCCCTCTTATTGCTATGCATCTCCTAGATAGATCTTGCGTGATCGTAGGAATTTTTTTGAAATTGCATGATGTGTTCCCCAACAGTGGTATCAGAGCCAGGTCTATAGGTAGATGATATGCACAAATAGAACACAAAGAGTTGTGGGCGATAATAGTCATACTTCTTACCACCAATGTCTTACTTTGATTCGACGGTATTGCTGGATGAAGCAGCCCGGACCGACATTACATGACCGCGTTTATGAGACTGGTTTTACCGACGTGCTTTGCACACAGGTGGCTGGCGGGTGTCTATTTCTCCAACTTTAGTTGAATCGAGTTTGACTACAGCTTGTTCTTGTTGAAGGTTAAAACAGCACACTTGGCAAAAAATCATTGTGGTTTTGATGCGTATGTAAGAACGGTTCTTGCTAGAAGCCCATAGCAGCCATGTAAAACTTGCAACAACAAAGTAGAGGACGTCTAACTTATTTTTGTAGGGCTTGTTGTGATGTGATATGGTCAAGACATGATGTGATATAAATTGTTGTATGAGATGGTCATGTTTTGTAACAGAGTTATCGGCAACTGCCAGGAGCCATATGGTTGTCGCTTAATTGTATGAAATGCAATCGCCATGTAATTGCTTCACTTTATCACTAAGCGGTAGCGGTAGTCGTAGAAGCAATAGTTGGCGAGACGACAACGATGCTACCATGGAGATCAAGGTGTCAAGCCGGTGACAATGGAGATCATAACAATGCTTTAGAGATGGTGATCAAAGGCACAAGATGATGATAGCCATATCATGTCACATATTTTTTGAATGCATGTGATGTTTATCTTTTATGCATCTTATTTTGCTTAGTACGACGTTCAACATCCCAATTTTCAATTTGGATGTTATACATAGATCATCCATATGCATTTCATATTTTATTGCATTTTGGTTTTTATTTGGTTGAGATCCAAGAAATCTTAAGCAACTCAAGGACCCAAGGAGAGAGTTGGAGGTTTCATAAATTTTCATTTTTGAATTTATTCGGATTTGAAAAGTGGATCAATTTGATTTCGACAAATTCTTTCCAATTATTTCAAAACAATAAAAATAATGAGAGAAGATAAAATGACTTCTTCAAAATAGAGGAGAAATGTTGGAAAAGAAATTTCGAAGTCAAATTATTTTTATTTGAATTTTATTTGCAAATTTTATTCGGTTGAATTAGGGAAAATATGCATTTTTAAAAATTGCATTTAGTCCAGAAAAATGTACACATTGTCCCAAATATTAGGTAGGGATGGTAAAAATTGTTTCTGGACTTTTAGAAATTTTATTTTTATTTTATTAGGATTTTTCTTTGCGGCGATGTTTAAAAAAGGTTCAACTGGGCCGGCCCAGCCGAAGCCGTGCCACGGCCCAGCTCGCCAACCGCCTCCGCCGTCCCGTGTCGCCGCCGGACTCCGGTGGAGTCCGAGTCCGGGCCGCCGTCGCCGGGCGCCCCCTTTCCCAAGTCGGCACACACTCCTCCTTTTAAGTTGCCGCCACCGCCTCGAGCTCCGCCACCACAGCCGCCACTGCCGCCTGCTCGCACCACCGCTGCCGCTAGCCGATGTTGTTGCCACTACGCGCCGCCGCTGCTGCTATGCTGTCGCCGCTCGCCCTCGCCTCACCCGCCGTTGACCTCGCCGGAAGCCGCCGATACCGCCGCCTCTTCTTGTCGTAAAAATCGATAAATCCTAGATCGGTTTATTTTCGGTTTTTCCGGTCCGATCGGTTTTCTTCGATTTTCTCGGTTTATTCGTATAGATCGCTTTTATTTTTATTAGATCGATTAAATAGCGAGCGTCCACCCGATTAGTTCTGTTAACGAACGAGTTGGTTCGTTAGTCTTTGTTAGCGGACGTTCGTCCGATAGATTTTTCTTTTTCTGTTTATTTTTTGGCCAGGGACCTATCCGTGAATAGTTTTATCGCGATTTAGCCCCTAATCTTCAAATTAACGTAACTGTTAGCTCGTTTATCCAAATTAGGTAAAACCAACACCTAAATCTTTGTAACGATCCCGTCTATCTAGTGAACCAACTTGAACTTGATTTTGGCAATTTAAAGTTTGAATTTTGTTCAGATTAGTACTCGATCTTGTTTCATTTGCTTCTTGAGTTTCGTAGCTCCGTTTGAGTTGATTCTTTTTGCAAATCGTAGCTAATCACATGTACCTTCTGTTAAGATCAAATCCACATAAAAGTAATGTTGTTAGGCTTCGTTTTATGTTTACTTTAGTTGTTTGCTTATTTCGAGTTTTATTTGGATCTTTTCTCGACTTATGTTTGCATCGTTTGATTGATTGCTTATGTATGCTACTGTTTGTCTACGCTAGATTTTCCGGAGTGCGAAGGTTGTTACTATGAATCTTTAGAGTTTTCCGATCGTCAGCAAGGCAAGTTACACTTTGATCATACTCTTCTATACCCAGTTTTTACTATGCATTAGTTTTGCCCCTCAAATAATTGCAGGAGTAGGATTGGGAACATGTGGTTTGGTTGTAGTACTTGAGGTAGGAACCTATTACCTTTGATCACCCTGGGAATATATGTTATGCTCAATTATTTCTTAGCCATGCATGTAGGCGCGGATTGCAATGTGATACACATGGAAGTTGTGAGAGATATTAATCTTGGATAACATTAAGGTGGCAACTTTAATACAAATCTGGGTGGATTGGTTGGGGCACCTGGAGAATCCAATGCTAGACCGTTTGGGAAATCCCGGAGTACCCGTGTGATTTTTCCTCGGTTCACCACCCAGGCTCAAAGGGAGCATACGATATTTCATGCCTAGAAACTTCCGTGTGCAGCCACAAGCCATTATGGCCTCTAGTGTAGTTGAGTAAGTTGCGTGAGCTCTTGAAGATGTGGAATAGCAAATGTAGGGGAAAGTAGCTGTACCGATCTACCCAGAGTAGAGAGTTAATGCTTCAGAAAGACTTTGTCTCGATCTTCTGATCATGGATACGGCCGAGTCTTGTGGGGAAAAGTGCGCAACCTCTGCAGTGTGTATAAACTAAGCATGGTTAGCCGTGTCCCCGTTTATGGACATCTTGAGTATCTAGAAGTGGATATTATTGTTGATCTCATCACTCCTTAATTAATGTATTGGGTTTAATGATGATATTTGTTTAATGTTGGGATTTGAGTTGGAGGAACCTTCTCAAATATTAGTTTAACTTTGTAGTAAATAAAATTTATTCCTTTGTTGTAGGGAAAAATTAGCTTTATGCAAAACATTAAACTTAGAGCCTCCACCAGCCAAATATGCATGTAGATATAGTTTCTTGCATTCATTGCTTTATAGTGTAACTCTGCCAGCATATTCAATGTGCTGACCTACATGGCTGCAACATCTCATGTTGCAGACTTTACCGATGAAGAATAAGGTGCGATAGGTCGTTGTCATGCACTCAACTATGCCATTGGAGTTGATGGACTCATTTATCTTTGAAGCTACCGTAGTTATTTAGTTTAGATGGCCTTCATCCATTTTATTTGTGTAAAAGATACTCTTTTGAGGTCCTCGATGTAATAAGTGTGTGATTGAACTCTGTTATAATTTCTCGAGTACTGTGTGTGTGAGCATACCGATCCAGGGATGACACTTAAGCACAGAGACTTTGGTCCATTGGGATCGTGGTCGCTACAAGATGGTATCAGAGCACACGATGACTGTAGAACGCGACCACTAGGAAAAGCCACAAGATTTCTTTTCTTTGCTCATTCTAATTCTCCTCTATTGTACTCTATAGATGACGGACGGGACGGGCCTCGCCCCCGTCCCTGATAAAGTGAAGGGACACCTAAGCCTCGCATTAAATTCGTCGTGTCCTATAATACTAGCGATAACCTTGCAATGCTGTAGCACTTTCCACCTCCTGTGTGCCACTGTGGCAGCCCCTTTCGCCTATAAAAGGAGGCCCATGGCACACAGAGAGGATTCGGCTCTTTCGAACCCCACAGCACCCAGAGCTAGTTCAAGAGCTCAAGAACACTCAATACATCCACCAAAGCAGGATCGTAGGGTTTTACGCGTCTTTGCGGCCCGAACCTGGGTAAATCCTTCTGTGTCGTTTGCTAGTCCTGCTCTCCTCACGATCCCCACGCCCCGCAACCGTAGAAGGGATTCCAGTGATCCCATAGGTGTCGTTTCCCACCGACATTGGGCCTCCAAGTGCAGAGGTTTGTAGGATAGTAGAAAATTTCCCTCAAGTGGATAACCTAAGGTTTATCAATCCGTAGGAGGTGTAGGATGAAGATGGTCTCTCTCAAACAACCCTGCAACCAAATAACAAAGAGTCCCTTGTGTCCCCAACACACCCAATACAATGGTAAATTGTATAGGTGCACTAGTTAGGCAAAGAGATGGTGATACAAGTGCAATATGGATGGTAGATATAAGTATTTGTAATCTGAAAATATAAAAACAGCAAGGTAACTAATGATAAAAGTGAGCGTAAATGGTATTGCAATGATAGGAAACAAGGCCTAGGGTTCATACTTTCACTAGTGCAAGTTCTCTCAACAATAATAACATAGATAGATCATATAACACTCCCTCAACATGCAACAAAGAGTCACTCCAAAGCCACTAATAGCGGAGAACAAATGAAGAGATTATGGTAGGGTATGAAACCACCTCAAAGTTATTCTTGTTCTGGATGTATTGAGTGTTCTTGAGCTCCTGAACTAGCTCTGGGTGATGTGGGGTTCGAAAGAGCCAAATCCTTTCTCTGTGTGCCATGGGCCTCCTTTTATAGGTGAAAGGGGATGCCACAGTGGCACACAGGAGGTGGAAAGTTCTACAGCATTGCAAGTTTATCGCTGGTATCACAGGACAAAGTGCATTTAATGCGAGGCTTAGGTGTCCCTTCGCTTTATAAGGGACGGGAGCGAGGCCCGTCCCGTCCGTCGCTGCTCCTCCTTGCCTTGACACACGCCCTGGCCAGTGATGCATGCAGTGCCATGTAGGCAGGCAGGCAGCTGAGGTGGCGCGGTGGTGGAGCCTCCACGAATGGCTGCATGTTGCCACGCAGGTTCCTGCCCAGCTGGTTGGTCGGTAGCTGCATGCGAACGGCGACGGAGATTTTGCTGGCGTGGGCCTGGCAGTGGCCCTGCTGGCGCGCTTGGCGAGGGCCTTGCCGGGTGGCCCGGCAAGGGTCTTGCCGCGGCACGCCGTCATCCCCGGCAAGGACCTTGCCGGGAGGACTCGTGGGCTCCCTCGATAAGAACCCTGCCGAGGATTTTTGCCTTCCTATCCTCATTTGATCTTGACTATTCTTTGTCTTCACAAAGATCTGCATGCCACCACGGAGGTGCCTCTGAGCCCTGTCGGAATGTGTTTGTCTAGCGTTGGTGGCCTCCAGGGTGGCTCACTCAGCTGGTGTGCGCAAGCTGCCCTGGCAAGGGTCCTTGCTGGGGAAACCTACTTCGTCTGTCCGATCTTTGTGGCCTTGGTCCTTGTCGTTGCTTTGTTTCTCTTGTGCCTTCGGCTTCTCTCCGGCTTCCCTTTCCTGCACGGTTATGCATGGCCGTGGCGGGTGGCTCTGACTGCCCGTGCACAAGTAAAGGGTTCAAAAGCAGAGCCCCTACTTTTGCACACCGACAGGAGCTCCCGGGCCTGGGCCATACATAAGCGCAGCACGTTGTTGGGCCGGGCCCAGAATGGTGCGCGGGCAGTCGAGGCGGATTTTTATGGCGGTAACTATTCCGTCTGCTGCGCTTCCCCATGACCCACGTTGAACGCGCGACGTGGGGGTCGTGCGCGCGTATGACGGAAGCATGCTGGTGTCATCCCGTGGTGGACAGTAAAGAGGCGGCTTGCGTGTCTCTTTGAGATCGCAGGGCCGCTGCTCATTTACTGCCCTCGCTTGGGAATCGTCGCTCCACGCGTCCCACTGAGCCTATCCCTTGCGCCATGTTCTTTGCATGCACGATGCAGGGCAAATGACAGGCGCACGGGATGTGGGAAGTCATGCGCGTGCGTGGGTCGATCCCCACGCACCCTCAATGGAGCGGGGAGGGCGGTCGACGGCCCTGCTTGCTGTCACTTCAACGGGCCACATTGGCCGAGAGGGGGCGGCCGAGCCTCGCCCCCCCCCCTTTATAAAGAGGGGAGCGGGAGGGACGGTGCCTCTCAACCCTTCACCATCTGCCTCTCCCCATTCCTGCTTCCTCCTTTCTTCTGCTATGGCGAGGGGGCATGGCGACGCTTCATCGGTGGCGGCGAGGGTCTCGGCTTGACAACGCATCGCTCCTCCCCCAGAGCTCGTGGCGGCGGAGCCGCCTGTTAGTGGGAGGGGGATGGGCGAGGTCGAGGCCACCGTGGCGCTCGAGGGAGAGGAGGACGGGGCGGCAGATCGTCTTCACCTCCGCCAGCGGCCCCTCCTCCGGTGGAGGGCCACGTCCGGGACAACCCTTGCGAGTTCTTCATCAGGCTGCGCCAGCCACCACGCCGTCGTCTTTGCCTCCCAACACCGTTTGCACGGGAGATGGAGCTGGATCCACCGCAGGCGTTGCGGCTGCATATGAGGGGTTGTGGGAACAGCGGCATATGTGCTGATGTCGAGTTCCCCGCCCCTCACGTCATGTACCTCCGTCAAGGGTGGAAGACCTTCGCACGCGTCCATAGCTTAACGGAGGGGCTCCCTCTCCATTTCAAATTAATGGAGGGTGGCCTCCTCTCCGTCAAGATCTTCGGGCACTTCGGGACTCGCGTAAGGTGTTGCGTGGAGAGCTCCTCCGACGATGAAGATTCCTCCTCGAGCGAGGGTTACGAGGAGGACAGCGGCATCGAGGATGAGGGTAGCGGGAGGCAGGATGATGGGTCCGACTAGGTGTCGGGCCCCACTCCGGGTGGCATCGGCGACCCCATCATCTGTGTCACCGGCTCCTTGAACTTCTCGGGGTCGCCTCCTTGGGCGGCTGGCGTGGGGAGGCTGTGGAAGAGGAAGAGGGCGGGCGGCAAGGCCGTCAAGTCAGAGTACGCGGGCACCGACGCCTTCATAGCGTATTGACAGTCCTGCCGCCTCGTCTTCCAGCTCTTCTACCGTCATCATCATCACCAGCCTCCCCTTGGGGTGGCCACTGGGACGTTCTCCTGGTGCCTTCTGCTGCTCGTGGTTCGCCTAGGCACCCATTTTGCCCTTTTGCCTTCTTGTTCCATTTCCTGAGGAGAGGGACAAGAAAGGGATTACGGGCACCTTATCTCTTTTTAGTCCTATAAGCCTTCGGGCCTTTGTTAGATTTAGAACTTGTAATCCCCCTGTTCATGTTTTTCATTCCGTATGAACTGTACCTGTACAGGATGTTTTTAATGAAAAAGGGATGTTTGTCGGGCTTTTCGTTTGCAGGTGAAACCCATGGCAAGGATCGAATCCTTGTTGCCATCTAAAGTAAACGTTTTTTTGCCCGGCAATAGGCCCCGTCGTTCCCCAATCTCGCTCGACCTTTCTCACGCTCTTGGCGGAGGCAAGGATGAGCTGAGTTTGGGCTCCACGTCCTATCCCCTTGCTGCCGTGACTACGACCAACTTCGGACCCAGGAGATAATCCTTGGATTCGGAAAGAGGGGAGCACAGTAGCTTGGATATAAAACGCGATTCCACATACCCTAGTTCCTAACGAAATGCATGATAGAGGATAAAAGACTTATCTGGACCTGCAGCCCCCAGCAACCTTGGCTTGCCACAGACGGATCCTTGTATTTGCAGCCCCCGGCAACCTTGGCTTGCCAAGGTCGGGGCATCGGTCCATTCCTCTCTTCCAAACAACTTGGCAGAAATACTTACGTGTCCTGTGAACCAAAAAGGACGGGGAAGAAACAGAGAGATGTACACTCGACCTCTAAGCTAGGGGTTAGCCGCTGCCAAGGACTCGATCTAGCATGCATGCTATAACTTAGGGCGCTAGCGCTTCATTTATTAGTGCTCAGGGTCTACGCCTGGCTTTGTACAAAGGGTTACATGCCTTGCCGGCAAGGCTTGTACAAAAAGGGTGGCTTGCCAGGAGGCCCGGCAGCCGCGCCTTATTGGTAAAACTTGCAAAGATGCTCGATGTTCCAGGAGTTGCTTACTGGAACGGCATCTTCGGTCTCCAGGCGGACTGCGCCGGGCCTGGTGACTCGTGTTACCCAATAAGGGCCTTCCCACTTTGGCGTCAACTTGTTGGAATTCTTGGCTGACTGAACATGTGTTGAAGAACAAGGCCGCCTTCCTCAAGGCTCTGGGCATGGACCTTGCGGCTATGGTAGCGGCGCAGGGCTTGCTGGTAGTGTGCTCCGGAGACGATCTTCCTCAAGGAGCGTTGCATCATCTTGCCGCAATCGCTCTTGCTCAACCTCATCATAAGCGAGCACTCGAGGTGACCCGTATATGAGTCCCGTGGGGAGAACTACTTCTGCCCCGTAGACCAGGGCAAAGGGTTTTGGCCGGTGGCTCGATTTGGCGTCATTCTGATCGACCAAAGAACCGCCGACAACTCATCAATCTAGCATCTTCCACTTTTGCGCAGCCTGTCAAAAGTCTTTGTTCTTAAGCCTCGCAGGACCTCAGCATTTGCTCTCTGCTTGACCGTTGCTCCGTGGATGTGCCACGGAGGCAAAACAGACCCTGCTGCCGAGATCCTCAATGTATTGCATGAAGGCGTGGCTTGTGAACTGTGTGCCATTGTCGGTGATGATCCTGTTGGGTATCCCAAAATGGCACACTAGTCCCTTTAAAAACTTGATGGCTGACTACGACATCACCTTCCTCACTGCTTCCACCTCTGGCCACTTTGTGAACTTGTCGATTGCGACGTACAAGTACTCAAAGCCCCCGATAGCACGGGGGAAGGGGCCCAATATGTCGAGCCCCCAGACCGAGAAGGACCAGGAGAGAGGGATAGTTTGAAGGGCTTGAGTTGGTTGATGAAGCTTCTTCGAATGGAACTGGCACGCTTCACACTTGGTTACTAGTGCCGCGCATCCTGGAGGGCGGTGGGCCTGAAGAAATCTTGTCGGAAAGCCTTGCCGGCAAGGGCCCTCGACCCTATGTGGGAGCCACATATGCCTCCATGTATCTCTGCCAACAGCTTTAGTCCTTCCTACCGGGACATGCATTTCCATTTCACCCCATTCGGTCTTTTTCTATACAATACGTTATCAACGAATTGGTACAGAGCAGACCGGAGGGCTACTCTTTCTACCTCTTCCTACTCCTCAGGAAGCTCTCCTTTTTGAAGGAATCGGACCATGTGTTGCGCCCATGCCAGAGCCTGTGGCTCGACGACAAGGACCAAAGGCATCTCTTCTGCCGCGGGAGCGGCCGTCTCCACGGCCATGACCTGAGGTCTTGCCGGAGTCGGTTGTCCCGCGGCAGGATCGGCATCCACGGCAACATCTTTGCCGGCGGCTCCGGAGAGCTCGGTGGAGAGGTACTTGCCGGAGCCTAGCTTCCTCCGCTTGTTCTGCCCAGTTGACGGCTCAACGGATGGTTGAGTTAACTGAAGCACAAAAGTACCTGGTTCCACAGGTAGCTTGAGGGCAGCACGCTTTGACAGATAGTCGGCGATGTCATTCTCTGTCTGAGGGACATGCTCCGCTTGTATACCGTCAAAGTGCTCCTCCAGTTTCCTCACCTCATCTACGTAAGCTTCCATCAACGGGCTTTGATAATCTTTGTTGACCTGCCTGATGACGAGTTGCGAGTCGCCCCTGACGATGAGCTTTTTAACTCTGAGGTTCGTCGTGATCCTGAGACCGGCAAGCAAACCCTCGTACTCGGCGGTGTTGTTGGTCGACATCTCTCGGGGAAAGTGCATTTGGATGACGTACTTGAGGTGCTCTCCGGTGGGTGCGACAAGCAGCACACCAGCACCGGCGCCTTGCAGCGAAAAGGCCCCATCAAAGTACATGATCCAGTTGCCGCTTGTTTCCTCGCCGGGGAGAGTAGTCTCTTGTACCTCTACGTCAGGCGTTGAGGTCCATTCCGCAACAAACTCCGCCAAGACCCTACTCTGGATCATCGAGGTACTTTCAAACTTTAGACCAAAACTTTACAGCTCCAGGGCCCATTCCATGATCCTTCCTGTTGCATTTGGGTTATGAAGTATCCGTTGCAACGAAAGGCGGGTAACCACGGTGATCTCGTGCACTTGGAAGTAATGGCGCAGCTTCCTCGAGGCCATAAGGAGGCCGAAGAGCAATTTTTGCACACCTGAATACCTTGACCTAGCTCCCTGCAAGAGGGAGCTTCACCTGGCCACTTCACCTGGCCGCGCAGGTCCTGTCGTACTGGCGCCAGTCTTGCTGGAACCGAGCCCTGCCGGGCACTCAGTCTTGCCGGGACCAAGCCCTGCCGGGGAGGGTTCTGGCCCGCCAACCATTGACTCTACCGTTGCTGCTGTCTCCTTGTTGACCTCTCTCTGTACCACCAATGTGGCGCTAACCACTTGGTTTGTTGCCGCTAGATATAGCAGCAACGATTCTTGTGGTTTGGGCGCAACCAGCACCAGGGCGGAGGAGATGTACTTCTTCAAGTCTTGCAATGCCGTCTCGGCCTCTGGGGTCCACTCCACTGGGCCCGTCTTCTTTAAGATCTTGAAAAAGGGGAGGGCACGTTTCGCGGATTTGGAGATGAATCTGCTCATGGCGGCAACGCAGCCAGTGAGCCGACGCACATCCTTGATCCGTTTGGGTGCCTCAATCTGCTTGATGGCCCTAATCTTGTCTGGGTTTGCCTCAATCCCGCGCTGCGACACAAAGAACCCGAGAAGCTTGCCAGACGGGACACCAAAGACACACTTCTCAGGGTTCAATTTGAGGTTGATCTTGCACAGGTTTCCGAATGTTTCCTCCAGATCTTGCATAAGTGTTGCTTTGTCCTTGGTTTTGACCACTATGTCATCCATATAAGCTTCCATATTTCTGTGTAGCTGGGGTTCAAAACCAATTTGTGCTCTTGCAAAGGTTGAGCCAGCACTCTTCAACCCAAAAGGCATTCGTAAAAAGCAATACATACCACATGGGGTGATGAATGTTGTCTTTTTCCTCGTCTTCTTTTGTCATGAAGATCTGGTGGTATCCTGAGTAGGCGTCAAGGAATTATAACAGGTCACACCCAGCCCTGGAGTCAACAATCTGGTCGATGCGCGGTAACAGGAAGGGATCCTTTGGACAGGCCTTATTGATGTCTATGTAATCAATACACAGCCTCCACTTCCCATTTGCCTTGTGCACTACTACCGGATTGGCCAACCACGTCAGATGGAGTACTCCTCTCACCAAGCCTGCCGCCTCCAGCTTTCTGATTTCCTCCGTGATCAACTCCTGCCTCTCCAGAGCTTGCTTCCTGACCTTCTGCTTGACGGGCCGCGCATGAGGATAGACAGCAAGGTGGTGCTCAATCACCTCCCTGGGAACGCCGGGGATGTCGGAGGCTTGCCATGCGAACACATCGACATTCGCCCACAGGAAGGTGACGAGCTCGCTTTCCTATTTGCCGTCGAGGGTGGACCTTATGGTGAAGGTGCCCGTGTAATCAATACACAGCCTCCACTTCCCATTTGCCTTGCGCACTACTACCGGATTGGCCAACCACGTCGGATGGGGTACTCCTCTCACCAAGCCTGTCGCCTCCAGCTTTCTGATTTCCTCCGTGATGAACTCTTGCCTCTCCAGAGCTTGCTTCCTGACCTTTTGCATGACGGGCCGCGCATGAGGACAGATAGCAAGGTGGTGCTCAATCACCTCCCTGGGAACGCCGGAGATGTCGGAAGCTTGCCATGCGAACACATCAACATTCGCCCGCAGGAAGGCGACGAGTTCGCTTTCCTATTTTCCGTCGAGGATGGAGCTTATGGTAAAAGCTCCCCCCGTGCCGTCCTCCTTGATGGGCACCTTCTTGGTATCTGGTGGTGTGGCTCTGGACTTCTTGCTCTTGCCGGCGGAGCTCTCTGGCACGTTCTCAATGGGAGCGCAACACCCCGAAGAGTTGCGCTTGCCGGAGTGGGTGCGAGGGGTCTCGCCGGTCTTCTCCCCCCTCGGGGCTCCATCGACAGGAGCAGATGCCTTAGCGGCAGCTGCTGCAACTGCTTCCCGGTAGAGTTGGCCGGCGCAGATCAGCGCATCTTTCTTGTCGGAGGGGATGGTGATGATGTTCATCGGCCCTGGCATCTTCAGCATGTTGTAGGCGTAGTGTGAAGCCGCCATGAACTTGGCTAGTGCCGGGCGGCCGAGGATTCCGTTGTAAGGCAAGGGGATCTCGGCTACATCGAAAACAATCCTTTCCGTCCTGTGGTTCAGCTCGCCTCCGAATGTCACGGGCAGCATGACCTTTCCCTTTGGCTGGCTCCTCCCCAGGTTAACCCCTCGGAACATGCCATTTTCCTTAAGGTCTCCATCAGGGATCTGCAGCCTTTCGACCACAACAGGCGAGATCAAGTTCAGGCGGGCCCCGCCGTCAACCAACATCTTTTTCACCTTGAGGTTGCGGATTGTTGGTGAAAGCAACAATGGCAAGCACCCGACCATAGTAGTGCGGTCAGGGTGGTCCTTGGTGTCGAAGATGATGGGTGTGCTGGACCATTTCAGCGGCTTCCGTGCGTCGAACGATGGCTCCGCCGCCGTGACCTCACGCGCCCACTGCTTGAGTTGGTGGTGGGACGTATGCAGCAAGGCGCCAACATCGACGAACATGGCCTCTATGGCTTTCTGAAAATCGGGGTCGCCGGACTCATCGTCCTCGTCATGATCATCGTCTTCCTGCTTCTTGTCGCGGCCTCGGGCGGGCCTCTCCTGCTGATTATCCTTGCCGCGGCGGCCTCCTTGGCCGCCATGTTTCTTGCCAGATCCCTCGGCACCATCTGGGCCTTTCTCCTTGTCCCATCGCTCATACTCGGCTTTCTGCTTCTCGGCGAGCAGCTCTACCTGCCGGCAGTTTTGGAGGTCATGGCCCTTGGTGTGGTGGATCTTGCAGTAGTGCTTGTCGGAGCCTCCTGGCTTATCGACGGCCGCCAAGGCCTGGCAAGCGACACACCTGGCAACCTCCTTGCCGGGGTCGCTCGCCTTGGTCTTCTTGGTGGCGCTGGTGTCGTCGGATCTCTCAACGGCAAGCACGGCTTTGCCCTTGCGCTTCCTGTTATGGCGCCGGCCCTTCTTCACTGGGGTGGCGATGTCGCCAGTGGAGTCGGTTTCCGTGCCGGCATCTTTGCCGGGGTACTTCCTCCCCTCTTCAGCGTGAGCGCATCGATCGGCCAGGACATAAAGCTGGGCCACATCCTTGACCTTGTTCATCGCCAGCTCTTCACGCATCTTGTGGTTGCGCACATTCTGATGGAACGCACTAATCACGGTGGCGGGATGAACATCGGGGATGTTGTAATGCACCCGACTGAACCTTTGGATGTAGTTGCGCAAGTTTTCTCCTTCCTTCTGGGGGATGATGTGTAAATCACTCGCCTGGCCATGAGCTTGGTGACCTCCGGTAAAGGCGCCAACAAACTCATGGCACAGATCCGCCCAAGAAGAGATGTAATCCACCGGCAAGTGCATCAACCATGACATAACATTAGGCTTGAGTGCCAACGGGAAGTAGTTGGCAAGCACCTTATCATCGCGGGCCCCAGCAGCTTGCATCGCGATGGTGTAGATGCTGAGGAACTCTAACGGGTGAGTCTTGTCGTTGTACTTCTCGCCAACGTCAGGCTTGAACATACGGTGGGAGGGCCACTGGAACTGTCGAAGCTCGCGGGTGAAAGCCGGACAACCCACCTCGTAGGGTAGGCCACCGTAGCCTCCCGGTGCTGGGTGGTCTATAGCGGGCCCTGCACGCCTGTCCGACTGGTGGCGCGCGTCACGTCGGTGCTCGATGGTAGTTCGAGCGTCCTCATGAACCCGCTCCCGAAGGACTTGACGCTGATCGCGGTTGGTTCGCGGGTCGGACGACACGATGGAGATATCATCACGAGCGTCATCGCGACGGACCAACGCCCGGGGTGGCCAGAATGGAGGAGGGGAGTGCACGGCCGCATTGCATCCGGCACGGCCTCCGCTGGCATGCGGTGGCCCGGCGGAGCAACGGCCTACAGGTCCCGCCGGCCGCAACTCATCGTTGTTGGCGATGCCGACGAGGCTCCGGACGGTGGCCCTCCATTCGTCGAGCTTCTCTGTGGCGGGAGGAAAATCGAGGAGCAGTTGCGCTCGTGCTAGGGCTTCCGCTGGCGTGGGTGGCGGCGAAAGCTGGGTGGACCGCGATGCGCCTCGACTTATAACCACGTTAGAAGGAGCTGTGTCACGGCCCCGCAACTGTTCGCCACCTCCATCAGCACCCCGGCGCGCATGCTGGCCCTCCTCATCATGTGATGAGCGCACGGGACTCTTCCCAGGGCGGCGCGTAGGGTCACCGGCAGGGTGACGCTGCTCATCACGCACAACCTGGGAAGAGCGTGCTGTGGGCGCCGGTGTTGGCGTCTTGGTGGTCGTCGTGCCGCCGTCTGGCGGGATGGTGGCGCCCCTAGAGGACCCCACGCCACCTGCGGGGGGGCCCGACTCCCTCTCTGGAGCCCGCGACTGGTGGCTCGTTGCCTCGCACGCGAACGACGCCACTCGCCAGGCCCGGACTGCCAGGGTTCTCTCTGCGACTAGCCCGCTACTGGTCGGCCCCGGTACTGGCAATCTGGTCTCGGACGAACCGGTCGTCGTGGTCGTCTTCTTCTTAGGAGCCATGGCGATGAAGAACAGCTAGGTCAACTGCTAGACCAGATTCTCACAATTGCGCACCCCTACCTGGTGCGCCAAAGATGTCGGTGGGAAATGACACCTATGGGATCACTGGAATCCCTACTACGCTTGCGGGGCGCTGGATCATGAGAAGAGCGGGACTAGTAGACAGCACAAAGGGGATTTACCCAGGTTCGGGCCGCAAAGATGTGTAAAACACTACGATCCTGCTTTGGTGGATGTATTTAGTGTTCTTGAGCTCTTGAACTAGCTCTGGGTGTTGCCAGGTTCGAAAGAGCCGAATCCATCTCTAGTGCGCCATGGGCCTCCTTTTATAGGCGAAAGGGGCTACCATAGTGGCACACAAGAGGTGGAAAGTGCTACAGCGTTGTGAGCTTATCGCTGGTATTACAGGACAAAGTGCATTTAATGCGAGGCTTAGGTGTCCCTTCACTTTATCGGGGATGGGAGCGAGGCATGTCCCGTCCGTCGCCGCTCCTTCTTGCCTTGACACGCGCCCTGGCCAGCGATGCATGCGGTGCCATGTAGGCAGGCAGGCAGCTGAGGTGGTGCGGTGGTGCAGCCTCCATGAAGGGCTGCATGTTGCCACGCAGGTGCCTGCCCAGCTGGTTGGGTCGGCAGCTGCATGCGAACGGCGGCGGAGATTTGGCTGGCATGGGCCAGGCAGTGGCCCTGCTGGCGCGCTTGGCGAGGGCCTTGCCGGGTGGCCCGGTGTAACGCCCCAGATATACTTTCCATATTTGTATCCAACTCTTGCCGTCTCCGGCGCTAAGTTATATTTATTTCTCGGGTTCGGGTCTTTGTCTCCGTGTGTTGTTTTTCTTTTTCGTGCATCTCTTATCATGCCATCACGTGCATTGCATTTGCATACATGGTCATCTCATGCATTCGAGCATTTTCCCCGTTGTCCGTTTTGCATTCCGGCGCTTCGTTCTCCTTCGGTGGCCTTTTCTAGCTTTCTTTCGTGTGTGGGGATTAAACATTTCCGGATTGTACCGAGACTTGCCATGCGGCCTTGGCTTACTACCGGTAGACCGCCTGTCAAGTTTCGTATCATTTGGACTTCGTTTGATACTCCAACGGTTAACCGAGGGACCGAAAAGGCCTTGTGTGTGTTGCAGCCCAACACCCGTCCAATTTGGCCCAAAACCCACCAAACTCTGCTCCATCGTCTTGGTCGTTCGATCATGATCGTGTGGGCGAAAACCGCACCTCATTTGGACTCTCCTAGCTCCCTCTATGCCTATATATAGACCCCCTCCTCCAAATCCCGGATCCCCTCGTCTCAAACCCTAGCTAAAAAAAACAGATCAACCCCGCCACCGCCGGACGTGTCCGCCCGCGCCGGACGTTGTCCGCCCCGCCGCCGCAGCGAGTCCCGCGCCGCCACGTGGGCGAGGCCCACATCGCCGCCGCCGAGGCCCGGGAGCCCGAGGCCGGCCCCCGCGGCCCGTCTCCGCGCCGCCGCTCCCCGCGCCCGACCCCGACGCCTGCGCCGCCTCCTTCCCCGACGCCGGTGACCGGCGCCGCCGCGGGCCGCCTCCCCACCGCCGCTCG
>NC_041387.1:141775532-141837749 GCF_002162155.2 Triticum dicoccoides | reverse complement strand
GTCCGCGCCTCCCCGTCGGCGACTCACCGGCCCCGCCGCCCTCTCCCTCCCGGCCGGCGAGCCCCTCCTCCGCGCCAAGTCCAACGCCGGCGAGCTCCAAGTCGGGCCGGTGAACCTCGGGAGTCGCGCCACTGCTACAGTGCGGCTGGATCTAGATCTGGGTTGACCTCTCTCCCCCGAAACCATAATTTTCGTGCTAACTTTGACTGCTTGTATCTTCGCAACCGTAGCTCCGTTTTGGGCGTATAATATATCAAAATCTTCGCCTCGACATGTACATCATTTCATTCCATTGCATCATTTGCATTTGAGGTCATCTTGTTGCCCAAAATGCTGTTAGAAGGAGGCTTCGTGAGTTAAATTGCAGATCCGTTAGTTCATCATGCACTTTTGTCATTTTTGCCATGTTTAATTCATGCATGATATGCCTGTGCCTCTTTGGGATGAATTGTTAAGCATTTTGTCTTCTTTCCAGAGGTGCCATCCATGCATTTTTATGATGTGTGTGTTGTCTTGTGCAAGCTTGCAAAGAGAGGTACCTGAGATTGCTGATTTCAGAGACTTAGTGATTTTCACTAAGTCTGGGATATTTTAGTTCATGATGCTATATGTCCAGCTTGTTTCCTAGTGATCCGTGCCTCTTTTGAGGATGATCAGTAAGGGAGTTTTGATATTTATGTTATGCTCTATCCATCCATGTCTTTGTTTGCATATGTGGAGTGCTCTAGGTTGACTCAATTGAGCTCAACTTTTGCTTCGTTGTTAATCTGGGCAGATCGTCAACTTGTTTGCGATTTTGCCGATGCTACCGTTAGTGTTCCATGCATGCTATGCCTTCGTTCTTGCCATGTGTAGCTAGAACATTGTGCCTTCTTGCTGGTTATAGGCTTTCCTTGTCATGACTTGCACCGTAGTGAGTGCATCGAGCTCGTTTACATGCCTTCGTGAGTTATATTTCAGCGTGTCTCAGTTTTCGCTAAGTCTGAAAACTGATTGTGTTCGAGCTATGTTCGTGAGCTCGGTAGAGTATTTTGTGAACCCTTTTGGCCCCAGGTCACTTTGGGTGTTTTGTTAAGCTTGTTGAGTAGCTCCATGCCATGTTCTTACTTGTCATGTTCAGGTTTTCTATCATGTTGTTTTGCTGCTCCGAAGAGAGCATCGTGATCTGAAATTTCAGACTAGTGTTAATTTCACTAAGTCTGGAATCTGTTTTGCATTTGCGTTTTAGCCATGCTTGTTTGAACCTCTTAATCGATGAATTTGCCTATGGCTCAGTGCTAGTGTTTTGTTAACCATCTTGTGTACATCACTGCCATGTATTTTGTTTTCATTTTGGGTGGCTGTAGCATGTTCATTTCGTTGCATTTAGGAGCCTACCTGCTGTATATCGCAGATCGGTTCGTTTCGTAAAACGCTCGCCATTTCCAAACCGTAGCTCCGATTCCTATGATCTTTATATCGTTTTCAGGTGATTTCTTCCCCTCTATCCAGTGGCACACTTGGTTTTCCAAGTTGATGCCAGGTTCATGCATTTCCTGTCATATCTTGCATTTTGCATCCCGCATCGCATCCCGTATGGCATATCGTCATTTCATCATATTGCTTGGTCTTGCCCGTGTTTGATTGTATCCTTGTTGCTTGTTTGTCTTGTTGGGTAGAGCCGGGAGACGAGTTCGCTACCGAGGAGCCCGTTGAGTTTGCTTGTGAGGATCCAGTCAACTCTGACAACTGTGCAGGCAAGATGATCATACCCTCGAAATCACTACTATCTTTGCTATGCTAGTTTGCTCGCTCTTTTGCTTTGCCACTGCTACGATGACTACCATTTGCTTGTCAGCCTCCCAATTGCCATGTTGAACCTCTAACCCACCATTGTCCTAGCAAACCGTTGATTGGCTATGTTACCGCTTTGCTCAGCCCTTCTTATAGCGTTGTTAGTTGCAGGTGAAGGTTGGAGCCGTTCCTTGTTGGAACATTTATTTTACTTGTTGGGATATCATTATATTTCTATGTTATCTTAATGCATCTATATACTTGGTAAAGGGTGGAAGGCTCGGCCTCTCGCCTAGTGTTTTGTTCCACTCTTGCCGCCCTAGTTTCCGTCATATCGGTGTTATGTTCCCGGATTGTGCGTCCCTTACGCGGTTGGGCTATAATGGGAACCCCTTGATAGTTCGCCTTGATTAAAGCTTTTCCAGCAATGCCCAACATTGGTTTTACCATTTGCCACCTAGCCTCTTTTTCCCTTGGGTTTCCGGAGCCCGAGGGTCATCTTATTTTAACCCCCCCCCCCCGGGCCAGTGCTCCTCTGAGTGTTGGTCCGAACCAGGCAGCCTGCGGGGCCACCTCGGGGAAACTTGAGGGTTGGTTTTACTCGTAGCTTGACCTATCCGAGCGTGCCCTGAGAAAGAGATATGTGCAGCTCCTATCGGGATTTGTTGGCACATTCGGGCGGTGTTGCTAGACTTGTTTTGACCTGTCGAATCATCTTGTTGTACCGGGATACCGAGTCTGATCGATGTGTCTTGGGTGGAGGTCTATTCCTTCGTTGACCGTGAGAGCTTGTTATGGGCTAAGTTGGGACCCCCCTGCAGGGATTAAACTTTCGAAAGCCGTGCACGCGGTTATGGGCGGATGGGGATTTGTTAATGTCCGGTTGTAGATTACTTGAACTAAACTTAATTAAAATGAATCAACCGTGTGTGTTACCGTGATGGCCCCTTCTCGGCGGAGTCCGGGAAGTGGACACGGTGTTGGAGTTATGCTTGCGCAGGATGTTCCTTTAGCTTCTCGCTCGTGCTTCGCCTTCTCTTCTCGCTCTCTTTTGCGTATAAGTTAGCCACCACATATGCTAGTCGCTTGCTGCAGCTCCACATATATTTGCCTTATCCATTCCTATGAGCTTAAATAGTTTTGATCGCGAGGGTGCGAGATTGCTGAGTCCCTGTGGCTCACAGATACTACAACTCCAGATGCAGGTCCAGGTGATTTCGCTCCAGGTGACGAGTACGAGCTCAAGTGGGAGTTCGACGAGGACTCTCAGCGATACTACGTGTCTTTTCCGGATGATCAGTAGTGGTGCCTAGTTGGGGTTATCGATTCAGGACCTTGTCGCACGTTGGGTTCTTTTCTATTTTGGCGCCGTAGTCGGGCCATGAGTGTTTGTTTGATGGATGTTATTTATGTACTCTGATGTGACGTGGCGAGTGTAAGCCAACTATGTTATCTCCCCCTTTTATTATATATTACATGGGATGTTGTAATGATTGCCTGACTTGCGACATTGCTTTCAATGCGGTTATGCCTCTAAGTCGTGCCTCGACACGTGGGAGCTATAGCCGCATCGAGGGCGTTACACCCGGCAAGGGTCTTGCCACGGCACACCGTCATCCCCGGCAAGGACCTTGTTAGGGGGTCTTGTGGGCTCCCTCGGTAAGAACCCTGCCGAGGATTGTTGCCTTCCTATCCTCATTTGATCTTGACTATTATTTGTCTTCACAAAGATCTGCATGCCACCACGGAGGTGCCTCCCGAGCCCTATCCCAATGCGTTTGTCTAGTGTTGGTGGGATCCAGGGCGGCTCGCTCAGCTGGTGTGGGCGAGCTGCCCCGGCAAGGGTCTTGCCGGGGCCGCTGAGGCTGCCCCGGCAAGGGTCCTTGCCGGGGAAACCTGCTTCGTCCGTCCGATCTTTGTGGCCTTGGTCCTTGTCGTTGCTTTGTTTGTCTTGTGCCTTCGGCTTCTCTCCGGCTTCCCTTTCCTGCCCTGTTATGTGTGGCCGTGGCAGGTGGCTCTGACTGCCCGTGCACAAGTAAAGGGGTCAAAAGCAGAGCCCCTACTTTTGCACACCGACACATTCAAACAGCAAGCAAAGCAAAATAAAATGACATTGCAAGGATAGCGCAACTCATGTGAAGAAGCAAAAACTTAGGTTCAACCGATACTAACCGATAGTTGTTGAAGAACAAAGGTGGGATGCCTACCGGGGCATCCCCAAGCTTAGATGCTTGAGACATCTTAAAATATTATCTTGGGGTGCCTTGGGCATCCCCAAGCTTGAACTTTTGTGTCTCCTTAATTCCTCTCATATCATGGTTTCTCTTTTTATCAAAAGCTTCATCCACAACAAACTCAACAAGAACTCGTCAGATAGGTTAGTATAAACCAATGCAAAACATTATCATTTTCTACTGTAACAGATCACTAAAATTATTATTCCATATTGCATACTAAATGCCTGTGCATATTTAATACTCCTATCCTCAAATAGAATCATTAAACAAGCAAACATATGCAAACAATGCAAACATAACAGCAATCTGCCAAAATAGTATAGTCTGTAAAGAATGCAAGATTCTTCATACTTACCTAACTCCAAAAATTATGAGAGAAAATTCCCACTATAGCAGATTTATCAGATCTCAATATGCAAAAAAATTCAACATTATATCATTCTCTTACTTTTCTATAGAATTATTGCAACAGCGGTAAACTTTCTGTTTTCAAACAGCAACATGTATACTAGCAAAATAAGCATGGTAAAGGCTATCCTTGACATTTTTATTGAAAATAAAGATGCAAAACATTAATCTAAATAACAGAAAGCAAATACTAACAAGAGAAAATGACGCTCCAAGCAAAACACATATCATGTGGTGAATAAAAATATAGCTCCCAGTAAAGTTACCGATGAACGAAGACGAAAGAGGGGATGCCTTCCGGGGCAACCCCAAGCTTAGGCGCTTGGTCATCCTTGAATATTACCTTGGGGTGCCTTGGGTATCCCCAAGCTTAGGCTCTTGCCACTCCTTATTCCATAGTCCATTGAATCTTTACCCAAAACTTGAAAACTTCACAACACAAAACTCAACAGAAAACTCGTAAGCTCCATTAGTATAAGAAAATAAAACCACCACTTAGGTACTGTAATAAACTCATTATAAATTCATATTGGTGTAATATCTACTGTATTCCAACTTCTCTATGGTTCATACCACTTAATACTAGCCATATATGCATCAAAATAAGCAAACAACACATGAAAAACAGAATCTGTCAAAAACAGAACAGACTGTAGTAATCTGTATCAAACGTATACTTCTAGAACTCCAACAATTCTACCAAATTAGGAAGTCCTAATAAATTTGTGTACCAATCTGCAGCAACAAGAATCAGATCAGAATCACGTTTATGTGAATTAACAAAACTAATTTACTGGGTGCAAAAGTTTCTGATTCTCAGCAGGATCAACACAACTATCACCGTAAGCTATCCAAAAGGTCTTACTTGGCACTTTATTGAAACAAAAGCTATAAAACATGATCACTACAGTAGCATAATCATGTGGACACACAAAAACAGTAAGGATACATACTGGGTTGTCTCCCAACAAGCGCTTTTCTTTAATGCCTTTCTAGCTAGGCATGATGATGGCAATGATGCTCACATAAAAGATAAGAATTGAAACATAACGGGAGCATCATGAAGCATATGACTACACACATTTAAGTCTAACCCACTTCCCATGCACAGGGATTTTGTGAGCAAACAACGTATGGGAACAATAATCAACTATCATGGGAAGGTAAAACAAGCATAACTTCAAGACTTTAAGCACATAAAGAGGAAACTTGATATTATTGCAATTCCTACAAGCATATATTCCTCCCTCATAATAATTTTCAGTAGCATCATGAATGAATTCAACAATATAACCAGCACCTAAAGCATTCTTTTCATGATCTACAAGCATAGAAAATTTACTACTCTCCACATAAGCAAAATTCTTCTCATGAATAGTAGTGGGAGCATCATAAGAGACTTCAGCACTAAAAATTGTTTCCACATTAAAAGAGTAATGTTCAGAAAAAGGGTAATCATAATCATGACAAGTTTATTATCATCACTACTTTTTATAGCATACGTATCATCACAATAATCATCATAAGTAGCAACTTTGGTCTCATCATAATCGATTGAAACCTCTTCCAAGATAGTGGAATCATCACTAAATAAAGTTGACACTCTTCCAAATCCACTTTCATATTCATCACAATAAGATTCAACATCCTCCAAAATAGTGGGATAACTACTTCCTAAAGTTGACACTCTTCCAAACCCACTTTCATCAATATAATCATCATAGGTAAGAGGCATGCTATCATCATAACAAAACTTGGGATGCTAACAATATCATCTTCATTAAACATAGCATCCCCAAGCTTGGGACAAACATTAATTTCAGCAAATATATTCTCAAATATTTCATCCTCATCAAACATAGCTTCCCCAAGCTTGGGCACTTTCATATCATAAGCATAATCACTCTCATCATTAAAAATATGGATAGCACCAATAGTATAGCAATTATCATCATCACAATGAGTAGTAGGAGCAACATCATTTGGGAGGGATACCTTTCTACCTTTGTTGCTCCTTCTTTTCTTTTTCTTATTCACATTATGTGTGGGTTCAACCTTCCTCTTTGAGCTCCTTATTGACGAGATTGGTTGAATAGAAAGCTCCTCCTCGTTACCTGATTCATCATAAGAAATAATAGGAGGATATTGGGAAGTCTCTTCCCTTTCATTAGTGTTCTCCTATTCTTCTATTTGCTTTCTTTTCTTTAGGTAATTGTCAATATAAGGATTTTCAATGCAATTCACCGCACAAAACATATAAATTGTCTCTAGATCAAAATTAAGAAGTTTATAACGGGCAAATTCTGGAAGGTTCTTAATTAAACGATTCATTTCTTCATAACCCATAAGCAAACTAAGTTCATTATAATGTGCAAGGGAAATCAAATCATCACAATTTTTGGACACAATCCGATCATGAAACAACTTGCATCGGAGATGTAAATGACCACTTTCATTGCGAAGTTCACAAGTACGGCCAAGGAAATATAATTTTTCCGCACTCTCCCTTAGCCTTTCTTGCAACAATTTAGTTTCTACATGCTTATGCCTCTTGTAATATCTATCTTCTCTATTTGGTGTATCTATGCAAACCCAATGCTCTCCACAAAAATCGACATGCTTATAGGAGACATTTTCATCATAACTAGTGCAATCATTATTAGTACTATGGATATTCAAGGAGTTCATACTAACAACATTGCAATCATGCTCATCACTCAAAGATTTAGTATCAAACATTCTATATATTTCTTCTTCTAGCACCTGAGCTCAATTTTCCTTTTCATCAAGCTCACGAAAGATATTAAAATAATGAAGCATATGAGACAAACTTAACTCCATTTTTTTGTAGTTTTCTTTTATAAACTAAACTAGTGATAAAACAAGAAACAAAAAGATTCGATTGCAAGATCTAAAGATATTACCTTCAAGCACTCACCTCCCCGACAACGGCGCCAGAAAAGAGCTTGATGTCTACTACACAACCTTCTTCCTGTAGACGTTGTTGGGCCTCCAAGTGCAGAGGTTTGTAGGACAGTAGTAAATTTCCCTCAAGTGGATGACCTAAGGTTTATCAATCCGTAGGAGGCGTACGATGAAGATGGTCTCTCTCAAACAACCCTGCAACCAAATAACAAAGTGTCTCTTGTGTCCCCAACACACCCAATACAATGGTAAATTTTATAGGTGCAGTAGTTCGGCGAAGAGATGGTGATACAAGTGCAGTATGGATGGTAGATATAAGTATTTGTAATCTAAAAATATAAAAACAGCAAGGTAACTAATGATAAAAGTGAGCGTAAATGGTATTGCAATGATAGGAAACAAGGCCTAGGGTTCATACTTTCACTAGTGCAAGTTCTCTCAACAATAATAACATAGATAGATCATATAAAAATCCCTCAACATGCAACAAAGAGTCACTCCAAAGCCACTAATAGCGGAGAACAAACGAAGAGATTATGGTAGGGTACGAAACCACCTCAAAGTTATTCTTTCGGATCAATCTATTCAAGAGTTCGTACTAGAATAACACCTTAAGACACAAATCAACCAAAACCCTAATGTCACCTAGATACTCCATTGTCACCTCAAGTATCCGTGGGCATGATTATACAATATGCATCACACAATGTCAGATTCATCTATTCAACCAACACAAAAGTACTTCAAATAGTCAAGACGAAAACGTGTGCCAACCCCTATGCATAGGTTCATGGGAGGAAGCCGCAAGTTGATCACCAAAACATACATCAAGTGGCACGTGATATCCCATTGTCACCACAGATAAACACGGCAAGACATACATCAAGTGTTCTCAAATCATTAAAGACTCAATCCGATAAGATAACTTCAAGAGGGAAACTCAATTCATCACAAGAGAGTAGAGGGGGAGAAACATCATAAGATCCAACTATAATAGCAAAGCTCGCGATACATCAAGATCATATCACCTCAAGAACACGAGAGAGAGAGAGAGAGAGAGAGAGAGAGAGAGAGATCAAACACATAGCTACTGGTACATACCCTCAGCCCCGAGGATGAACTAATCCCTCCTCATCATGGATAGCACTGGGATGATGAAGATGGCCACCGCTGAGGGATCCCCCCTCCGGCAGGGTGTCGGAACAGGCTCCCGAGAGTTTTTGGTGGCTATAGAGGCTTGCGCCGGCGGAACTCCCGATCTATCTTCGTCTTCGATGTTTTTAGGGTACGTGGACTTATATAGGCGAAAGAAGTCAGTCAGGGGAGCCTCGAGGGGCCCAGGAGACAGGGGGCGCGCCCAGGGTGTGGGCGCGCCCTCCTATCTCCTGGCTTCCTCGAACCTTCCCTGGCTTGAACTCTAAGTCTCCTGGATCATATCTTTTCCAAAAATCATGCTCCCGAAGGTTTCATTCCGTTTGGACTCCGTTTGATATTCCTTTTCTTCGAAATACTGAAACAGGTAATAAACAGCAATATGGGTTGGGCCTCCGGTTAGTAGGTTAGTACCAAAAGTAATATAAAAGTGTATAATAAAGCCCGTAATCATTCAAAACAGATAATAAAATAGCATGAATGCTTCATAAATTATAGATACGTTGGAGACGTATCAAGCCGCGGGATGGATTTTCCATGTACAACCTCCCAAGCTGGGTGAGCTGCTATCTTTTTCTCAACTCCATTCATTCCTGCATTCTTCATCACAAATATTTACCTTGATAATTCATAGCAGGAACTACGAAAAGCTGTGAGGGAGGTGCACAGCCCGTCTCCACAGCCAGAGGTGTGGGGAACGTAGCAGAAATTCAAAATTTTCCTACGAGTCACCAAGATCTATCTATGGAGAGACTAGCAACGAGGGGAAGGAGAGTGCATCTACATACCCTTGTAGATCGCTAAGCGGAAGTGTTCAAGATAATAGGGTTGAAGGAGTCGTACTCGTCGTGATCCAAATCACCGGAGATCCTAGTGCCGAACGGACGGCACCTCCGCATTCAACACACGTACAGCCCAGTGATGTCTCCCACGCCTTGATCCAGCAAGGAGAGAGGGAGAGGTTGAGGAAGACTCCGTCCAGCATCAGCACAACGGCGTGGTGGTGGTGGAGGAGCATGGCAATCCTGCAGGGCTTCGCCAAGCACCGCGGGAGAGGAGAAGGGAGAGAGGTAGGGCTGCGCCAAGGAGAGCTCAAACTCATATGTTGGCAGCCCCAAAACCATCAAGTATATATAGGGGGAGGGGAGGGGGCTGCTCCCCCTCTAGGGTTCCCTCCCCAGGGGTGGCGGCAGCCCCCGGATCCCATCTGGGTGGCGGCCAGAGGGGGAGAGAGGGGAGGCGCGCCTGGGGTGGGCCTTAGGGCCCATCTGCCCTAGGGTTTGCCCCCTCCCACTCTCCCCTGCGCCTTGGGCCCCTTGTGGGGGGTGCACCAGCCCACCTGGGGCTGGTTCCCTCCCACACTTGGCCCATGCAGCCCTCCGGGGTTGGTGGCCCCACTTGGTGGACCCCCGGGACCCTCCCGGTGGTCCCGGTACGTTACCGGAAAAACCCGAAACTTTTTCGGTGACCAAAACATGACTTCCCATATATAAATCTTTACTTCCAGACCATTCCGGAACTCCTCGTGACGTCCGGGATCTCATTCGGGACTCCGAACAACATTCCGTAACCACATACAAACTTCCTTTATAACCCTAGCGTCATCGAACCTTAAGTGTGTAGACCCTACGGGTTCGGGAACCATGCAGACATGACCGAGACGTTCTCCTGTCAATAACCAACAGCGGGATCTGGATACCCATGTTCGCTCCCACATGTTCCACGATGATCTCATCGGATGAACCATGATGTCAAGGACTCAATCAATCCCGTATACAATTCCCTTTGTCTAACGGTATTGTACTTGCCTGAGATTCGATCGTCGGTATATCGATACCTTGTTCAATCTCGTTACCGGCAAGTCTCTTTACTCGTTCCGTAACACATCATCCCGTGATCAACCCCTTGGTCACATTGTGCACATGATGATGATGTCCTACCGAGTGGGCCCAGAGATACCTCTCCGTTTACACGAAGTGACAAATCCCAGTCTCGATTCGTGCCAACCCAACAGACACTTTCGGAGATACCTGTAATGCACCTTTATAGCCACCCAGTTACGTTGTGACATTTGGTACACCCAAAGCATTCCTACGGTATCCGGGAGTTTCACAATCTCATGGTCTAAGGAAAAGATACTTGACATTAGAAAAGCTTTAGCATACGAACTACGATCTTTGTGCTAGGCTTAGGATTGGGTCTTGTCCATCACATCATTCTTCTAATGATGTGATCCCGTTATCAACGACATCCAATGTCCATGGTTAGGAAACCGTAACCATCTATTGATCAACGAGCTAGTCAATAGAGGCTTGCTAGGGACATGGTGTTGTCTATGTATCCACACATGTATCTGAGTTTCCTATCAATACAATTATAGCATGGATAATAAACGATTATCATGAACAAGGAAATATAATAATAACTAATTTATTATTTCCTCTAGGGCATATTTCCAACAGTCTCCCACTTGCACTAGAGTCAATAATCTAGTTCACATCGCCATGTGATTAACACTCATAGGTCACATCGCCATGTGACCAACATCCAAAGAGTTTACTAGTGTCATTAAACTAGTTCACATCATCATGTGATTAAGACTCAATGAGTTCTGGGGTTTGATCATGTTTTGCTTGTGAGAGAGGTTTTAGTCAATGGGTCTGTAACATTCAGATCCGTATGTACTTCGCAATTCTCTATGTCATATTGTAAATGTTGCTTCCACGCTCCACTTGAAGCTATTCCAAATGGTTGCTCCACTATACGTATCTGGTTTGCTACTCAGAGTCACTTGGATAGGTGTTAAAGCTTGCATCGACATAACCCTTTACGCCGAACTCTTTATCACCTCCATAATCGAGAAACATGTCCTTATTTACTCCAAGGACAATTTTGACCGCTGTCCAATGATCCATTCCTGGATCATTCTTGTACCCCTTGACTGACTCATGGCAAAGCACACTTCCGGTGCGGTACACAGCATAGCATACTATAGAGCCTATGTCTGAAGCATAGGAGACGATCTTCGTCCTTTCTCTCTTTTCTGCCGTGGTCGAGCTTTAAGTCTTAACTTCATACCTTACATCTCAGGCAAGAACTCCTTCTGTGACTGATCCATCTTGAACACCTTCAAGATCATGTCAAGCTTTGTGCTCATTTGAAAGTATTATTAAGCATTTTGATCTATCTTATAGATCTTGATGCTTGTTGTTGAAGTAGCCTAATCCAGGTTTTCCAATGAAAAACACTTTTCAAATAAACCTATATGCTTTCTAGAAAATTCTACATCATTTCTGATCATCAATATGTCAACAACATATACTCATCAGAAATTCTATAGCGCTCCCACTCACTTCTTTGGAAATACAAGTTCTCATGAACTTTGTATAAACCCAAAATCTTTAATCATCTCATCAAGGCGCACATTCCAACTCCGAGATGCTTACTCCAGTCCTTAGAAGGATCGCTGGAGCCAGCATACCTTTTAGCATCCCTAGGATCGACAAAACTTTTCTGATTGTATCACATACAACCTTTCCTTATGAAAACTGGTAAGGAAACTCGTTTTGACATCCATCTGCCAGATTTCATAAATGCAGCTAATGCTAACATGATTCCGACGGACTTAAGCATCGCTACGAATGAGAAAATCTCATTGTAGTCAACTCCTTGAACTTGTGAAAAACTCTTTGCAACGAGTCGAGCTTCATAGACGGTGACATTACCGTCCATGTCCGTCTTCTTCTTAAAGATCCATTTATCTCAATGGCTTGCCGATCATCGGGCAAGTCCACCAAAGTCCATGCTTTGTTCTGATACATGGATCCTATCTCGGATTTCATGGCTTCTAACCATTTGTTGGAATATGGGCCCACCATTGCTTCTCCATAGCTCGTAAGTTCATTGTTGTCTAGCAACATGACCTTCAAGACAGGATCATCGTACCACTCCGAAGCAGTACGCGTCCTTGTCGTCCTACGAGGTTCGGTAGTGACTTGATCTGAAGCTTCATGATCAATATCATAAGCTTCCACTTCAATTGGTGTAGGTGCCACGGGAAGAACTTCATGTGCCCTTCTACACACTGGTTGAAGTGATGGTTCAATAACCTCATCAAGTCTCCACTATCCTCCCACTCAATTCTTGAGACAAACCTTTCCTCGAGAAAGGACCCGATTCAAGAAACAATCCCTATTGCTTTCGGATCTGAATTAGGAGGTATACCCAACTATTTTGGGTGTCCTATGAAGATGCATTTTATCCGCTTTGGGTTCGAGCTTATCAACCTGAAACTTTTTAACATAAGCATCGCAGCCCCAAACCTTTAAGAAACGACAACTTAGGTTTCTTCAAACCACAGTTCAAACGGTGTCGTCTCAAAGGAATTACGTGGTGCCCTATTTAAAGTGAGTGCGGTTGTCTCTAATGCCTAACCCATGAACGATAGTGGTAATTCGATAAGAGACATCATGGTATGCACCATATCCAATAGGGTGCAACTATGATGTTCGGACACACCATCACACTATGGTGTTCCAGGCGGTATTGGTTGTGAAACAATCTCCACAATGTCTTAATTGTGTGCCAAACTCGTAACTCAGATACTCATCTCTATGATCATATCATAGACATTTTATCCTCTTGTCACAATGATCTTCAACTTCACTCTGAAATTACTTGAACCATTCAATAATTCAGACTTGTGTTTCATCAAGTAAATATACTCAACATCTACTCGAATCATCTGTGAAGTAAGAACATAACGATATTCACTGCATGCCTTAGCACTCATTGGACTGCACATATCAAAATGTGTTACTTCCAACAAGTTTCTTTCTTGTTCCATTTTACCGAAAACGAGGCTTTCAGTCATCTTGCCCACGTGGTATGATTTGCATGTCTCAAGTGATTCAAAATCAAGAGAGTCCAAACGATCCATCTGCATGGAGTTTCTTCATGCGTATACACCAATAGACATGGTTCGCATGTCCCAAACTTTTCAAAAATGATTGAGTCCAAAGATCCATCAACATGGAGCTTCTTCATGCGTTTTATACCAATATGACTTCTATGGCAGTGCCACAAGTAACTGGTACTATCATTACTATCTTATATCTTTTGGCATGAAAATGTGTATCACTACGATCGAGATTCAATAAACCATTCCTTTAGGTGCAAGACCATTGAAGGTATTATTCAAATAAATAGAGTAACCATTTTTCTCCTTAAATGAATAACCGTATTGCGATAGACATAATCCAATCATGTCTATGCTCAACGCAAACACCAAATGACAATTATTCAGGTTTAATACTAATCTTGATGGTAGAGGGAGCGTGCGATGTTTGATCACGTCAAACTTGGAAACACTTCCAACACATATCGTCAGCTCACCTTTAGCTAGTCTCCGTTTATTCCGTAGCTCTTTTATTTCGAGTTACTAACACTTAGCAACCGAACCGGTATCTTAATACCCTGGTGCTACTAGGAGTACTAGTAAAGTACACATTAACATAATGTATATCCAATATACTTCTATCGACCTTGCCTGCCTTCTCATCTACCAAGTATCTAGGGTAATGCTACTCTAGTGGCTGTTCCCCTTATTGCAGAAGCACTTAGTCTCGGGTTTGGGTTCAACTTGGGTTTCTTCACTAGAGCAGCAGCTGATTTGCCATTTCATGAAGTATCCCTTCTTGCCCTTGCCCTTCTTGAAACTAGTGGTTTCACCAACCATCAACAATTGATGCTCCTTCTTGATTTCTACTTTCACGGTGTCAAACATCGCGAATACCTCAAGGATCATCATATCTATCCCTGATATGTTATAGTTCATCACGAAGCTCTAGTAGCTTGGTGGCAATGACTTTGGAGAAACATCACTATCTCATCTAGAAGATCAACTCCCACTCGATTCAAGTGATTGTTGCACTCAGACAATCTGAGCACAAGCTCAATGATTGAGCTTTTCTCCCTTAGTTTGCCGGCTAAGAAAATCGTTGGAGGTCTTATACCTCTTGACGTGGGCATGAGCCTGAAATCCCAATTTCAGCCCTCGAAACATCTCATATGTTCCGCGACGTTTCGAAAAACGTCTTTGGTGCCTCAACTCTAAACCGTTTGACTGAACTATCACGTAGTTATCAAAACGTGTATGTCCGATGTTCGCAACATCCACAGACGACGTTTGGGGTTCTGCACACTGAGCGGTGCATTAAGGACATAAGCTTTCTACTATCCGCATAATCGCTACAGTCAACTTTCAACTATATTTTCTCTAGGAACATATCTAAAAAGTGGAACTAAAGCGCGAGCTTACGACATAATTTGCAAAGATCTTTTGACTATGTTCAGGATAATTAAGTTCATCTCATGAACTCCCACTCAGATAGACATCCCTCTAGTCATCTAAGTGATTACATGATCCGAGTCAACTAGGCCGTGTCCGATCATCACGTGAGACGGACTAGTCATCATCGGTGAACATCTTGATGTTGATCGTATCTACTATACGACTCATGCTCGACCTTTCGGTCTCTTGTGTTCCGAGGCCATGTCTGTACATGCTAGGCTCGTCAAGTTAACCTAAGTGTTTCGCGTGTGTAAATCTGGCTTACACCCGTTGTATGTGAATGTAAGAATCTATCACACCCGATCATCACGTGGTGCTTCGAAACGACGAACTTTCGCAATGGTGCACAGTTAGGGGGAACACTTTCTTGAAATTTTAATGAGGGGTCATCTTATTTACTACCATCGTTCTAAGCAAATAAGATGTATAAACATGATAAACATCACATGCAATCAAATAGTGACATGATATGGCCAATATCATTTTGCTCCTTTTGATCTCCATCTTCGGGGCTCCATGATCATCATCGTCACCGGCATGACACCATGATCTCCATCATCATGATCTCCATCATCGTGTCTCCATGAAGTTGTCTCGCCAACTTATTACTTCTACTACTATGGCTACCGGTTAGCAATAAAGTAAAGTAATTACATGGCGTTGTTCAATGACACGCAGGTCATACAATAAATAAAGACAACTCCTATGGCTCCTGCCGGTTGTCATACTCATCGACATGCAAGTCGTGATTCCTATTACAAGAACATGATCAATCTCATACATCACATATCATTCATCACATTCTTCTTGGCCATATCACATCACATAGCATACCCTGCAAAAACAAGTTAGACGTCCTCTAATTGTTGTTTGCATGTTTTACGTGGCTGCTATGGGTTTCTGGCAAGAACGTTTCTTACCTACGCAAAACCACAACGTGATATGCCAATTGCTATTTACCCTTCATAAGGACCCTTTTCATCGAATCCATTCCGACTAAAGTGGGAGAGACTGGCACCCGCTAGCCACCTTATGCACCAAGTGCATGTCAGTCGGTGGAACCTATCTCACGTAAGAGTACGTGTAAGGTCGGTCCGGGCCGCTTCATCCCACAATACCGTCGAAACAAGATTGGACTAGTAACGGTAAGCATATTGAACAAAATCAACGCCCACAACTACTTTGTGTTCTACTCGTGCAAAGAATCTACGCAATAGACCTAGCTCATGATGCCACTGTGGGGAACGTAGCAGAAATTCAAAATTTTCCTACGAGTCACCAAGATCTATCTATGGAGAGACTAGCAACGAGGGGAAGGAGAGTGCATCTACATACCCTTGTAGATCGCTAAGCGGAAGCGTTCAAGAGAACGGGGTTGAAGGAGTCGTACTCGTCGTGATCCAAATCACCGGAGATCCTAGTGCTGAACGGACGGCACCTCCGCATTCAACACACGTACAGCCCGGTGATGTTTCCCATGCCTTGATCCAGCAAGGAGAGAGGGAGAGGTTGAGGAAGACTCCGTCCAGCAGAAGCACAACGGCGTGGTGGTGGTGGAGGAGCGTGGCAATCCTGCAGGGCTTCGCCAAGCACTGCGGGAGAGGAGAAGGGAGAGAGGTAGGGCTGCGCCAAGGAGAGGTCAAACTCATATGTTGGCAGCCCCAAAACCCTCAAGTATATATAGGGGGAGGGGAGGGGGCTGCGCCCCCTCTAGGGTTCCCTCCCCAGGGGTGGCGGCAGCCCCCAGATCCCATTTGGGTGGCGGCCAGAGGGGGAGAGAGGGGAGGCACGCCTGGGGTGGGCCTTAGGGCCCATCTGCCCTAGGGTTTGCCCCCTCCCACTCTCCCCTGCGCCTTGAGCCCCTTGTGGAGGGCGCACCAGCCCACCTGGGGCTGGTTCCCTCCCACACTTGGCCCATGCAGCCCTCCGGGGTTGGTGGCCCCACTTGGTGGACCCCCGGGACCCTCCCGGTGGTCCCGGTACGTTACCGGAAAAACCTAAAACTTTTCCAGTGACCAAAACAGGCCTTCCCATATATAAATCTTTACCTCCGGACCATTCCGGAACTCCTCGTGACGTCCAGGATCTCATTCGGGACTCCGAACAACATTCGGTAACCACATACAAACTTCCTTTATAACCCTAGCGTCATCGAACCTTAAGTGTGTAGACCCTACGGGTTCGGGAACCATGCAGACATGACCGAGACGTTCTCCGGTCAATAACCAACAGCGGGATCTGGATACCCATGTTGGCTCCCACATGTTCCATGATGATCTCATCGGACGAACCATGATGTCAAGGACTCAATCAATCCCGTATACAATTCCCTTTGTCTAACGTTATTGTACTTGCCTGAGATTCGATCGTCGGTATACCGATACCTTGTTCAATCTCGTTACCGGCAAGTCTCTTTACTCGTTCCGTAACACATCATCCCGTGATCAACCCCTTGGTCACATTGTGCACATTATGATGATGTCCTACCGAGTGGGCCCAGAGATACCTCTCCGTTTACACGGAGTGACAAATCCCAGTCTCGATTCGTGCCAACCCAACAGACACTTTCGGAGATACCTGTAATGCACCTTTATAGCCACCCAATTACGTTGTGACGTTTGGTACACCCAAATCATTCCTACGGTATCCGGGAGTTGCACAATCTCATGGTCTAAGGAAAAGATACTTGACATTAGAAAAGCTTTAGCATACGAACTACGATCTTTGTGCTAGGCTTAGGATTGGGTCTTGTCCATCACATCATTCTTCTAATGATGTGATCCCGTTATCAACGACATCCAATGTCCATGGTTAGGAAACCGTAACCATCTATTGATCAATGAGATAGTCAATAGAGGCTTGCTAGGGACATGGTGTTGTTTATGTATCCACACATGTATCTGAGTTTCCTATCAATACAATTATAGCATGGATAATAAACGATTATCATGAACAAGGAAATATAATAATAACTAATTTATTATTGCCTCTAGGGCATATTTCCAACAAGAGGACCTTGACCGGGCCCTCGACCCCGGACTCGAAGAAGATCCGGACATATTTGTGGAGCTCGTCGATAGGATGTTTTACCAGTTAAGCTTTAACGGTGCCTTAGTGGCCATCATAGCTGATTATCCCGGCCTACTCCCTGCATCACGTGTAAGTAAAACCGGAGTCCTAACCTCCGAGATGGATCCCTTCTTTGTGCCTTACCCACCACACATGTATTGTGTTTTACAAGGAAGGCCGTCAGGGCACCGTGCCGAACCCGCGGTGATTCGTCAACAGGGGGCACCGAAGCCGGGTAGGCTTAAAAGGAAGGCGGTCAGGACCGAGACGCCGTCACAGAGGTATGATTAAAAACCTGCTCCGTGATTATCGTCTTTAAAATATAATAATGTTCGTGGTCCCTGGCAGAAAAAACGCTCGCCGGACTGTGTCTGGAGAGCCTGCTGGCCACGCCTCCACCAGCCGGACTCCAAAGCCGGACTCAGGGGCGGAGGCTAACGCAGCAACAACTCTGGATGGTCCTCCTACAGAGGATGCGGATAGAATGTCCGCTATGAATTCCGAAGTGGAGAGCGCCATGAATCACAGGCGTCGACGGGCCGTACTCTGCGACCCTAATTTCTCTGAAGAGGCGTTCAATGCCTTCAATTCAGGAGACGCATACATCCGAGCTGCTCAAGGTGGCCTCGCTAGAGCCACGGACCAATATGTAAAGGATATACGGGTAAGAAAATCTGATAATTATGTATATCAGTAGCCCCTGAGACTTGAAACAGTTGGCACAACTGATTTAAAGATCATTGTATGCATAGGTTCTTACGGAGAAGAATACCCAGTTGTCTCAAGAGATGGAGGAGTGCAAAGCCCAGCTACGGGTCGCAGTTGCAGGAATGGAGGAGTCCGAGAAGGCCTCATCTGGTAATACTTGTCTTGATCTAAAAGAATGTAATGACATGTACCAGTTAGTATTCGGCAGGCATGCAAATCTAACAATAGATTCTGCAGACAATCCCGGAGGTATTCCAGAGATCGTACCAGGGGATGAGCAACATGCTCAACGACAGCTAGAGGCTGGCGAGCGCGTGCTTACACGGGTTATTCGAGAGAAAAATGATCTCCGGGATGCCCATACCCGGTTGGGCGTTGAACTGGGAGACATTCGGGCCCAGCTTGCAGACTCTGTGAAGGAGAGCAAGAGGCTTCGACGCGACATTTTTAGTATGTGCTCAATTGAACCTTTATACAGTTCGGCGAAGAAACGGGCTAACAGAGTTATATCTGTAGGTATGCTGACAGGTCGCCCCGAAGAGGAGATGCCCGGATCCACAGGCGATCTTCTGCAAGAGCTTTCACAACTGCACGAGCGAGCTCGGTAGGTGATGCAGGGTATTGCCCAGGCCTTGTGGCCATCCGCCTCCCTGCCAAGAGGCATGGAGGAGCTTGTAGAGATGCTCAAGGGAGCGCCGCGGCGCTTCCGATTATGGAAGATATCAGCCTGCCGACAAGGTGCGAGGGAAGCCTGGGCTATGGTGAAAACGCGGTACACCAAGGTTGACCCAAATCACATGGCCGAGGTTGGGCCTGTAGGGTCAGATGGGAAAGAGATCCCCGTTAGTCTGGTATATGACCAGGTAGGTTTAGCCGCAAAGTATTCCCAACAGGATTGTAGGCTAGACAGCCTGTTGGATGGTATAGAAGAAGAATTTAGTCAGTCTAAGAGTGACTGTGTACTTCAAATGACATATTTTGTCCCTAGCTGGATTGTAAATCATTTGTCATGGCGGACCTTTTCGCTTCAACCTCCGGACCCGACAGTCCGGAGTGTATCCGAATACCCGCTCAGTTATGTAAAAACCGGGGTACGCGTGGAAACCAGGCGTAGGGGTCATAAGTGCTTGAACAGACAAGTACCCAACTAGCTATGTTATATTACATGGATAGTAAGAAACATCTTACAGGGAGAATAGTTCCTTTAAGGGTTCCTTTCCCTAGGCACGCATGCATTAATGTGCATGTCCGAACTGCGAAAAGAGACGCAGAATATAAACATCTAGGGGCATGTATTGTGATAGGTAAGAAACATATTTTGTTTACCGACCGAATATTCCCTTAAGAATGCTAGCTTTCGGCTTCACCCAGTCTGAGGTACACATCCGGCTGATCCGGCAGTAATAATCGCAGAGGTGCTCCCCTTATGCCCTAGCCAAACTAACGGGAACGTAGGGCATAAACACAGGAGCCAGGCAACCTAGCTTGGCCAAAACTTAAGTCATATCGATACATATAATGGCGAAAAAAGGTACATATGGAGAAGCGACACATATGTAATGGGCATAAAGCCCGGGAGATAATTATATTAAGCTTCTGTGTAAGAAGCCCCCAGGTATAATGAGCGTGCAGGGCGTGTCAAGATTGTGTAGTGAAGACACACTTTAAGCTTTTAAGGCCATAAAGAAAAAGGAAGAAAGAAAGAAAGCAGATATAACTTAAAAAGGGCGGAGGTAAGGAGACGAACACAGAGTCCGGCACTAGGCGTAGAATCTTCAGAGTCTGGCCGTGTTCCATGGGTTTGGCTCAAGACGATTATCAGATGCATCACGCAGACGGTACGCTCCTCCGGTGAGAACTTTATCAACGATGAAGGGACCCTCTCACTTGGGCTTGAGCTTGTCCTTTTTCTTCTCCGGTAGGCATAGAACGAGGTCGCCAATGTTATAAGTTTTGGCCCACACTTCTCTGCTTTGATACCTTCGAGCCTGTTGCTGATAGAATGTGGAGCGGACTTTTGTGACATCACGCTCCTCCTCCAGGGCATCTAAAATGTCCTGTGGATCAAGCTCGGCTTCTCTCTCTTCGTACATGCTCACTCGAGGTGAGTCATGAATGATGTCGCAGGGCAATACCGCCTCTGCGCCGTAAATGGTGTGTATTCGATAGTGTGATTCGGCATGGTCCAGAGCCCCCATAGTATGGAGTCGAGCTGCTCAACCCAGTGCGTATCTGATTCCTTCAAGGATCGCACTAGTCCGGGTTTGATGCCGCTCATAATAAGACCATTTGCTCGTTCGACTTGACCATTTGTTTGGGGGTGATAGACGGAGGCATAATCGAGCTTGATGCCCATGTTGCCGCACCAAGTTTTCACCTCGCCGGCTGTGAAGTTGGAGCCATTATCAGTGATGTTGCTATGGGGGACACCGTAACGGTGTACGACCCATGATATGAAGTCTATCACTGGTCCGGATTCGGCCGTTTTAACTGGTTTGGCTTCTATCCATTTGGTGAATTTATCCACCATGACCAACAAATATTTTTTTCTTATGGCTTCCTCCTTTAAGGGGTCCAACCATATCGAGCCCCCAGACCACAAAGGGCCAAGTTATGGGGATTGTTTGTAGAGCGGTAGGTGGCATATGGCTTTGATTTGCAAAAGGCTGGAAACCGATGCAATGTTGGACGAGGTCTTGTGCGTCTGCTCGGGCTGTCGGCCAGTAGAAACCTGTATGAAAGGCCTTGCTTACAAGGGCCCGAGCTGCGACGAGGTGGTCGCCGAGTCCAGCATGAATTTCGGCCAAAAGCTGTCGTCCTTCCTCTTCAGAGATGCACCTTTGGAGTACTCCAGTAGCGCTTTTCTTATAAAGCTCTCCCTCGTGAACCTTGTAGGCTTTAGAGCGCCGCACAATGCAACATGCCTCATTTTGGTCCTCAGGGAGTTCTTGCCTATTTAGGTAGGCTAAGAAGGGTTCTGTCCACGGGGCTATGACAGCCATAATCACGTGGGCCGAAGGTGTTATTTCGGTGGCGGAGCCTCCGATTACGTCAGAGTGTTCAGGATCTGGGGTTGTGGTCGGATGCGGACTGTTATTGCCGGTCTCCCCTTCCCACACGACGGATGGCCTGAACAGCCTTTCCAAGAAGATATTAGGTGGGACGGGGTCGCGCTTAGCGCTGATGCGGGCAAGGATATCCGCCGCTTGATTGTTTTCTCGGACCACATGGTGGAATTCGAGCCCCTCGAACCAAGCTGACATTTTGCGAATGGCATTGCGGTAAGCCGCCATTTTTGGGTCCTTGGCATCAAAGTCTCCATTTATTTGAGATATTGCAAGGTTCGAATCCCCACGCACTTCTAGGTGTTGAATGTCCATGGAGACTGCCATCCGAAGACCATGCAATAGAGCCTTGTATTCGGCTGCATTGTTGGAGTCTGTATATAATATTTGGAGTACGTATTGGACTGTGTCTCCGGTGGGGGATGTCAGGACAATGCCTGCTCCCAGACCAGCCAGCATCTTAGAGCCCTCAAAGTGCATGACCCAATTGGAGTACGCTCGTACTCTTTAGGGAGTTCGGCTTCTGTCCATTCGGTGACGAAGTCAACCAGTACTTGCGACTTAATGGCTCGCCGTGCTTTGTATATGATGTCGAACGGGAGGAGCTTGATAGCCCACTTAGCAATCCTGCCTGTGGCATCGCGGTTATTTATTATATCATTGAGTGGTACTTCAGAGGCCACCGTGATTGAACACTCTTGAAAGTAGTGTCGTAGTTTCCGGATGCCATGAAGACCGCATATGCTATCTTTTGATAATGTGGGTACCGTGACTTGCATGGAGTGAGGACAGTGGATACGTAGTATACCGGCTTTTGAAGTGGGAACTTATGTCTGTCCATCTCTCGTTCAACGACGAGCGCTGCGCTTACAACCGGGTGTGTTGCAGCTATATATAACAACATAGGTTCGCCGATATTTGGCGCGGCCAGAATTGGATTGCTGGCCAAGAGGGCCTTTATTTCTTACATTCCGGCCGTAGCTGCATCCGTCCACTCGAAGTGTTCAGTGCGTCGAAGAGGGCGATAAAGAGGTAGTGCCTTTTCTCCAATCGGGAGATAAAGCGGCTTAGGGTAGCCACACATCCAGTTAATTTCTGGATTTGCTTGAGGTCTGTTAGGGTAGCCAACTGTGGCAGAGCTCGGATTTTAGCCGGATTTGCTTCAATTCCTCTATTGGAAATGATGAAGCCCAAGAGCTTTCCGGCAGGCACGCCGAAAACGCATTTTTCTGGATTGAGCTTGATGTCATATGTTCGTAGATTGTCAAACGTAAGCCTCAAGTTATCTATTAAAGATTCGACGTGTCTGGTTTTGATGACCACATCGTCTACGTATGCCTCCACTGTTTTGCCGATTTGTTTTTTTAGGCATGTCTGAATCATGCGTTGATAGGTTGCACCGGCATTTTTGAGCCTAAAAGGCATGGTGTTTAAACAGAAGGGGCCGTATGGTGTGATGAATGCCGTTGCGGCTTGATCAGACTCCACCATCTTGATTTGATGGTATCTAGAGTATGCATCGAGGAAGCACAATGAGTCGTATCCTGCGGTAGCATCGATGATTTGATCGATGAGGGGGGGAAGGGATCCTTGGGGCAAGCCTTATTGAGGTCCTTGAAATCGACACATAGGCGCCAGGATTTGCCCTTCTTTGGTACCATCACTAGGTTTGCGAGCCAGTCCGGATGTTTTATTTCTCTGATGAATCCTGCCTCGAGTAACTTGGCTAGCTCCTCTCCCATGGCTTGTCGCTTAGGTTCTAAAAAACGTCGAAGAGTCTGCTTGACCGTTTTGTATCCCTTTAGTATGTTTAGGCTATGCTCGGCCAGCCTGCATGGGATACCTGGCATGTCTGAAGGATGCCAGGAGAAGATGTCCCAATTCTCGCACAAGAACTCTCGCAGTTCGGCGTCTATTGTGGGGTTCAGTTGTGCCCCGATGGATGCTGTTTTTGTAGGGTCCATTGGGTGGACCTGGAATTTGACTATTTCGTCCGCTGGTTTGAAAGAGGTGGACTTGGGTCATTTGTCGAGTATCACGTCATCCTTGTCCACTGTGGAGCACAGCGCAGTTAGTTCTTCACCCGTGAGGGCTTCGGATAATGCCTCAAGGGCCAGTGCGGCGGTTTTATTTTCGACGCGGAGTGCTACGTCCGGATCACTAGCTAGAGTGATGATTCCATTGGGCCCGGGCATCTTGAGCTTCATGTACCCATAATGGGGTATAGCTTGGAAGCTCGTGAATGCATCCCGCCCTAAAAGGGCATGGTATCCGCTACTGAACGGGGCCACTTGGAATGTGATTTCTTCGGACCTATAATTCTCCAGCGCGCCGAATACCACATCTAGTGTGATCATCATGCCTCCCAACTAGGGATGATTCCTCTGAAGGTCGTGCTGCTTTGCTCAATGCGGCTCATTTCTATTTCCATTTTGTTGAGAGTTTCCTCATAGATGAGGTTTTATCTGCTGCCATCGTCCATGAGTACTTTAGTAAGCCGGAGGCCGTCCACAATTGGACTAAGGACCAAAGCGGCTGGTGCTCGGACAGTTCGGAATGGAGGTTCGTCACTGGCATTGAAGGTTATGGCCGTGTAGTTCCATGGATTTATTGCTGCAACGTGGCAGACTTCGGCGAGGCTGCGGAGTGCTCGCATGCGCCTATTATTTGAGGCAAAGTCTCGAAGACTGTCAATACTATATTGTTATTTTCCGCGGGATGATGCTCTGTGGTATTGTTGATGAGTAGATCCTCGCCGCTCTTGGCCACCTGCCGGAGTATCCAACATGCTCTAAGGCTGTGTGTTGGTATGGTATCCGGTGTACTATGAATTTTGCATGGCCCATTGAGCCATCCCTCCAATACGGTTCCACGCCCTGTAGTGGGCTTTGGTTTATTTGTAATTGGATCGGGTGACTTGCGAGAGTGCATCCTTTTAGTTCGGACGAGGGGTTTAGTGAGAGCTGGAGGATCCCATAATTTTGTTTGGATTTTCCAGGCGCTTTCCATCACACAGTACTTCTGTACTATGGCCGCCAAGTCAGCGAAGTGTGCTATGTCACGGTGACTTATGGCGTTGAGGATTCCCCTGTCCGTGCAATTTTTGCAAAAGAATGAAATTATGTCTTCCTCGCGACAGTCCTTGACCTTGCTCATTACAAGGAGGAATCTGGCCCAGAAGTGATGTACTGTCTCTTGGGGATCTTGTCTAATGTGGAAAGATCACTTGTATCTGGGTGGGTGGGTAGATTTAAGTCCAAACCCTGACCCGATCTGAGACCCAGGGGCAGAGGAGCTTCCAAGCTTGGCAGTTCGGGCTCCGGGATATTGCCCAATTTTTCTGGCCCGCTGTCCGATTCTAGGTTCGGAGCTTGGACCATGTCCTCCTATAGACGGGTATCCGGCTCGGAGAGCTCGGGAATCCGAACATAGTTCATCCTCAAAATAGAGGAAGAATCGCTGCATTGCTCCTCCACCACCGCCATCTGATGGGTGACCGACGGAGAGTTAATTTCCCTTTGGTCGGGTTTAAGCCCGATCCGATCATAGTTCGTAGCGACTCCCAGGGTGGCGATGCGACCAAGAGCTCATTCAGGGAGGAGAGCTCCATTGGATCCATCTACTCGGTGAATTCCGAGCTGACGTGGAGGCTGTTTTTGATGACCTGAGAAGTCATCATCGGCGCGGCGGCCGAACGGGCGGTCATGACGAAGCCGCCTAGTTGGAGAGTTTGGCCTACAGCCAGGGCTCCCCCAGATGTGATGTTGTCCTTGAAAACAAGGTGAGCCATCAAGCCTTACCGTGACGGCACAGTGGAACTCTCAATGAAAGAACGAATGTCGGTGTCAAAACCGGCGGATCTCGGGTAAGGGGTCCCGAGCTGTGTGTCTAAGGCTAATGGTAACACGAGGCAGGGGACACAATGTTTACCCAGGTTCGGGCCCTCTCGATGGAGGTAATACCCTACTTCCTGCTTGATTGATCTTGATGATATGCGTATTACAAGAGTTGATCTACCACGAGATCGTAGAGGCTAAACCCTAGAAGCTAGCCTATGATTATGATTGTTGTTGTCCTACGGACTAAACCCTCCGGTTTATATAGACACTGGAGGGGGCTAGGGTTACACAGAGTCGGTTATAGAGAAGGAGATCTACATATCCGAATTGCCAAACCTGCCTTCCACGCAAAGGATAGTCTCACCCGGACACGGGACGAAGTCTTCAATCTTGTATCTTCATAGTCCAACAGTCTGACGCAAGTACATAGTCCGGCCGTCCGAGGACCCCCTAATCCAGGACTCCCTCAGGGAGCAATTCGCTAGAGTAGCTCCATGCAAAGCATAGTAGACATAGAAAATTTGCAAAATACATATAGCTCTGAATTTAGTAGACCCGTTGACTAAACTTCTCTCACAAGCAAAACATGATCACACCTTAGTACTCTTTGGGTGTTTAATCACATAGCGATGTGAACTAGATTATTGACTCTAGTAAACCCTTTGGTTGTTGGTCACATGGCGATGGGTGTTAATCACATACAGATGTGAACTATTGGTGTTAAATCACTTGGCGATGTGAACTAGATTATTGAGTCTAGTGCAAGTGGGAGACTGAAGGAAATATGCCCTAGAGGCAATAATAAAGTTGTTATTTTATATTTCCTTATATCATGATAAATGTTTATTATTCATGATAGAATTGTATTAATCAGAAACTTGATACATGTGTGAATACATAGACAAAACATAGTGTCCCTAGTATGACACTACTGGACTAGCTCGTTAATCAAAGATGGTTATGTTTCCTAACCATAGACATGTGTTGTCATTTGATGAATGGGATCACATCATTAGAGAATGATATGATGGACAAGACCCATCCGTTAGCTTAGCATTATGATCGTTACAGTTTTATTGCTACTGCTTTCTTCATGACTTATACATGTTCCTCTGACTATGAGATTATGCAACTCCCGAATACCGGAGGAACACCTTGTGTGCTATCAAACGTCACAACGTAACTGGGTGATTATAAAGATGCTCTACAGGTGTCTCTGAAGGTGTTTGTTGGGTTGGCATAAATCGAGATTAGGATTTGTCACTCCGTGTATCGGAGAGGTATCTCTGGGCCCTCTTGGTAATGCTCATCACTATAAGGCATGCAAGCAATGTGACCAATGAGTTAGTTGTGGGATGAAGCATTACGGAACGAGTAAAGAGACTTGCAGGTAAAAATTGAACTAGGTATGGTGATACCGATGATGGAATCTCGGGCAAGTAACATACCAATGACAAAGGGAACAACGTATGTTGTTATGTGGTTTGACCGATAAAGATCTTCATAGAATATGTAGGAGCCAATATGAGCATCCAGGTTCTAGTATTGGTTATTGATCGGAGATGTGTCTCGATCATGTCTACATAGTTCTCGAACTCGTAGGGTCCGCACGCTTAACCTTCGATGATGATTTGTATTATGAGTTATGTTTTTTTTATGACCGAAGTTTGTTCGGAGTCCCGGATGAGATCACAGACATGACGAGGAGTCTCAAAATGGTAGAGACATAAATATTGATATATTGGAAGGCTACGTTCGGACATCGGAAAGGTTTCGGAAGAGTTCAGACATTTTTGGGGAACCGAGGGGTTTCCGGAATCCCCCGGGGAAGTTATGGGCCTAGATGGGCCATAAGGGAGTAGAGAGAGAAGGCCATAAGGTGGCGCGCGCCCCTCCCCATAGCAGTCCGAATTGGACCAGGGAGAGGGGCCGCGGCCCCATCTTTCCTACCCCTGTCCCTCTCCTTTGCTTCTCCCCCTCTTGGATTAGGAAAAGGGGGGGGGCGAAACCAACTAGGTTTGGAGTCCTAGTAGGACTCCCCCCCTTAGCGTGCCTCCCCCTTGGTCGGTCTCCTCTTCCTTCCTCCTTTATATACGGGGGCAGGGGCACCCCAAAGCACAACATACAATCTCTTAGCCGTGTGCGGTGCCCCCTTCCACAGTTTAACACCTCGGTCATATCATCGTAGTGCTTAGGCGAAGCCCTGCGCCGGTAACGTCATCAACACCGTCACCACGCCGTCGTGCTAACGGAACTCTCCCTCGTCCTCAACTGGATCAAGAGCTCGAGGGACGCCATTGTGCTGAACGTGTGCTGAACACGGAGGTGCCGTACGTTCGGTACTTGGATCGGTTGGATCGTGAAGACGTTCGACTACATCAACCGCGGTAACATAATGCTTCCGCTTTCGGTCTACAAGGGTACGTGGACACACTCTCCCCCTCTCGTTGCTATGCGTCTCCTAGATAGATCTTGCGTGATCGTAGGATTTTTTTTGAAATTGCATGCTACGTACCCCACCAGACATTTACCATAACTTTGTGTGCACAACAAATGAATTTGCTCTCAAAAATGCTTTACGTACCATTTTTACATCATTTGACTAAGCATCTTGTGCCTTGTCATGAACAATATTATCAGATGAACTCATGCTTACATGATGGACACCTTGTGTGCGCTAACCATTGTATTTTTGAGTGTCGTTTGTGTTTGCTCTTTTTGCATGTATACCACTCCGGAGACACCTTGGAGTATTTGGATTGCACCATGTCTTCAATTCCATCCAATTACAAGTCCGTCCACAACAACAGTTTCCATGGTGATGAGGATTACGATCCGAGGTTGGATCTTCCCCAAGGGGGGGGGTGATGCGGAGCATCCTACGGTCATCCCCATGTACGTTTCAACTACTCCCCAAGCCCCAAGTGCACCTACAATGAGAGCTTGAGCATGTTCCATTGGACATAAGGTGAACTCTCTCCTTGTTAAACTTCCCTTGGACCCACATGAGACATGGCTACCACCTCAAACACTTTGTGTGATTAGGTACAAGGAACAAACAAGGAGAAGGAATGGTGCAAGATGGACACCAAGAGCATGAAGAGGGATTTTCCCAGCGTAGAGATAGAGGTACAACCGCCCATGTACCACCCAACTATCGCCCAGGAGGTACAACCGCTGGACTACCGCCCAACTACCGGTCCAGCTTCTGTAATCGAACAGTGCAAGGCCGGTACCGCCCTGGTTTGTACCTGTAACAGCCGTATGACCGGTACACCGCTCCAACCACTGGTACAACCGCTAATGACTTTCGGGAACACCTCCAGGAACCAGTACAAGAGCTCCAGGCGGCACAACCGCTCCCATGACTGATACTACCACTCTGCCTGTGCGCAATAAAAAGTCAACGACCCGTGTAACCCCCCAACTTACCCCTTGGACTATAAATACTCGTCTCCTAGCTCCGAATTAGGGTTAGCAAAGGATTAGCTCATTTGAGAGATAGAGCTTTGCTCATCTACTTGTTACCTTCTCCATTGGAGTTCACGGCCTCTATGGAGAAGATCCCCCAAGTGGATTCAAGACCCCTCACGGGAAGACCCCCTCAAGGCCTCCTCACGGAGATGAACTAGTTACCTCTTGTATCGTCCTTTGTTGCGTTTGCATCATGTATCACTCATATTGTTCATGGATCTAGAACCTGTGTGCCCATTTCTTGTTGATTTGAGTGATTCCTCTCATTTCCCCTTGTATTTTCCCCCTCGTGTTCTTTGCGGGATCCCCTCCATTTTGTGAAAGATCGGGCATCAAGGGTTCCACCCTATATCACTGGTGCTTGTAGGTACATATGTCATTGGTAAAGATCCGTGCTTCGACCCTTTTTGCGTATGGGCCAATGAGATATTCATGAACCAACATCAACTGAGGAAACTAATAAAGATTGTTAGTAAAATGGGTCAAAAGATAGCAAATAAACTAATTATTTACACTATCCAAGACAACAGTGAACTGCAGAATGGTAAGGTATAACTCTGTAGCCTTCTTTTTACGGCCCATAATGAGTGTTATATGACAATGTCCGAATCTTCTTCCTTTGCAGTGGTTCCAAAGCAGTTTACTCAAGATTAACTCTCAAACTACATGATTGGTGGACATGCAAAGGTTAAAGTATTTCCACCAGACTACAATGATTATATAGAAGTCCTCATGAAGACAGTGAGGGATGGGTGGTCGGCCATCACAAGGGGTTGGATTAGAGTCGTGCGTGCATTCGACATGGAGAAGGACACAACATGGGCATTCCGCTTCACCTTGTTCAGCAACCAGAATGTCTTTCACCTCTTTCTTTACCGTCTTTAGTACAAGTATATAACCCTGGTTCATCATTCTTTAGTTGGTGCTTATGTAATTCTTTTTTATGTAATTCATGAACATATATGTACCTATCAATTGAATATGTAAAATTTTAAATTTCAGCGATTAAATTTGGGAGTAATTACGCTCAGCAGGTCATTACGGCGCAAAAGCACAACGTGTGTGATATACATCATAATCCGACACAGTTCATGGAGAGAAAACGTGTGCGACCATGGACACATTTGCCATTTGCAAATCATGTGAGATGTCAGACAATATCACAAACAGTGCAACAAAACTAAATGTTTGTGATAGTCGTCTTACCGTACACGCTTTACAATCCTGAACAGTTTCTGATGTCGTACGCATCGTAAACATTGCACCACAGAATAGCGTGTGTGATAGTTATCTTGTGCGACACTGGTATGACAATCCAACATTTCGTAAACCTATTCGACACTAGTATGATGATTAACTTATCTTATTAATTATATATCACATACAGTTCAGAAGTGAATGTGTGTGATAGTCTCCTTATCATACACGCTTTAAAATCATGAACTACTTATGATGGGGTGCACATCGCAAACATTGCACCACATAATAGGGTGTGCAATGGTAACGCTAGCACACACACGAGTAGTAAGGATAGAGACTTCGGAATATTCGATATATCACAAACAGTTGTGTGACGAATCACGTTTGGGATAGATGCGGGCATCACATACGCTTAGTTCTGCAAAACGTATGCATTCCTACTCCCTATCCCTGACGGTTTTTGGGTCGTGTGGGAAGGACCTGAAGGAAATATGCCCTAGAGGCAATAATAAAGTTATTATTTATTTCCTTAATTCATGATAAATGTTTATTATTCATGCTAGAATTGTATTAACTGGAAACTTAGTACATGTGTGAATACATAGACAAAACTTATAGTCCCTAGTATGCCTCTACTTGACTAGCTCGTTAATCAAAGATGGTTATGTTTCTTGACCATAGACATGTGTTGTCATTTGATGAACGATACCATATCATTAGTAGAATGATGTGATGGACATGACCCATTCGTTAGCTTAGCATTATGATCATGTCAGTTTCATTGCTACTACTTTCTTCATGACTTATATTCCTCACACTATGAGATTATGCAACTCCCGAATACAGGAGGAACACTTTGTGTGCTACCAAACGTCAAAACGTAAAAGGGTGATTATAAAGGTGCTCTACATGTGTCTCCGAAGGTGTTTGTTGGGTTAGCATATATCGAGATTAGGATTTGTCACTCCGTGTTTCAGAGAGGTATCTCTGGGCCCTCTCGGTAATACTCATCACTATAAGCCTTGCAAGCATTGTAACTAATGAGTTAGTTGCGGGATGAAGTATTACAGAATGAGTAAACAGACTTGCCGGTAACGAGATTGAACTAGGTATTGAGATACCGACGATCGAATCTCGGGCAAGTAACATACCGATGACAAAAGGGAACAACCTATGTTATGCGGTTTGACCGATAAAGATCTTCATAGAATATGTAGGAACCAATATGAGCATCCAGGTTCCGCTGTTTGTTGATCGGAGACGTGTCTCGGTCATGTCTACATAGTTCTCGAACCCGTAGGGTCCGCACGCTTAACGTTCGATGACGATTGGTATTATGAGTTTATGTGATATGATGTACCAAAGGTTGTTCGGAGTGCCGGATGTGATCATGGACATGACGAGGAGTCTCGAAATGATCGAGACATAAAGATTGATATATCGACTATATTCGGACACCGGAAATGTTCCAGAGAAGTTTCAGATAAAACCGGAGTGCTGGAGGGTTACCGGAAACCCCAAGGGGAACTAATGGGCCTCGATGGGACTTAGTGGAGAGAGAGAGAGGCAGCCAGGGCAGGCCGCGTGCCCCCTCCCCTTGAGTCCAAGTAGGACACGGAAGGGGAGGGGGGCGGCGCCCCCCTTTCCTTCCCCCTCTCCCTCTCCTTCCTTCCCCCTCTCTCCCTTTAGGTGGAAACCTACTAGGATTTGGAGTCCTGGTAGGATTCCCCTCTTGGGGGCGCGCCCAAGGAGGGCCGTCCAGCCTTCCCTCTCCTCCTTTATATACGGGGGAGGGGGCACCCCATAGACACACAAGTTGATTGTTTAGCCGTGTGCGGTGCCCCCCTCCACAGATTTCCACCTCGGTCATATCATCGTAGTGCTTAGGCGAAGCCCTGCACCGGTAACTTCATCATCACCGTCACCACAATGTCGTGCTGACGAAACTCTCCCTCGACCTCAGCTGGATCTAGAGTTCGTGGAACGTCACCGAGCTGAACGTGTGCAGATCGCGGAGGTGTCGTACCTTCAGTGCTAGGATTGGTCGGATCGTGAAGACGCACGAATACATCAACTGCGTTGTCATAACGCTTCCGCTTTGGTCTAGGAGGGTACGTAGACAACACTCTCCCCTCTCGTTGCTATGCATCACCTAGATAGATCTTGCGTGATCGTAGGATTTTTTTTGAAATTACTGCGTTCCCCAACAGGACCCCCCCCCCTATCGCACACACAAGCAAGACGGCGGTTTAAAACTCCGTCGCGGAAAGGGGTTAAAGACCGTTTCTATAGCAGGTCGTTGTACCAGTGAATGTACGACTTGCTGTGATATTTTTTCCCCAGTGCCGATCGACCGACCCTAGTCGACTAACCCCTAAGGCGTGCAACAGAGACAATGATTACGGAGCAAATATGTGATCTTTAGTCAATGTGGTGGGCGTGGCAGCGACCACCGTCTAGAGAGGCAGCGAGCAGGAATGACACATGGTTATATTTTACATTGTTTTTTCCTTCATGAACTCTGCCACACCTAAAAAATACTCCTGGCTCTGCCACTGAGTGCGGGCATCGAGATGAGGTGGGTGTGGAGATGATTCTCCACCTATCATTTCCCTCTACTCCGGTGGTAGAGGATGCGGTGTCGACATGAGATGGCAACCACCGGTGCTTGCGGCGGTGTGATACGTCTCCAACGTATCTACTTTTAAAAACACTTTTCCCTTGTTTTGGACTCTAACTTGCATGATTTGAATGAAACTAACCTGGACTGATGCTATTTTCAGCAGAACTGCCATGATGTTGTTTTATGTGTAGAAAACAAAAGTTCTCGGAATGTCCTGAAAATCCACGGAGGCACGTTTTGGAAAATATAAAAAATACTAGCGAAAGAATCAAGACCAGGGGGCCCACACCCTGTCCACGAGGGTGGGGCGCGCCCCCCTGTCTCGTGGGCCCCCTAACGCTCCTCCGACCTCAACTCCAACTCCATATATTCCGTCTCGCGGAGAAAAAAATCAGAGAGAAAGTTTCATCATGTTTTATGATACGGAGCCACCGCAAAGCCCTAATCTCTCTCGGGAGGGCTGATCTGGAGTCCGTTCGGGGCTCCGGAGAGGGGGATTCGTCGTCGTCATCATCATCAACCATCCTCCATCACCAATTTCATGATGCTCACCGCCGTGCGTGAGGAATTCAATCGTAGGCTTGCTGGAGGGTGATGGGTTGGATGAGATTTACCATGTAATCAAGTTAGTTTTGTTAGGGTTTGATCCCTAGTATCCACTATGTTCTGAGATTGATGTTGCTATGACTTTGCTATGCTTAATGCTTGTCGCTAGGGCCCGAGTGCCATGATTTCAGATCTGAACCTATTATGTTTTCATGAATATATGTGTGTTCTTGATCCTATCTTGCAAGTCTATAGTTACCTATTATGTGTTATGATCCGACAACCCCGAAGTGACAATAATCAGGATACTTCTCGGTGATGACCGTAGTTTGAGGAGTTCATGTATTCACTATGTGTTAATGCTTTGTTCCGGTTCTCTATTAAAAGGAGGCCTTAATATCCCTTAGTTTCCGCTAGGACCCCGCTGCCACGGGAGGGTAGGACAAAAGATGTCATGCAAGTTCTTTTCCATAAGCACGTATGACTATTTACGGAATACATGCCTACATTACATTGATGAATTGGAGCTAGTTCTGTGTCATCCTATGTTATAGCTATTACATGAGGAATCGCATCTGACATAATTATCCATCACTGATCCATTGCCTACGACCTTTTCACATCTTGTGTTTCGCTTATTTACTTTTCCGTTGCTATTGTTACAAACACTACAAAACCCCAAAACATTACTTTTGCTATCGTTACCTTTATTATCGTACTACTTTGCTACTAAATACTTTGCTGCAGATACTAAGTTATCCAGGTGTGGTTGAATTGACAACTCAACTGCTAATACTCAAGAATATTCTTTGGCTCCCCTTGTGTCGAATCAATAAATTTGGGTTGAATACTTTACCCTCGAAAGCTGTTGCGATCCCCTACACTTGTGGGTTATCAAGACTAATTTCTTGTGCCGTTGCCGGGGAGCATGGCTCTATTCTCTGAGTCACTTGGGATTTATATCTGTTGATCACTATGAGGAACTTGAAAGATGAAAGAACCAGGATTTTGCCCTTAACTACGAGGGGAGGTAAGGAACTGCCATCTAGCTCTGCACTAGATTCTCCTTCTGTTATTAGTAAACTTGCGACACCCAAACCTGCTACTGCTATGAATTCTGATATGTCGCATGTTATTGATGATGCCACTTCTGCTATGCATGATACTTATGATGAAACTACTTCTGTGTGTGATACTACTTTGCCATTAGGTGAATTTCTTGATGAACAACTTGCTAGGGCTAGAGAGAATGAAATTATTGAAGATGCTATTATTGACGATAGTGATGATGAAAGTTCTCCCAATGATTATGAATTGCATGTTGTTCCTACGGGTTATGTTATGAATGAAGAAGTTGCTAGAGCTATCTTTGCTTGCAATGATAGATATGATCTTAAAAAGTATTAGCTAAATGGAAGCAGCAATCTCTTAATGCTAGAATGAAACCTGACCCTAGTTTTGCTACTTCACCTATCTATGTTACTGATAAGGATTATGAATTCTCTGTTGATCCTGAGATTGTTACTTTAGTTGAATCTGATCCTTTTATGGCCTTGAATCTGAAACTGTTGTGGCACATCTTACCAAGTTGAATGATATAGCCACCCTGTTTACTCATGATGATAAATCTCGATATTATTATATCCTTAAGATATTTCCGTTCTCCTTAAAGGGTGATGCTAAGACTTGGTATAATTCTCTTGCTGCTGGTTGTGTGCGTAGTCTCCAGGATATGATTTATTACTTCTCTGCTAAATATTTCTCGCTCATAAGAAACAAGCTGCCTTGCGGGGAATATATAATTTTGTGCAAATTGAAGAAGAGAGTCTCCCACAAACTTGGGGGAGGCTTCTCCGATTACTTAATGCTTTGCTTGATCATCCTCTTAAGAAAAACGAAATACTTTCTATCTTTTATAATGGACTAACTGATGCTTCCAAGGACTACTTGGATAGTTGTGCTGGTTGTGTTTTCAGGGAAAGAACAGTCAACGAAGCTGAATTACTATTGAATAATATGTTGACTAATGAAAATAATTGGACTCTTCCTGAGCCGATTCCTGAGGCAATTCCTGAACGAATTGAGCCAACTCCTGAGCCTATTCCTAAACCCACTTCGAAGAAGAGAGGTGTTTTATTTCTCAGTCCTGAAGATATAAAAGAGGCAAAGAAGTCAATGAAAGAAAAAGGTATAAAAGCTGAAGATGTTAAGAATTTACCACCTATTGAAGAAATACATGGTCTTAATATACCGCCTGTTGAAGAACTACATTGTCTTGATAACCCGACACAGGTAGTAAAGGTAAATTCTCTCTATAGATATGATAAAGTTGAAATCCCCTCTACTAAATTTCCTAGCCCATGCTTAGATGAATTTGATGACTTTATGGCTAGACAAGTAAGTTTTAATGCTTATGTTGGTAGAGAGTTAAAGAATAATGCTTTCGAGATAGGACGTATGAGCGATAATATGGCCAGAGTTAAAGGTGAACTCAAACTCATTAGCAAATATGCTTCTATGGTTGCTACTCAAGCTGAGCAAGTACTTAAAGCTCAAAATGATTTGCTTGATGAATTAAATAATAAAAATGACTTTGCTGTTAGTGGCTACTAGAACTGGTAGAATGACTCAGGAACCTTTGTATCCTGAGGGCCACCCTAAGAGAATCGAGCAAGATTCTCAGAGAAATAATTTAGAGGCTCCTAGTTCTTCCAAAAAGAAGAAAAATAAAAACGATAGGACTTTGCATGCTTCTAGCGAACCTGCTGTAGATACACCTGAGAATCCTAATGATATTTCTATCTCTGACGCTAAAACACAATCAGGTGATGAACATGAACCTGGTGATAATGTTAATGATAATGTTCATGTTGATGCTCAACCTAGCAAAAACAATGATGTAGAGATTGAACCTACTGTTGATCTTGATAACCCACAATCGAAGAATCAACATTATGATAAGAGAGATTTTGTTGCTAGGAAGCACGGTAGAGAAAGAGAACCATGGGTTCAGAAACACATGCCCTTTCCTCCTAAACCATCCAAGACAAAGGATGATGTGGATTTTGAGCGCTTTTCTGAAATGATTAGACCTATTTTCTTACGCATGCGCTTAACTGATATGCTTAAAGTAAATCCTTATGCTAAGTATATGAAGGATATCATTACAAATAAAAGAAAGATACCAGAAGCTGAAATTTCCACCATGCTTGCTAATTATATGTTTAAGGGTGGAATACCAAAGAAACTTGGAGATCCGGGAGTGCCAACTATACCATGCTCCATTAAAAGAAATTATGTTAGAACTGCTTTATGTGATCTTGGAGCCGATGTTAGTGCTATGCCTCTTTCTTTATATCATAGACTTGAATTGAGTAAGTTGACACCTACTGAAATATCTTTGCAAATGGCTGATAAATCAACTGCTATACCTGTCGGTATTTGTGAGGATGTGCCTGTTGTGGTTGCAAATGTCACTATCTTAACGGACTTTGTTATTCTTGATATTCCCGAGGATGATAGTATGTCGATTATCCTTGGTAGACCCTTTTTGAATACTGTAGGGGCTGTTATTGATTGCAACAAAGGCAATGTCACTTTTCATGTTAATGTTAATGAGCATATGGTACACTTTCCGAGGAAACAACCTCAAGTTCATAGCATCAATTCTATTGGAAAAGTTCCAACTATTATTATTGGAGGTTTTGAATTGCCTCTTCCTACTGTCAAGAAAAAGTATGAAATTCTTATTGTTGGGGATGTTCATATCCCCGTTGAGGTAACCTAGTGTTATTCGAAATTTCTCCGGTTCCGTGTTATTCGGAATGAGTTTGTTAACAAGACTTGATCAACCTTGTTAATGGATTCATTTGGATGATCATGAGATGGATGAAACTAGAAGGCACAACCTTCTGTACCCTCTTTTTACTCTCTGTTATTTAGAATAAATAAAGCAAAAATAGTATTATCCGTCTGTTTTCTGATTTATCCGTGCATTAAAAAATATCCCGAAAATAAAAGTGCTCCAAATGCCCTGCAAATTTAGTATGATTTTTTATGGAATATTGAGGATTTTAGGCACTAAAATCACTGCAGGAGGGGCAAGCATCAGGTTACGAGAGTGGAGGGCGTGCCCACCTACCCTGGGCGCTCCCCCCTGTCTCGTGGGCCCCTGGTGGCCCCCCTCCACTTATACCAGCACCCACACACTCCATCTTCTTCCCAAAAAAATCCCCATCTAGCTCAAGCACGAGTTCTAGCTCATTTTGCTGCAATTTTCGATCTCCTTGCTCAAAGCTCCATTCACAAAACTGCTTTGGGAGATTGTTCTTGGTATGTGACTCCTCTATTGGTCCAATTAGTTTTTGTTCTGGTGCTTTATTCATTGCAAATTTTTGCTACTTAGGTGACCATGTTCTTGAGCTTGCATGTTAAATTTATGAGGTCCCAAGTAATTTTAATGCACGATATAGGCTCTAGGCACTTGTAGGAGTAGTTGCTACCAATCTTGTTTAGTTTTATTCACTTTTATTTTGAAGTTACTAAAATTTCAGAAATTTTTCAGAAAAAGAATTATGTCTAGGAGAATGTACCAAGGTGGTTCCTCGGTAAAGAAAGGACCTAGGATTGCTATACGTGAGCAAGATGTTGAATTACCGAGGGACGCAGATGTTCGAGCTTGTGAGTGGCCGTCCGACGATTTTATGGTCGAAGCAGGCTTTAAGGAGGAATTTGACGCATATGTGCGTAATGTTGATCTGGAGGACTTCTTACAAGATAAGTGTCCTTAGTACTATCAATTGACTGATTCACTTGTGCGAAGGTTTAAATATAACTGTACACGTAATTCTCCTAGTGTCCTGTTTGATATATATGATACATCTTATACCATGGACTTAGAGGATTTTACAACTGCTTGCAAACTTCCACAGTGGGGTAATATTAATGATCCCCACAAATCTGAATTTAGAGATTTCCTTGCTAGTATTACTGTGGGAGAGTCTAGGGATATTGCACAAGCTACCATAGGGATCATTCATTTCCCTGTTATACATTATTTTGCTCTCTTCATTGGTAGATGCATTAAGGGTAAAGATGAAGTATGTCATATGTGTGTCCCTGATCTTTGTGTTCTCAAGAGTGCTGTGTTAGGTTATAAAGATTATAACCTGGGGGCAATAGTTGCACGTAGGTTGCATAATAATGGTAGAGCTCGAGATTTATTTGGAGGAATTTATGCGACCCGTGTGGCTAATTATCTTGGCATAGCCCCACGAGAGGGGGGCATGATGTTACCTCCTGTTTATTTAGATTATGACGCTATGGTCCAACATCATTTTCTTAAGAGGAATGAACAATTCCTCCAATATCGACTAATCTATGACAGACGCAATGTCGTCCATGTTAGTCTTCCGGCTCCTCTCCTTTTTGATTATCAGGCAAAAGGAAGATATGTTGTTACCAGGGAGGAAGCAGCTGAACACGAGGGGAGAGCGGAGGCAGCTCGCCAACATGCCGCAGCTCAGGAGGCAATTGCTGCTGCATCTCAGTACGACCCCAGTTACAACTACAGATATCATCTAGGCGGTCCTTGGTATTAGACCAACTTAGGCCAAAAGCCTAAGCTTGGGGGAGTATGTATTTCTCACCGACTTTGCATTCATGTTCACACACTATTATAGTCGTCGGTGCTCATACTCTTTCATTGTATTATCCATGCTAGTTTAAATTTCTTTTTCTAGTTTTCTTCTTGTGTGTTTGATAAATCTTAAGAAAAACCAAAAAATTAGTTAGTTTAATTTCCATGCTTGTAGTAGTAATTAAAATGAAAACCCAAAAATATTTCTCGTTCTTCTTCTTACTTGTTGGGAGCTTTCCCGTGTAAATAGTTTTATTTTCTTTTCTTTTCTTTGGGGGTCGATAGTAGAAGACCATATTGAAAATGCTTAGTGGCTCTCATATGCATGATTGATTATTTAACTTATAGCCCATATTATTTTGTCTTCTCTCTTGAGTTGAATGCTTGCAGATTCTAGCTTAGTCCAATGCACGTGCACTATTATTATACACATTGTTCGATCGTGCAAGTGAAAGGCAATAATGACGATATATGATGGACTTATTGAGATGAGAAAAGCTGGCATGAACTCGACCTCTCTTATTTTTGTAAATATGATGAGTTCATCGTTTCTGGTTCAGCTTATTATGAGGTAAACATATTTGCAATGACATTTAGAGATTGTAGTTGCTTGTGCCATGCTTGATTAGCTATGAGTTATAATGGTTTACCTTGCGTGCCAACATGCTATTAGAATGATTATGATGTGGTATGATGAGGTGGTATCCTCCTTTGAATGAATTGAGTGACTCGACTTGGCACATGTTCACGCATGTAGTTGAAACAAATCAACATAGCCTTCATGATATTTATGTTCATGGTAGATTATATCCTACTCATGCTTGTACTCAGTGTAAATTAATTTTAATGCATGTTTATGACTGATGTCGCTCTCTCAGTTGGTCACTTCCCAGTCTTTTGCTAGCCTTCACATGTACTAAGCAGGAATACTGCTTGTGCATCCAAACTCCTTAAACCCCAAAGTTATTCCATATGAGTCCACCATATATACCTTCCTATATGCGGTATTTATCTGCCGTTCCAAGTAAATTTGTATGTGCCAAACTCCAAACCTTCAAATGAAATTCTGTTTTGTATGCTCGAGCAGCTCATGTTTCAACTAGCACTGCCTATATCTTCCATGCTAGGTGGGTTATTCTCAAGAGGAGTGGACTCCGCTCCTCATTCACGAGAAAGGGCCGGTAACCGGGATGCCCAGTCCCATGATCCAAAAAGATCAAAGCAAGTCAAAATAATTAAACAAAACTCCCCCAGGGCTGTTGTTAGTTGGAGGCACTCGTTGTTTCGAGCAAGCCATGGATTGATGCTTGTTGGTGGTTGGGGGAGTATAAACCTTTACCATTCTGTTTGGGAACTGCCTATAATGCATGTAGTATGGAAGATACAGCCATCTCATAGTTGTTGCGTTGACAGCAAAAGTATGCCGCTCAAAATGTTATTCAATCTCTATTTTAAAATCGAGCTCTGGCACCTCTACAAATTCCTGCTTCCCTCTGCGAAGGGCCTATCTATTTATTTTTATGTTGAGTCATCACCCCTCTTATTAAAAAGCACACACTGGAGAGCCCACTGTTATTTGCATTCATTATTATTGGTTTATATTGGGTATGACTTGACTGGATCTCTTTTACCATGAATTACAATGTTTAGTCAGTCCTTGATCTTTAAAGGTGCTCTGCATTTATGTTTTGCGGTCTCAGAAAGGGCTAGCGAGATATCATTTTGTTATATCATGTTATGATTGTTTTGAGAAAGTGTTGTCATTCGAGTTTTATATTATGGCTCGCTAGCTGATTATGCTATTGATATGAGTAATTGTGAGACCTGGGTGTTATTGTGAGTATGGTTAGTCCATAATATTTGCTGAAACCTGAATGCTGGCTTTGCATGTTTACAACAACAAGAGCAAACAGAGTTTGCAAAAGTTTTTCTTTATTACTTTCAGTTTATCAACTGAATTGCTTGAGGACAAGCAAAGGTTTAATCTTGGGGGAGTTGATACGTCTCCAACGTATCTACTTTCACAAACACTTTTGCCCTTGTTTTGGACTCTAACTTGCATGATTTGAATGAAACTAACCCAGAATGACGTTGTTTTCAGCAGAACTGCCATGATGTTGTTTTATGTGTAGAAAACAAAAGTTCTCGGAATGTCCTGAAAATCCACGGAGGCACGTTTTGGAACATATAAAAAATACTGGCGAAAGAATCAAGACCAGGGGGCCACACCCTGTCCACGAGGGTGGGGGCGCGCTCACGCCCTGGGCACTCCCCCTGTCTCGTGGGCCCCCTGACGCTCCTCCGACCTCAACTCCAACTGCATATATTCCGTCTCGCGGAGAAAAAAATTAGAGAGAAAGTTTCATTGCGTTTTACGATACGGAGCCGCCGCCAAGCCCTAATCTCTCTTGGGAGGGCTGATCTGGAGTCCTTTCGGGGCTCCGGACAGGGGGATTCGTCGCTGTCATCATCATCAACCATCCTCCATCACCAATTTCCTGATGCTCACCGTCGTGCGTGAGTAATTCCATCGTAGGCTTGCTGGACGGTGATGGGTTGGATGAGATTTACCATGTAATCAAGTTAGTTTTGTTAGGGTTTGATCCCTAGTATCCACTATGTTCTGAGATTGATGTTGCCATGACTTTGCTATGCTTAATGCTTGTCACTAGGGCCCGAGTGCCATGATTTTAGATCTGAACCTATTATGTTTTCATGAATATATGTGTGTTCTTGATCCTATCTTGCAAGTCTATAGTCACCTATTATGTGTTATGATCCGACAACCCCGAAGTGACAATAATCGGGATACTTGTCAGTGATGACCGTAGTTTGAGGAGTTCATGTATTCACTATGTGTTAATGCTTTGTTCGGGTTCTCTATTAAAAGGAGGCCTTAATATCCCTTAGTTTCCGCTAGGACCCCGCTGCCATGGGAGGGTAGGACAAAAGATGTCATGCAAGTTCTTTTCCATAAACACGTATGACTATTTACGGAATACATGCCTACATTACATTACATTGATGAACTGGAGCTAGTTCTGTGTCACCCTATGTTATAGCTATTACATGAGGAATCGCATCCGACATAATTATCCATCACTGATCCATTGCCTACGAGCTTTTCACATATTGTGTTTCGCTTATTTAATTTTCCGTTGCTATTTTTTACAAACACTACAAAACCCAAAAACATTACTTTTGCTATCGTTACCTTTATTATCATACTACTTTGCTACTAAATACTTTGCTGCAGATACTAAGTTATCCAGGTGTGGTTGAATTGACAACTCAACTGCTAATACTCAAGAATATTCTTTGGCTCCCCTTGTGTCGAATCAATAAATTTGGGTTGAATACTTTACCCTCGAAAGCTTTTACGATCCCCTACACTTGTGGGTTATCACAGTGGCAAAGAAACAACCACGCAGACGACAGAAACGCCATGAAGGCAGATTCCAGCATGACAAGTTTCTTTGAATCTTGACCTAGATCTTTGTTCTGTTACTTTTGGTTGATTTCCCCGATTGAATGCGCTTAGTGGTCACTGTGTTCTTATAATGGCGTTTTTATCACAAATATCATAGGATGAAACCAGAAAGAGCGTTTTATCTCAATTGTAGAATGGAGACCACTGTCATAGGCAATGGTGGCACCAAAGGAGCTGGTACGGGCTTCACATCTCCCCTCGTGGTGGACAAAAATTCAACATTTGTCCAATTTAGAGGCGCTATAAGTGATAAAGATCCATGGGGTATTTTTCATTGCACTTTCGCAGTCGCTGTCGTCGGAAGGGTCCAGAACTTCAAGGCAAATGGGAGATCCAGTGAAGGAGGATGGTGACAGTTGTTGTCCGCCGTCAACACCGGAAGGGTCCGAAACTTCAAGGCGGAGGGGAGATCCAGTGAAGGAGGATGGTGACGGTTGTTGTCCACCGCCATTGCTAGAGGGGTCGAGCTTGGATAATGAGTAGGGGGAGGGGGTCAGGGGCATCACTTCCATCGCCGGTGGAGGAGCTCGGATAAGGGGCATTGGATCTTGGTCGAGACACGTGTCGGATTTAGGGTTCCGGCAAAACCCTTGAGGTTCGAACACCGGGGTGCGCACGAAGATTTCCCCTACCAAATCTCGCTCTCAGCCTCGTTGCAATCTCTAAGCTTAGCTCGATGAACTCATAACAGAAGAGACACAAGATTTATACAGGTTCGGGCCACCGTGGTGGTGTAATACCCTACTCCTGTGTGGTGGTGGTGGATTGCCTTATGGGCTGATGATGAACAGTACAAGGGAAGAACAGCCTCCTGAGGAGAGGTGTTCTTGTGGTTGGTGGTTTGCTCGGGGAGGAATCGATTGTCCCTCCAACTATGGCGGCTAGTCCTATTTATAGAGGCCCTGGTCCTCTTCCCAAATATTGAGCGGGAAGGGATCCAACAACGGCCAATTTGAAGGGGGACAACTAGTGCAAGCTATCCTGACTAAAGGTGGTCTTTGCCTGTCAAAGGCGCTGGTGGTGACGCCGTCTTGGGCTCCATGATGACCTCCGTCCTGCCGCCCCGCTGGTCTTGGTATTGTTGCACCGATATGGAAACCTTTTCCTGATGCCTCGGTACTCCGGGCCTGCGCTTGCCCCCTTAGCACCAAAGGGGAAATGAGGACACTGCACGCGCAGGCGCCCACCTGGCCTTGGTCGTCATGGCTTGGCCCCTCGCGAGGGTCTTGAGTGTTGGTTGACGAAGACGGGTTGTACTGGGCCACTGGTGGAGTCACGTCGCGGGCCGCAGGCAGACAAGTCTGGGGACCCCCGTTCCCAGAACGCCGACAGTAGCCCCCAGGCCCAAGGCACGCTCGGACTTGACTTAGCAGCGAAGCCAACGGGCAAGTGCGGAGCGCTGTGGGCCCCAACAGCCAGCGGCCTTGGTCGAAGCATGGCGACTAATTGGACATGGGCGCCTTCGCTTGCCCATGCTGCCCCCAATATCCGCTTGGCTAGGCGGCCACATCACCTTACACAGTTATTTCCTCCTCGCAGGCGGCGTGCTTCCTATCCTTCTTTCCTCCTCGAGCCCCTATTCCTGCTTCCAATCTGACTTGAGCTCAGTCCCCTCCATTGCCATGGCGCCGACTCGCATGGAGAAAGGGAAGAAGCCTCTACTCTCAGCCAATCCACCCCTGACAATCGAGCCCGCCGTCGGCCGATCACGGGTGCTCAACCAGGAGGCCATGGGCAAGGTCCGTCCCGCGCTTGCTTCCAGCTTCAACGAGTGGGGAGGGATGGTGGCTTGGCCTGCGTCCCGTGCCTCCATTGACAGGACAACCACTGAGGTTCGGCTCTTCGTTGACGCCCTGTGGGCTGGCCTGGTTCCCCCTTTCTCCGCCTTCTTCAACACAGTGCTTTCCCATTACCAGATTCACATGCTGCACCTTGATCCCCAATCCGTTGCCCTTCTCACCGTCTTCGCCTTTGTTTGCGAGGCCATGGTGGGCATTTCTCCTTCCGTTTCCCTCTTGCATCATTTCTTCTTGCTGCATCTGATTGACCCTTCGCAGTGCTCGGGGTGCCTGAGCTTCCAGGCTATGGCAGAGACGGCCGCCTCGAGGATTGATTTTGATCTCCCGCCGTCCACAAGAGGGTTTCGGATGCGGTGGGTGTACGTGGATGTTGGGGTGCTCAGCCCCCTGCTCTCGCCTCCATCATCGCCCGCCATCCCTAACTCCGGCTGGGGCCACGAGAAGCTCGTGAGCTCTCGCATTTCCTTTGTCTAGCTCCGGTTGAAGAGGTTGAGAGACCTTGGTGTGACTGCTCCCCAGGTGGTGAAGGAGTTCCTACGGCGTCGCATTGCCCCTCTCCAACGCCATTCCCGGCCGATGTGGGCCCTGGCCGATGACCAGGATCACATGAGGCTTCAGGAGTCGGGGCTCTCGCTCGAAGCGCAAAGAACGGTGCTTGAAGTCTTGACTGGCAACCCCTCGCCAGGCGATATGCCACAAGGGGGTTGTCTCTTGTATCTCTGCTCGAACAGGGTTGAGTTCGCGGGGCAGATGCCTTCCTTCAACGAATGGGGGTTGCGTCCAGTCGACCTTGTGGGGCCTCGTGAGAATCCTGTCGTCATGGTTCCCCTCCTTGCCGCCAGCATCAAGCTTGCCCCAAGAGTGGACGCAGGGAGGCAAGCATCACTTGAGGCCGGAGGCGCGGGTGTCGAGGTGCCGACGCTGTTCAAGGTTCCCGAGGCGCCATCCTCAGGACCCCGTGAGGCTCGCCCTGAGGCGGTCATTGAGGGGGAGATGCAGTCTGCGGCTCCTGGGGCCAAAGCTCCTGAGACCTCGGCAAGCCAGCATGAGGCGGAGCCTGATTGCTCTTCCCAGCTTGGCGCTCCTGAGGTCGACCGCCTGGGTGCCTCTCCAGCCGCGCCCCGCGCTAGCCTCCACGTCCAACGCCTTGGCCAGTTCCGCGTGGACTTCACCGCGCTCCATAAGAGGAAGGAGTCTTCAGGCTATAGTGGTGGCACCATCCGGCCGTTGAAACATAGGAAGTACATCGCCATAGACGGGTAAGTACCTTATTCTTGTAATTCCCCAATCGCTGCTTCCCTTCCTGATTGTGGGTCTTCAGGATCCCTCCGGCCAAGCCCGCGGAGTCTCCCGAGAAGCAACCTCCTCTGGCCTTGCCTTCATTGCTAGCCTTGAGCGCCCCAAGCCTGCACGCCGCCCCTGGCGCGGGGTCAGCTGGAAAAGCAAGCCTGCCTGCAAGGTGCCTTGAGCCCGTGCCCTTGCCGCCTTTCCTTCGCAACCTTGCCTGGAGCGCGGCCAGCCTACCCAGGGCTCCTCCTCTGGTTGCGGACGACAGCTATTTGGCGTCAATCCTGGGCTCCTCTTCAAGCGGCGAGCATGCGCCGGTCCGGGTCCCTTCGGGGCCTGGCCAGCGACCGTGGGGGCGCCAGCCCCCAGCCCCCTGCCGAGAGGGGGCGAACCGCTTCGGATCCCACCAACGGTGCCCATAATGGGGGACGACATCAGCCGCGCGCTCAAGTTTGCGTGCGAACGAAGTGTCATCCGCCACGAGTTCTTCCAAAAGGCGATGGACGTGATGGGCCAGCTTGGTGTAAAACTTGCGGATGTAAACGTGCGCCTTGAAACCGAGGGCCTACGGCTGATCGAGGAGCGGCATAAACTGAAGGTGGCCATCAACCTCGCGCGCCACCAGAGCGAGCTTGACAACGCGAAGGTCGAGGCGTCCCTTGCGACCTCGCGTGAGGCCTGTTCCCGAGCTTCGGAGGAGGCCCGGGAAGCAGATCGTCGTCACGAGATTGCAGAGAAGCGCGCGTGGGAGCTCCAGGCCTGGAGCGCTTCCTTGGAGCAGTAGGTGGAGTCGCGCCAAGCCACCCTTGCCTCGCTGAGGGGGACACCTGCCGAGGAGGGGGATCTCCTGAAGCATGAGGAAGCGCTGATGCTGGAGGCCGCCGAGCGCAGTCTTGAGCTTGAGCGGTTGGAGACGAGGGAACGACAGGTTGCCTAAGCGGAGGACGCCGTTGGTGCCGCGAGGCCCGGGTCTAGGAGGAGGTCGACCGCCGCATGGCCGAGGCTCGTGCAGATCTTTCGAGCAGGCATGACCTGAAGCTGAAGCTGGTTGAAGCCGAGGTTGCGGGCAGGACTGCCGCCCTCAGGTCCAGGCTAACTGAAGCGGAACGACGCGCGGAGGCTACCACAACCAACTTGGTCTCGGCGCAGGCCGAGATGACCTCCGCCCGCGCCGAGCTGCATCCTCTTCAGCAGCGGGTCGCCGACGCCGAGTCCATTGCATAGCAGAACATGGAGGAAGTGCTTCAATGGTGGACGATGTAGCATGTGCACGCCCCCATGCTCTAGGACCTCAGGAACAGGGCCAACGTGACCCTGGGCAACATCTATAACGAGAACGCCCCGCATCCCCACGCGACCGATTACGCCGGTCATGTCTGCTTCTATACTAACATGGTGACGCGCCTGGAGAACCGCTCTGAGGGAGCTCACCAGCTTGTTGAGGATAGGAGCCGCAGCCTGCTCGGGCGCGTGTTTTCCTGCGTCTTCAGCCATCTTCAGAACACCTACCCCGACTTTGACTTTGACGCTGCCATCGCCCCGGTGCCCGAGGCCATCCGAGGCAACCTAGTGTGGTGGGTGGAGGATAATGTGGATGCGCTTGTTAGGGCCTTTGCTTCCGATGACGACGGGGTGGTAGTTGCGGCCAACAAAGGCAACGTGGTCGATGATGGCGACGATGGTGCCGTTGATGGTGATGGCGATGCCAGCGACAGCGATAGCGGCGCCAGCGATGCATCTAGAGGCGACCCGGGGACGCGGTGAGCGATATGTCTGACTGATCCCGTGCTTCTCCACTGTCTATCCTGCATATAGAAGCTCGGGCACGGCCCCAAAGGTTGTAAGAGCATTTTGGGAGGGGATGCCCCTCATGTAAAAAGATTGCCGTCTCTATGCTTTCAGGGCCAATGCTGAATATGTGCCTTCATGAGCCTACAAGCCCTGCGGCGAGCTTCTTGTTGTAATTTACCTTTAACCAGGACAAGTCCTGAACCGTCTCGCGAGGTCGTGAGTTTCCAAGGACCCTCTGAGGGACCTGCCGACCCGGTCGAAAGGGCCTCGTGAGAGAAAGTGCCGGCCGTAGTATGGCATGCATGCAACATGCGTGCGCTTCGCCCAGCCCCGCCTGCGAGGGGCTCGTGAGGGGGAGGCAGCCGGTGCGAACTCCAAATTAACGCAGGAACCAGAACGAAGAAATCATACGAACGAGAAAAGTCACCCTCCCCGCGCACACAAATGAAAATTCAACTCCAACTTAAATCCGAAGCAAGGAAGCACGACTACAGAAAGGGAGTCAAAAAGCAAATGGCCGTTTCCGACGCCTAGTCTAGTCTTCATGTCTTCTCACCACCGCGGAGCTAAGTGCTTCCACTGGGCATGGGAGGGAGCCCCCGAGGCCCAAGGGCGGCACTCCTGAGGCTCCGGGGCATGCACAGCCCCCCTCATTATTACGTGAGAGTGTCACGGGCGGTGAGCTTTACAGACATTGGGCCTTCTTCACAGGCACCGGGCCTTGCTTCATATCGCCAGACGAGGGCCCCGCCTTGCGCCACCCTCGACCACCATTGGCGGCGACCGGAAACTAGGACGACGCCAAGGGGCAAAGGGGATGTCAGCGGCGCCCTCGGCGACCACGGGTCCTCTGCCAGGGGTAGGCTTTACAGCACCTCCCCGGCAGAGGGCCTACCTCTGGGGACGCCTTGCTCCGTGCGCCGCGGGGAGGGGCCTTGCTCCCGACCCCTCTCCTGCAGCCCCCAGTGCGCTCCTCCTAGTGGAAGGGAGGCTGCCGAGCTGGGGCAGCCGTCCGCTGCTGTGACCTGACCCTCCTGCGCCCCATGGTTAGCATAAGCTTACTCCTGAGAAATTAGTGGTACCCGATAGCTGCTGCTGCCAGCGCGGTTGGTGAGGCTCCCTTGAGGCTCCTGGAATGGCTCGGCTTCTGGCGTCTCTTCCTCCCAGCCTGGCCCGAGGAACGAGCCAGGGTCGTCTTCCAGCGCGTATTCCCGATCCACCATGCAGGGTACGTAAGCCTTCGAAGCCGCCGCCTTGAAGACTTCGCTGTAGTGCCCCACACTCCATGTTGCCTGACCTAGCGCGCCGTCTTGAGGATGGTAGGTCAGCGGCCCGCCCCGGGCGTAGGCGGCAACGCGCATGCCCTCATTCATCGAAGGTGGTGCGGCTGCGACCTGGCGTCCGGCGCCAATGGTTGAGCTAGTGTCGATGAAGCCTTGGGGCGTGCTAGGGGGCACGCAGGTGTGGAGAGGTCCATCGCGTGATCCGGCCGAGGCCCGAGGTGCAAGCTGGGAGCAGAAGGGCGGTGCCCCCGAGGCCGCGGCATCTGTAACACCCAGAGAATCATGTTACAGTAATCCCCTTCCAATGATGCCTTGTCATCATTGTTACTGTTGCTAATCTTCACTTGATCCAAATCACCGATTCAAATTCAAATCCAATCTAAAGTCAAAAACTCTTATTTGTCAGACAGGAGATCTAAAATGTTCATCTTGTGGCAAATAGTCATTTGTTAATATTGGTGGTGAACCAACATTTTTGCAAGGTGTTTAAATGGCCTAAAGCAATTAAAGCAGTGGCTAAAACAATAGTTTAAATGCCTTTTTACTTTATAAAAATTTCAAACTATTTCAAAAGCCTCACAGCCTTTTTTGTGGCAGTGCTAACTATTGCAATGTAATTATGTGGCCAAGTCCCACATTTTACAAAATCCTTTTTGGCAGCCCAAATATTACCATGCTTTTTCTGTAAAAAGAAAAGAGCAGAGGTAAAAGAAAAAGAACCCCCCCCCCCTGACCCCCCTGGGCCTTTGTCATCTGGGCGGCCCAACCCAGCAGCCTACCTCCCCCAGTCGCCTCCCTCCTCTCTGTTCACCCGACCCAGCGACCGTGCTCGCTGGTCGCCACCGAACCCTGTCGCCGTCCCCGTCGGGGAAGGGATAAGGGCGACGTCCCCTCGACCCCTCGGGCTCCCCGCACCCACTCACTCTCCCTGGACGCCCCCTCTCCCCTCTCTCCCTCTGGCCTCGCCCCCTTCTCGAGATCCACCTCGCCCCGACGCACTGTCGCCGCCGCGTTGCTGCGCCACCGCGTCCACCGGGCCCTCCTCGCCGCCCCGATGTGTCCACGAGCCCCGCAGCCGTCTGCTGCTTCGTCTGCACCAACAACCTCAAGGCGGGAGCCACCCCAGCGCCGGATTCGTCTTCCTCCTGGACCGCCGTCGCCGCCGCTTTCGACTCCGGCCACCGCCACTGCGCTCCTGTTACTCGCCGGGCCTTCGTGCGCCCACCCGGTGAGCTCCTCCCCCTCTCCCTTCTCTCACGTAGGCCGCCTCCCTCTCTAGCTCGCTCGCCGCAACCGCCGTAGCTCACCGTCGCCCTGCTCCATCACCGTCGTGGCCACCGCTGCCGTGGCCCCCGTCCGAGCCCTCCATCGTGCTCCTGGTGTTCCCAGGAGCCCGGCCAGCCCTTCCTCTCGCCCTCCCGTGCCCCCTAGCCCATTCCCGACGTGACTCCGAACGCCTCCGCCGCCCGTGCTCGCCGCCGATGGTTATTCCGGCTGTCCCCGGGCGAGCCACCACCACCACCCGACACGGCGTCGTCTGCGCGTTTGAACGGTGCCAACCGCACGCGAAACGAACGCCCCTAGCGCGTTTCCGACGAGGCCCGAGCGGCTCCGCCGCGTTCTAGCATCGCCGGCGGTGAGACGCCGGCCGCCGCCGCCGTGGCTGGGCGGGCCCGACCCCTGGCTCACTGCCAGTGGGCCTTAGGGGCCCCGTTGACTGGGTTGACCCAGTCAACACGCTGACATGGCGGTGCAGTGCCACTGACGAACCGGCCCCACCACTTAAATAATAAATAAAATGGTTTTTATAATTAAAAGTAATTAGTTTAAGTAATTAGCCACTAACATGTGGGGCCCATCAGCTAATTAACCTCAGTTTAGTTTAAAATAAGCTCTGTTAAGTAACAGAGGCTGACAGGTGGGTCCCCCGTGTCAGTTTTGACCAGTCAACCGGACTATTGACTGCTGACGTCACTCCTACGTCATGCTGACATCATATTCCTTTTCCGTTAGTATAAATAATTCCAGAATATGTTTAAAACTTAGAAAATTCATACAAAATAATCTGTAACTCGGATGAAAATGTTTTCTACATGAAAGTTGCTCAGAAAAATCCAACGAATCCGATTACACGGTCCGTTCATCTGTCAGATGCCTCTAACTATCTGAACATGAAATTTTCCCCTCCGGTCATCTGTCTGACACATGTTCGGAACCGGGAAAACATTCCCGGTTGGTTTTCCCCTTCTCCTATATCGTGTAGCCTTACGTTAGGTCATACCCGGCACGGCTTGTTGCCATGTTATGCTTTGTGATGCTATGCCTGCTTTATATTTACTGTTTCTTCCCCCTCTTCTCTCCGGTAGACCCCGAGACCGATGCCGCCCCTGTGATCGACTACGTCGATGACAACCCCTCCTTGCCAGAGCAACCAGGCAAGCCCCCCCTTTGATCATCCCGATATCGCCCATTCCTTTCTCTCATGCTTGCATTAGATTTTGCTATTGTTATTGTATGCTCCTATTCTGATGCATAGCCTGCTTTTGTATCTGTTATTGTACCTTACCTGCTTATCCTAAACTGCTTAGTATAGGTTGGTTAGTGATCCATCAGTGACCCCCACCTTGTCCTTGTTGCCCCTGCTTCATCATTGAAGACCCGATCAACGGGATTGAAGACCAGGCCCCGGCACCGCACGTCACTTTCCCCTTAGTTGCTCGACACTGCTGGGTTACTATCGAGTGCCGAGGGTGAGACCTCTACAGCACTTCTGATGTTAACCCTGTAGTGTAGCTATTCGGTCATGGTCATCGAGGGTGATTCCACCTTAACCACTTCCGATATGACTCTGTCGTGCAACCCCTCAAGTGTGAACCTCGGGGTGATTCCTCTTACGTTCACCTTGATGATTACATTGAGTGGAGTTCACTGGGGGTGATTCCTCGGGTTTTCCCCTTGATGTTTGGACACACGGTTACTATGGTTACTATGACTTTACACTGAACCATGTTACTAAAGACGGGTCTACCCTGAGGGGTGCCCGCGCGAGCATAATTGCGAGTGATGAGGAGTCGGGTTGACCTGGAAGGTGCCCGTGAGATAATTACGAGGCGTGGCCGGGCATTCTTAGCCCTTGCCGCAAGTCCTCGAGACGGGGCAACGGGGTCACATCTTTCGTGAGTCTCTGCTTGTTACCGCGCGTTCCCAATCCACTACGATTTGGATATTTGATCCGAGGGGCCTCTGGCCTGATAGCACTAACCATCACGTGGGCATAGTATGGGCGTTCTGCGTCGTATGCATCAGCCGAAGCTTAATAGACGTCAGCGACGGAGCGGTGCGCGCCGGGTTGGACTGGTAAGCTCCTGCATTTTTAGGGAGGTAGCTAGGTCTGCTCACCGGCCGCCCACGCAACGTGCAGGCGTTCCCGGGGCGATGGCCCATGAACCCTGGGGGCATAGGTTTAGTCTGGCGTGCTTGACCTCTCTATTAAGCCTAGGTCGGGTTGCGTCGTATTGTTTGGCCGAGGTCGGGCATGACCCAGGAAAGTGTGTCTGGCCGGAGTCAATCGAGCGTGGTGGGTAAGTTGGTGCACCCCTGCAGGGAAGAAAACATCTATCGATAGCCTGTCCTACGGTAACGGACACTCGGAGTTGTATCCCGATCGATACAACTAGAACTGGATACTTGTGATGAGTATTGGATTGTGATGATAATTGGATAGTACGGCTCTGGGATTTCTTTCTCGCAGGGAGTCGAGAAAGGATCTCTGGCCGAGGTTGATAACACTACTACTACTTTACTTTATGCTACTCTACTCCCTCCTGTTTGCTGCAAGATGGTGGTTTCTAGAAGATGCTAGTCTTCGATAGGACTAGGCCTTCTCTCTATTCTGGCATTTCTGCAGCCCAGTCCACATATACAGCCTTCCTTTGATAATGTTGCATCTGTAGTGTAGATCCTTGCTTGCGAGTACTTTGGATGAGTACTCACGGTTGCTTTGCTCCCTCTTTTTCCCCTTTTCCATTCTTCTCGGATGACGCAACCAGATGACGGAGTCCAGGAGCCAGATGACACCTTTGACGATTGCTACTACCCCGAGGGTGCCTACTACCACGTGACGGACGCCGACGACCAGGAGTAGTTAGGAGGCTCCCAGGCAGGAGGCCTTGCCTTTTCGATCGATGTTGCTTTTGTACTAGCCTTCTTAAGGCAATCTTGTCTAACTTATGTCTGTACTCAGATATTGTGCTTCCGCTGACTTGTTTGTTTTCGAGCTTATGTATTCGAGCCCTCGAGGCCCCTGGCTTGTAATATAAAGCTTGTATTATTTTAATTTGTGTCTAGAGTTGTGTTGTGATATCTTCCCGTGAGTCCTTGATCTTGATCGTACACATTTGTGTGTATGATTAGTGAACGATTGAATCGAGGGCGTCACAAGTTGGTATCAGAGTCGACTGCCTGTAGGTAGCCCCCTTTCCAACTCCTTGGCCGAAGTTGAGTCTAGTCACTACAAAAACTTTTACTAACATGGCTGTGTGGCTTACGTGCCCACATTGCCATTGGGAGGTATTAGGATCTTTTATTTCTCGTCTATGCTCTGGGACTCTGATCTCTCTTCTATTAGGGTTAAACATTTTACTAACTCTGACATTAGGTTCTTGTACCCGCTTCCTCCCGGAGAGCCCCGACATTACCAATGATCGCTTGCTTCGCCAGAAGATTTTGCAGATACTCCTCGATGTTCTCGAGACCCTGTGCCCACTGCCTTGCAGTTCCTGACCACATATAATCTCCGTGAGTAACATCTTTTCCGCTTGTACCTTCATACCTAGTTGCTCCTATTATTACAAGATGTACTCCGTTGTTTCGAGAATCCTTTGTGCCTTCTACTTTGCGGCTTCTTTTTGCACTACGGATGATTCACTGAACCCGTTTAACCCCAGTTGTTGATATGCTTTCCAAAATACTTGGAAATACTATGTGATCTTCCGAAAATCCTTTGCAGCCTATTGCTCTTGATTCTCCCGCATTAGGATAAATTCCATGTGTCTAGCAATATTCTTTAAACTTCTTTGTGGTTGTCATTCTGTTCCTATGGATTCAACGTGTGAGCGAATATTCGCAATCATGAATTAATCCTTGGAAAAATTCTTTCCGGCTTTGACATCGCTCCGGTTACGAGCTGGTTCTTGCCCAATCTAAATCTTATCGGGTGCGCCTTTAAGTCTATTCAACTTACTCATCTTTTGATCAGAGCCTCTGCTTCTGATCTTTCGACTTGAAATCATAACTCCTTTGTACTCAAGCATTGAATTAATCAGATGTTTCTATAATCCAATGCCTTTGCATTCCTTCCTTCTTTTGATTGAGTACTGATACTCACATCAGATCCATTAAGGACCGATGAATCCTTTGTTGGATTATTATCCGGCAGTTTCCTTCTTATTCGAAATTTTGTGCGCTCTTCCCCTGATACACATTGCCTTTGGTAAATTGTATCCTCTGCCCTCTCAACCATGCTACCTTCGAGCTTGTGTTATTTTACTCGTGGAGTTTGTGGTATATGTTCCTAAGATGCCCCTATGGGTTGGACCTATGCCTTCTTTAATCCATGTGAACCCGAGAGTTTTCACGAGTCATACTCTTCTGGTGTTTTGCCAGATAACATTTCAACACTACAACTTCATCGAAAACGAGGAGTAAATGAAAGGTTATGCATTGAAGAAGTGGGACTCGACCTTGAACTTTGTGTTCATGCCCATAGACACGATGTAGACCTTAGCATGTAAGCTTCTCTTTTAATCTAATGTTCCCTTGGTATAAGCTCATCTTGCATTTGTAAATTGATTCTTTGCAATCGTGGTTCCGGTCATATTTTGTCCTTGATTCCATTTCCCGGACAAGTTAAAATACTTGACTTCTACAGATCATTTCATCTGTCCAACCTCTATTCTGATCAACCTCGAGTATTGCCCCCTGTTATCTCGAGGATATTGTGTCTTCGCACTACCTCTTGTAAATTCTTAATTGGAGTGATACTCCGTCACATCATTCTTAGCCTGATCGGCTATATCATTATCGTACTAAATTTTAACTGTGCTACCTGGTCCTTATTCCTGGAGCACAACTTTTCGACGATGAGCGAAGCTTACGTCGATCTTCATCATCTTATCATTCCACCTTGAACAACAAGCTTGAATCCGAGCTTGTGTCGTATCCATGGTTCCAGTAGCCTTCGCTTCATCATTCCTTTTGCTTGATGGCATCGCTCCTCGATGGCATCTTCATAGAGCCTCTCGACGAAGGCGTCGTGATCAGCATCAACATTTTGACTTCTGTTGAAATGACAATTGAATTCGTGGTGAGAGATACCATCCTTGACCTACGATGAATTGAGTTATCATCGACTACCCCCTTGTCTTCTTTCCAACACATGATTGATCATGTCTTGGTTATACCTTGGACTCCTTGCTATTCCTGCAATTGTTCTTTGAGTATTTCTTATGATCTTCAACTCCAACCCCTACTGGGAACACCATGTTAATGCTACCTTGAAGCATGACTGAGGTATTCCGGATATCAACAAGAACATTGGAAGCACATTGTTGAATGTTTCTTGATCTATTATACAAACACCGTTGTATGGGTAATATCATGATTCTTCCCTCGCCCCCCTTATCTAAATGCTTTTGAACTTGCTATCATATCATGTATATCCTGCTCCGCTTCCCCATGGGAAGGATATACTCCCAATTTTTGTGTGTAAACACATTTTCCTTTCCAATGTTCTGTTTAATCTGATGATCACATTTTCCTTTCCATTGTTTTGTTTAACCTTTCTTGTGATCTATATGATCTAAGCAGTAATATTCTTCTGCTTAAATAAACATCTTGGTGTACGACTCTTACAGAAAAACCCTGTTACTATTGTTGTTGATATTCTGGTAACCACCGATGGACAAGAACTTTGCCTAATGGTCCGCCTCGTTCCAACGAGCGGGAAAATGGTTCTCTTCGTCCCTCGCCCTTGGTACCAACGTTGATGCCAACATAACTGACATGCTATCCTATGACATGCCTTGCTATCATATGCGTACAAGATGTCGCTGCCTTTCCTCCTCTGAACACACAAGGTGGGCCCATAACCCACAGTTCCACATGATCGAAACCTAACTCTCTTATATACCTCCCCTGTTTCTAAAAGTTTTTCCTCACGCTTGGTTTCGTATGTAATTCATGAGTCACCTTCCGAGAGATCACCAATTCTGGTATCAGACAAAATACTTATTCCCATCGCTCTAAAACTCTTCCACACTTCGTTTCAGGCAACAAACGATTGCCTACCCGTTTGAAGCTTTTTATTGCACCTTCTTACCTTGCTCTCGATGACTTTCTTGAATTTCAACTCAAGAGATGCCTCTTTGCCAATTTCACTGAGATAGTCCCCAGATAACTATCTTGTGTTAAGCTCTGTCTTTTCCGAGTCTTTCCCCCCTTACTCCACCCCTTAAATCTCGGGACGAGATTTCTTGTAGTGGAGGAGATTTGTAACACCCCGAGAATCATGTTACAGTAATCCCCTTCCAATGATGCCTTGTCATCATTGTTACTGTTGCTAATCTTCACTTGATCCAAATCACCGATTCAAATTCAAATCCAATCTAAAGTCAAAAACTCTTATTTGTCAGACAGGAGATCTAAAATGTTCATCTTGTGGCAAATAGTCATTTGTTAATATTGGTGGTGAACCAATATTTTTGCAAGGTGTTTAAATGGCCTAAAGCAATTAAAGCAGTGGCTAAAACAATAGTTTAAATGCCTTTTACTTTATAAAAATTTCAAACTATTTCAAAAGCCTCACAGCCTTTTTTGTGGCAGTGCTAACTATTGCAATGTAATTATGTGGCCAAGTCCCACATTTTACAAAATCCTTTTTGGCAGCCCAAATATTACCATGCTTTTTCTGTAAAAAGAAAAGAGCAGAGGTAAAAGAAAAAGAACCCCCCCCCCACTGACCCCCCTGGGCCTTTGTCATCTGGGCGGCCCAACCCAGCAGCCCACCTCCCCCGGTCGCCTCCCTCCTCTCTGTTCACCCGACCCAGCGACCGTGCTCGCTGGTCGCCATCGAACCCTGTCGCCGTCCCCGTCGTGGAAGGGATAAGGGCGATGTCCCCTCGACCCCTCGGGCTCCCCTCACCCACTCACTCTCCCTGGACGCCCCCTCTCCCCTCTCTCCCTCTGGCCTCGCCCCCTTCTCGAGATCCACCTCGCCCCGACGCACTGTCGCCGCTGCGTTGCTGCGCCACCGCGTCCACCGGGCCCTCCTCGCCGCCCCGATGTGTCCACGAGCCCCGCAGCCGTCTGCTGCTTCGTCTGCACCAACAACCTCAAGGCGGGAGCCACCCCAGCGCCGGATCCGTCTTCCTCCTGGACCGCCGTCGCCGCCGCTTTCGACTCCGGCCACTGCCACTGCGCTCCTGTTACTCGCCGGGCCTTCGTGCGCCCACCCAGTGAGCTCCTCCCCCTCTCCCTTCTCTCACATAGGCCGCCTCCCTCTCTAGCTCGCTCGCCGCAACCGCCGTAGCTCACCGTCGCCCTGCTCCATCACCGTCGTGGCCACCGCTGCCGTGGCCCCCGTCCGAGCCCTCCATCATGCTCCTGGTGTTCCCAGGAGCCCGGCCAGCCCTTCCTCTCGCCCTCCCGTGCCCCCTAGCCCATTCCCGATGTGACTCCGAACGCCTCCGCCGCCCGTGCTCGCCGCCGATGGTTATTCCGGCCGTCCCCGGGCGAGCCACCACCACCACCCGACACGGCGTCATGTGCGCGTTTGAACGGTGCCAACCGCACGTGAAACGACCACCCCTAGCGCGTTTCCGACGAGGCCCGAGCGGCTCCGCCGCGTTCTAGCATCGCCGGCGGTGAGACGCCAGCCGCCGTCGACGTGGCTGGGCGGGCCCGACCCCTGGCTCACTGCCAGTGGGCCTTAGGGGCCCCGTTGACTGGGTTGACCCAGTCAACACGCTGACATGGCGGTGTAGTGCCACTGACGAACTGGCCCCACCACTTAAATAATAAAAAAAATGGTTTTTATAATTAAAAGTAATTAGTTTAAGTAATTAGCCACTAACATGTGAGGCCCATCAGCTAATTAACCTCAGTTTAGTTTAAAATAAGCTCTGTTAAGTAACAGAGGCTGACAGGTGGGTCCCCCGTGTCAGTTTTGACCAGTCAACCGGACTGTTGACTGCTGACGTCACTCCTACGTCATGCTGACATCATATTCCTTTTCTGTTAGTATAAATAATTCCAGAATATGTTTAAAACTTAGAAAATTCATATAAAATAATCTGTAACTCGGATGAAAATGTTTTCTATATGAAAGTTGCTCAGAAAAATCCAACGAATCCGATTACACGGTCCGTTCATCTGTCAGATGCCTCTAACTATCTGAACATGAAATTTTCCCCTCCGGTCATCTGTCTGACACAGGTCCAGAACTGGGAAAACATTCCCGGTTGGTTTTCCCCTTCTCCTATATCGTGTAGCCTTACGTTAGGTCATACCCGGCACAGCTTGTTGCCATGTTATGCTTTGTGATGCTATGCCTACTTTATATTTACTGTTTCTTCCTCCTCTTCTCTCCGGTAGACCCCGAGACCGATGCCGCCCCTGTGATCGACTACGTCGATGACAACCCCTCCTTGCCAGAGCAACCAGGCAAGCCCCCCCTTTGATCATCCCGATATCGCCCATTCCTTTCTCTCATGCTTGCATTAGATTTTACTATTGTTATTGTATGCTCCTATTCTGATGCATAGCCTGCTTTTGTATCTGTTATTGTACCTTACCTGCTTATCCTAAACTGCTTAGTATAGGTTGGTTAGTGATCCATCAGTGACCCCCACCTTGTCCTTGTTGCCCCTGCTTCATCATTGAAGACCCGATCAACGGGATTAAAGACCAGGCCCCGGCACCGCACATCACTTTCCCCTTAGTTGCTCGACACTGCTGGGTTACTATCGAGTGCCGAGGGGGAGACCTCTACAGCACTTCTGATGTTAACCCTGTAGTGTAGCTATTCGGTCGTGGTCATCAAGGGTGATTCCACCTTAAACACTTCCGATATGACTCTGTCGTGCAACCCCTCAAGTGTGAACCTCGGGGGTGATTCCTCTTACGTTCACCTTGATGATTACATTGAGTGGAGTTCACCGGGGGTGATTCCTCGGGTTTTCCCCTTGATGTTTGGACACACGGTTACTATGGTTACTATGACTTTACACTGAACCATGTTACTAAAGACGGGTCTACCCTGAGGGGTGCCCGCGCGAGCATAATTGCGAGTGATGAGGAGTCGGGTTGACCTGGAAGGTGCCCGTGAGATAATTACGAGGCGTGGCCGGGCATTCTTAGCCCTTGCCGCAAGTCCTCGAGACGGGGCAACGGGGTCACATCTTTCGTGAGTCTCTGCTTGTTACCGCGCGTTCCCAATCCACTACGATTTGGATATTTGATCCGAGGGGCCTCTGGCCTGATAGCACTAACCATCACGTGGGCATAGTATGGGCGTTCTGCGTCGTATGCATCAGCCGAAGCTTAATAGACGTCAGCGACGGAGCGGCGCGCGCCGGGTTGGACTGGTAAGCTCCTGCCTTTTTAGGGAGGTAGCTAGGTCTGCTCACCGGCCGCCCACGCAACGTGCAGGAGTTCCCGGGGCGATGGCCCATGAACCCTGGGGGCATAGGTTTAGTCTGGCGTGCTTGACCTCTCTATTAAGCCTAGGTCGGGTTGCGTCGTATTGTTTGGCCGAGGCCGGGCATGACCCAGGAAAGTGTGTCCGGCCGGAGTCAATCGAGCGTGGTGGGTAAGTTGGTGCACCCTTGCAGGGAAGAAACATCTATCGATAGCCTGTCCTACGGTAACAGACACTCGGAGTTGTATCCCGATCGATACAACTAGAACTGGATACTTGTGATGAGTATTGGATTGTGATGATAATTGGATAGTACGGCTCTGGGATTTCTTTCTCGCAGGGAGTCGAGAAAGGATCTCTGGCCGAGGTTGATAACACTACTACTACTTTACTTTATGCTACTCTACTCCCTCCTGTTTGCTGCAAGATGGTGGTTTCTAGAAGATGCTAGTCTTTGATAGGACTAGGCCTTCTCTCTATTCTGGCATTTCTGCAGCCCAGTCCACATATACAGCCTTCCTTTGATAATGTTGCATCTGTAGTGTAGATCCTTGCTTGCGAGTACTTTGGATGAGTACTCACGGTTGCTTTGCTCCCTCTTTTTCCCCTTTTCCATTCTTCTCGGATGACGCAACTAGATGACGGAGTCCAGGAGCCAGATGACACCTTTGACGATTGCTACTACCCCGAGGGTGCCTACTACCACGTGATGGACGCCGACGACCAGGAGTAGTTAGGAGGCTCCCAGGCAGGAGGCCTTGCCTTTTCGATCGATGTTGCTTTTGTACTAGCCTTCTTAAGGCAATCTTGTCTAACTTATGTCTGTACTCAGATATTGTGATTCCGCTGACTTGATTGTTTTCGAGCTTATGTATTCGAGCCCTCGAGGCCCCTAGCTTGTAATATAAAGCTTGTATTATTTTAATTTGTGTCTAGAGTTGTGTTGTGATATCTTCCCGTGAGTCCTTGATCTTGATCGTACACATTTGTGTGTATGATTAGTGTATGATTGAATCGAGGGCGTCACAGCATCCAAGAGCTCGGCAACACGCTCCAGCAACGCATCTCGACCGCTCTCCATCAACCTGCATCGCAACAGCTCCCGAGCCACAGTGAGCGCGGCTGTCATGTTTGCTTGTTCCCGTTGGGTGTGCAGCGCCATGGCCGCGGCGTGACTTGAGGCCCTTGCGGCTGCCCGCACCTGCCGCGGAGTAGGGGCGGGCGATGTGTGATCGCGCCGCCCGTGCCCCGCAGTGTTCTGCGGTGCGCGAGCTACCTGGGGCGTGGGGTTGAGGTCTTCTTGGGCAGGCGGCGTGGCCCGGGCTGGCCAGGCTACCCAATGGTCGGCGCTGGTCATTGGGTCGCCAGACATTGGACTCGCGGAGCGACGGCGGGCTAACCGGCGGAAGGAAAGCTCCGATGCACCCCTACCTGGCGCGCCAAATGTCGGATTTAGGGTTCCGGCAAAACCCTTGAGGTTCAAACACTGGGGTGCGCACGAAGATTTCCCCCTACCGAATCTCGCTCTCATCCTCGCCGCGATCTTTAAGCTTAGCTCAATGAACTCACAACACAAGAGACACAAGATTTATACAGGTTTGGGCCACCGTGGTGGTGTAATACCCTACTCCTGTGTGGTGGTGGTGGATTGCCTCTTGGGCTGATGATGAACAGTACAAGGGAAGAACAACCTCCCGAGGAGAGGTGTTCTTGTGGTTGGTGGTTTGCTCGGGGAGGAATCGATTGTCCCTCCAACTGTGGTGGCTAGTCCTATTTATAGAGGCCCTGGTCCTCTTCCCAAATATTGAGCGGGAAGGGACCCAACAATGGCCAATTTGAAGGGCGACAACTAGTACAAGCTATCCTGACTAAAGGTGGTCTTTGCATGTCAAAGGCGCAGGTGGTGACGCCATCTTGGGCTCCATGATGACCTCCGTCCTGCCGTCCTGCTGGTCTTGGTCTTGTTGCATCGATATGGAAACCTTTGCTTGATGCCTCGGTACTCCGCGCCTGCACTTGACCCCTTAGCACCAAAGGGGAAACGAGGACACTGCACGCGCAGGCGCCCGCCTGGTCTTGGTCGTCATGGCTTGCGTCACGGGAACCTCACGAGATACCCCTTGCCTTGATCTCTCCGCCCCTCCGCGAGCCTGCCTGGTGAGGCAGCTCGTGAGGATGTCTTGTGTCGTCCGCCTTGTGAGGCTTGGCCCCTCACGAGGGTCTTGAGTGTTGGTTGATGAAGACGGGCCGTACTGGGCCACTGGTGGAGCCACGCTGCGGGCCGCAGGCAGGCAAGTCTAGGGACCCCTGTTCCCAAAACGCCGACAACACGTGTTGTTCGCTCGACCGTGGTTTTCCTCCCCAACCTCTAGGGTCGTGGTTTTCCTCCCCGTGGGAATGACATGGGTCGTGCGGGGCTACCTCTTCAATGACACGGTCCAAATAACGCGGTCAATCTCCTTAGGCCAAGTCGTCTCGTGGTTCTTTGACCCAGAGAAATGGCGGGGATCCACGACAACCAACCAAAGCACGAGGGTTTGCGAATATCACCCGCGCTGAAGAAAAAAAATCAAAACAAATACTAGAAAAATTCAAAAATTCTTCTTTTTTGCACGGTAGATAATTTGATGCGTGAGGTCCTCTCTAATTTTTAGATCGTTCGGACATCTAAGCAGCTCTTGGCAAAAAGGACAAATTTGGGATCTGTAAATCTTTTTGTTTTTTATGTACTGTTCTGAACCGATGTCTTTTTTGCTGAGAGTTACTCAAATGTCCAGATGATCTAAAAATTGAAGCGGACCTCGCGTAATAAATTATCTACCATGCAATTTTTCTTTGGAATTTTTTGTGAGTTATTTTCTG
>NC_041387.1:141768016-141775238 GCF_002162155.2 Triticum dicoccoides | reverse complement strand
TAAAAATAAAAGAGGAAAATCCCCTCAATCAAAAAATAAAACAAACGAGAAAGAAGAAGAAAACGCTACACGTTCCTCACGTGTTCGCGAGACTTCGCCGTCCACCTCCGTCGCCTTCCCCAACTTCCGGACTCCTCTCCAACCAAGCAGCAGCACCGCCATAGACACATTGCACACGCCCAAACCAATCTGCTGCTTCCGGCGTGCCGGGTTCCGCGGATCGCGAGCTTGGACAAACCGCTCGATCAGAGCGCACCTCAGGCACCGTTTCTGCCCCCGCGCGATGGCGTCCCCGCCGCCGCCGCTGCTGCTAACGCTGGTGTGGGCGGCGGCGCTCCTGTGGTGCGGCGGATGCGACGCGCGGTTCGTTGTGGAGAAGAACAGCCTCAGGGTGACGGCACCGGAGGCGCTCAAGGGCGCCTACGAGTGCGCCATCGGCAACTTCGGCGTGCCGCAGTACGGCGGCACTATGGTCGGCGTCGTGGCCTACCCCAAGGCCAACCGGAAGGCTTGCAAGGGGTTCGATGACTTCGATGTTTCCTTCAAGGCCAGGCCCGGGGCGCTGCCCACCTTCCTGCTCGTCGATAGGGGAGGTGAGGGAACGGAACCGCTTCTTCGTTTTGGCTGCTGCTAGTTCTGCATGTGTGTGTCGATTGGCTGGATTGGATAGGCTGCGGATTTTATTTAACCACGTCCGAGTTAATTATTGCATCTTGCCAAGCGATGATGTGATTAAGCTGAATAGTCATTGACCAAGTTTGGTACAACGACCAAATCTTTGACCAAGGCCCTCGTGGATATTATTATAGTGGCTACCTCACTGACTTGTTGCACTGATTTGTTCTCAGCCAATTATTGTTGGACATCTTGTTTGTTTGTAACGTCACATTCTACACGGTTAATTTGGATTACACTACGTGTTGTTTTAAAGACTGATTACATAACATGGTTTTGTTGTTCTATATAGATTGCTATTTCACAAAGAAGGCATGGAATGCGCAAAATGCAGGTGCAGCGGCGATCCTTGTTGCCGATGACAGGGATGAACCTTTAATCACGATGGACACGCCTGAAGAGAGTGGAAGGGTGGAATATTTAGAGAACATCACCATCCCCTCTACGCTAATATCCAAAAGCTTCGGGGACAGGCTCAAGAAAGCTATCGATAATGGAGAAATGGTTAATGTGAACTTGGATTGGAGGGAGTCTCTGCCCCACCCCGATGAACGTGTTGAGTATGAATTCTGGACTAACAGCAACGATGAATGTGGTCCAAAATGCGATAGCCAGATTGATTTCGTCAAGAGCTTTAAAGGAGCAGCCCAGATACTTGAGAAGAAGGGATACACACAGTTCACGCCTCATTACATTACATGGTATTGCCCGGAGGCCTACACTTTAAGTAAGCAGTGCAAATCCCAGTGTATCAACCATGGGAGGTATTGTGCACCTGATCCGGATCAGGATTTCAGCAAAGGGTATGATGGGAAAGATGTAGTGGTACAAAATTTACGACAAGTCTGTGTGTATAAAGTTGCCAAGGAGAGCAAGAAACCTTGGCTGTGGTGGGATTATGTGACTGATTTTGCAGTTCGGTGCCCAATGAAAGAAAAGAAGTACACCAAGGAATGTGCTGATGGAGTTGTCAAATCACTTGGTACATTTGTTTGCATATACCTTCTTATTTGCTACTCTGAGGTGCAATGGTTGTACTGAATATGTCTATAATTTCCAGGCCTTGATCACAAAGCAATAGATAAATGTATTGGTGATCCAGATGCTGATGAAGAAAACCCTATTTTGAAAGCTGAACAGGATGCACAGGTTAGTACTTCTGTGAAGTCTTTTATATTCATATTTGTATGATTGGTGATCTCAGATTTGAATGTAACATCCTCTACCATTTTGCATAGATTGGCAATGGCTCTCGTGGTGATGTCACCATCTTACCAACTCTTGTAATTAACAATAGACAATACAGAGGTGTGCTCTTCGAAGTTGTACAATTACCAGTTTTTGTCTATGGTTTGAGATTCCATGTATGCTTAGCTGAGTTTTACTTACCAGGGAAACTCGACAAAGCAGCAGTTCTTAAAGCACTTTGTGCTGGATTTCGAGAAACTACCGAGCCAGCTGTTTGCTTGAGTGAAGGTTGGCACATTGATTTCACTACCTTCCCCACAATTTATGCTCAAAGATTGACTTGCTTGTCTCTTGCTCTTAAACATCTACCGTTCGTGTTATGTTAAACTGTAGATATACAAACAAATGAGTGCTTGGAGAACAATGGTGGCTGTTGGCAAGACAAGGCTGCTAACATCACTGCTTGCAAGGTATCTCGAGTGATGTTATCTCTTTCTGTAAATAGGTCATTGAGTTTTTTCTCCCTTTTCTGTTTTACCCTACGCATATGATACTTGGCTGGTGGTTATGCAGGACACTTTCCGTGGAAAAGTGTGTGAATGTCCAGTTGTGAAAGGTGTAAAATTCGTTGGTGATGGCTACACTCATTGTGAAGGTATATACTACCCGGAATCAGGAATATTTCTTTTCTTCCTTCTTTCTTGACTATGTTAAATAAAAATCTGATCAAGCTGTGTGTGTCACCTGCAAATTGTCGTTTAGCGTCCCATGGCATTGTCTTCTAAATCATGGCATTGGAGCCCCTTATAACCTCTTAATTAGTAACTTACGCTGTTGTTATTTTAGCTTCCGGAGGTGGGCGGTGTGAGATTAACAATGGAGGCTGTTGGAAAGAAACCATGAATGGCCGGACATACTCTGCTTGTACTGTAAGTTATCAGTAGGAATCTTCCATAGTGCTTCTTAGTGTGTTAAAATTATCTAAAAGCATATTCTTGGTGCTTAACTACGTACAGGCTGATAGCTGTAAGTGCCCGGATGGGTTCAAAGGGGATGGAATCCACAAATGTGAAGGTAAGTAAAGTACTGAATGTTAGGCCATTGGAAGTACTTCAGGGTTGGCTACACAATGGTGCTCCTTAGATGTGGTGCTGAACTGCTGATGTGACTCTTTTGTGACAGATATTGATGAATGCAAGGAAAGGACTGCATGCCAGTGTAAGGAATGCAACTGCAAGAACACATGGGGAAGTTATGAGTGCGGCTGCAGCGGAGGCTTGCTGTACATGAAGGAGCATGACACATGCATAAGTATGTACATATCTTTTAGACTTTTACGACTAATTTGTTATTGCTTCAGTAATTGCATAGCTTTGGGATCTATGCATCCACTTGGTACAGACAACAACAACAACGACGACGACAACAAAGCCTTTAGTCCCAAACAAGTTCGGGTAGGCTAGAGCTAACTGAACCAAGTGGATAAGATCTCGAAACCAACTCATGGTTCTGGCATGTGGATAGCTAACTTCCACGCACCCCTGTCCATGGCTAGTTCTTATCAACTTGGTACAGAGCCCAAGAAAAATGAAATGAAATTTTCTTTATAAAAAATTAATTGCATACTTGTGGGCTAACCAAATTGGTTCAGTCAGCTTTTGGATACCTGGATTTCAGGCTAGCTTCCTTTCTTCTTCATCAAGTTGCAAACGGATACACTAGTGTTCTATAGAATATATAGGTGTGATGAAATGTGATACTATTGATGAGAAAATATGTCAAACTTCATTCTGGTTTGCCAGAGCACTGGACTTGCTACACCAGCTTTAAAATGAGCAATTTCAGAAATAAGCAAAGCACAACAACAAAGCCTTAAGCTATTTGAGGCGCACCAAGGGCATGTACGATGGTTTGATAAGACAGTTTAATCTTAAACCCGCCATGTAATCTAGAGATACCAATAAAAAACATGATGATCTGTTAGTCTTATCTCTAGTAACTAGATGTACCTAAATATGTGGGGACAGATATCATTGCTAAGAGATCAGCTCTTAATTAAGAGAAGGCATTTCTTTCTCTGCCACCTCAGCATTTATCTTACCGGGCACTCCTAAGATAGCACCATTGTACACAGATATAGCAATGTATAAAATGAAGTCTTAAGCATTGGACATGGGCGGCACTACACTGAATTGGCATTCTTCATCTTATTCAGGCAAGAGTACAGCAGCACAGGTAGGCTGGAACTTCCTGTGGGTCGTCTTCTTCGGCCTGGCGGCAACAGGAATTGCAGGATATGCAGTGTACAAGTATCGGATCCGGGTACATGATTTGAACAACCTCTTACATGTTCATTAGCAACTCATAAAATCAAATCTAGGTCAGTATCATCTAACTCTGTTTGCTTCTCTGCACGCAGAGGTACATGGATTCAGAGATCCGTGCCATCATGGCGCAGTACATGCCCCTTGAGAGTCAGGGAGAGATTCCCAGTAATGCTCACCATATTGAGATGTGAAGAACAACGCCGGAGCGGCTTATGGAACGAACATTTTTTGTCTGGCATGTGTGATTGTAGCGATCTTATTGTACAGCATACTAAGACATTCTGTAAATTTCTAGATTAATCACTCAAAGTGCCAAGACATAGCGGACTCCTTGTCGCGAGGATGTTTAAATCGTACAGTTCAAAGTTCAAAATCATTACATACATAACTTCACGGAATTGGCGAATCATATCAGCCCCTTTGACCTGGGGGGTAAGCGCACTTAATTATGCATGTGTTTTATTCCAACTGTTTCATGGAACGGGTGTTAGCTCCACATCAATGCACGGGCGATCAAAGATATTGTTTTAAATCAAATTTGCCCAGCTAGGGGTATGGATTGTTTTTCTCCCGTACCGAAATGTTGCCATGAGCTATCACAGACACCAATTCTAGGTAGGTTTTTTTTTTAAATTATTCTGGGTAATAGTAGCTTATACTCTTCGTTTCTTTTTAGTTTGCATATAAGATTTGGTCAAAGTCAAATTTTGTAAAATTTGACTAGCTTTGTATATCAACATCCATACTATAAAATCAATAATATTAGATGCATGATGAAATTAATTTTCATAACATATAACTTTAGTATTGGAGATGTTAGAGTGAATTGCAAGAAACCACCACATTTGGGGCTTATCTTGCAGAAAACAACCTGGTCGCTAATCATTTACAAAATCCATCGCGGATTCAGTAACAGTGTTGCAGATTGCACTGAACAAGTGATTTCGCGCAGTTGAGGGCGTTTCCTACAGGTGGGGCCCAATATGCGTGACGTGGCGTAACAGACGCGGTGGCGGCGCCGTTTGCGCGTACATCTGGTCGAGCCGGACCGACCGACCGACGGCGCCCGACCAGATCAGATCTGCTCCGTCCTCTCCCTCCAGCTCCAATCCATGGCGACGACGAAACCTGGCGGCGTGGACGGCGGCGGGGGAGTTGCTGCCGGTGGGGATGCTCCGGGCGGCGGTGCTGGAGATCCATCGGAGTTCTACGGGAGCTCCAATCCCTCGAGCTCGCTGCCTCTTCCCCAACCGCCTTCGCCGCCAAAGTCGTTAGAATACGCGGCGGCTACTGCGTTCGCCCAGGCGGTGAAGGCCAATCCGACGGGCAGCCACCATTTTGCCTCCTCCTTCGGCGGATTGGAGTAAGTCATCCTCCTCCTCCCTTGTCATTTCCGCGATTTGTATTCTAGGGTTAGGGTTGTAGTGTTAGGGTTCTATGGTTGGTGTTCTTGGGTAGTTGTAGTACGGTTAAGGTTGTAGTGTTAGGGTTCTAGCATTAGGGTTAGTGTTAGCTGTTAACTGAACTTTTAGTAAACTGTTAACTGTGTACTGAATTTATTGAACACTGTTAAGTGGATTTTAACACTGTTAACTGAATTTCTGTTGCCAACAATCTTAACTCTGTTAACTGAATATTGTGAACACTGTTAACTGTTAACTGAATTTATTGATAAGTGTATGCTGTTAACTGAATTTTGTTTACACTGTTAACTGGATTTTAATACTGTAAACTGAAATTCTGTTGGCACCAATAAGACCTCTTAACAATAATTGTGAACACTGTTAAATGCATTTTATCTGAATTTGTAGCTTGGATGATGAAGAATGGGAAGTGAGGTTCCATTTCCTAGACAAAGATAACTTGGAAAGAACAATCTGTTTATCAGACATAACCTTCTGGAATCTCATTGCCCTAATAGAGGTAGAAGGCTATAGTTCAAGGGATTTTATGTATTATGTTAGAGATCCAGGAGTTGGTGTGTCAGGAATGGAAGAATTAACTGATGATGACAAGGTGGAAGAAATGTTGGATGACATAGCTAGGAAAGGAAAGAATGTTGTTAACATTACAGTTATGAGAAGTGATGCACCTAGACCAGTTGATTTGAACATTGGTCATGCTTATGAAGAGCAGGTTCCTTTGTCAGAAATAGGTGTACCAGTTGTCTATGAGGTAGACAATTCAGGAGTTCTTTTCCCCAGTCCAGTGAAACCCCAACCACTGCCAGTCCAAGTAGTGAACACACAGGACATCTCTTGTTTGTTGAAGCAAAAGGGCCCAAGTCAACCTGAGTTTGCTTTGGACAATGGTAATGAGAGGCATGAGTATTTCATGGAGACAGACCAAGAGCAAGAGCACATTGAGCAGATGATGGAGCAGAAAAGAAATGAAGAAATTCAGAGGTACAGGAGTAACATGGTACAAAGAGAGAAGTACAAGGCAACAAAAAGAAAACTCCCACAGCTGCTTGCTGAGGAGTTCACTGATAGTGAAAGTGAGGATGAAGATCTTGAAGATGAGGATATATTGGCAAGGTTGGAGGCAATGAAGAGGCATAGGGATGATCCACTACATCACTTTGAAGGAGACACTGATGTAGAAGAGCTATATGGACAAGATGAGGAGGAGGAGGAGGAGAATGAAGGAAGAGATGAAGAGGAAGGACAAGAGGAGCAACTAGATGAGGGCTTCAGAGGAGGAAGCAGTGTAGGAGGAAGCAGTGCAGGAGGTAGCAACAGCACAAGAGGAAGTAAGAGGAGGGGGAAGGGGCCAACAACAAGATCCCATGCAAGTTTGGATCAAATCATAGAGCAAGACTGGGCACCTTCATCTGATGAGGAGAGCAACCCAGGTGACTTAAGTCAGGAAGAGAATGATTGTGCTCAACTTCCACCATTTAAGCTACCAAATGGTAGGAAGAGCAGGGCCAAAAAGAATAAAGTTAGGGTTTGGTATGATGAGGAGAGGGAAAACCGCCGCCGTGGCCCGCCGGGCCCAGGCGTGGCCCGCCCAGGCCCGCGCGCGCCGCC
>NC_041387.1:141636415-141767728 GCF_002162155.2 Triticum dicoccoides | reverse complement strand
GCCGCTGGCGCCGCCTTCCTCCGCCGCCGCCACGCCGGATCCGGCCCGGTTAGCCCGACCCCTCCGTCCCCGACCTCCGGCCATGGTCTCCCTCCTCTCCGGCGTCCATCTCCGGCGAGCTCAGCTCCGCCTCGATCTGGATCTGGAGGTTGACTTCCCCCCTCTGTTTTTGCCCAAGTCCTAAAATATTTTGCATAATCATGCCTTGTTCATCGCATCGTATCTCTGCATCCGTAGCTCCGTTTTGTGTGTGTAATATGTCAAATTGTTCGTCTCAATGAGTACTTCATTTCATTCCATTGCATCATATTCATTTGAGCTCATCTTGATGCCTGAATCATCGTTGCAAGAGTGCTTCATGATATTGTCTGTTGTCTGTTAACAGAACTTGCTCATTTGTCATTTTTGCCATGATTGATGTGTGCATCCTATGAGGTTGATGTCTACATGTGTTTTGATCTATGATATGTCTTCTTTACAGAGGTGCTTATCATGTATTTTTGTGATCAATGTGGTGACTATCACAAGCATGCAAACTAGGCTTCGTGATATTGCTGATTTTAGTCCCTGTTCTGCTGTTATTTTGATGCCATGTAAACATGATGCTACAGAGAGATCCATGCATATTTTGAGATACTTCAGTAAGGGTGTTTTGAACATATGGTTATGCTATATCCATTCATGCCCCTGGTTGCAATTATGGAGTAGTCTAGCATGTCATTTTCGTGTTCTACTTTTGCTACAAAATGTTTCCTGGCAGATTGTTTACATGTTATTCAATTTTGCCAAGGTTGTTGTAGTTGATCCTTGCATGCTATGAACTTGTTCTTGTCTTGGTTTGTTTTATAAACATGTCTTCTTGCTGATGCTATGCTTATCTTGTCATGCAATGACTTGTGGTGAGTGAATCAAGCTTGTTTAGTAGGGTATTTGCTGTTACTGTTTTGCTAGGCTGAATCTGTTATTTCGTGATGCTATGTAAACCTGCTGCTACAAGTCATTCTATGCATAATCTGGAGATGTTCACTAAATATGTTTTGTTCTACATGTTATGCTCTATCCATCCATGCCCCTGTTTGCATTTATAGCCTGCTGTAGCTTGTTCATATCTTGCTCCAAAGTTGCCATATAATGTTGTTGTCAGCCTGTTAGCATTAAGTTCAGTTGTTGCCATGATTGTTGTTAGTGTTCCTTGCACCCTATGAACTTGCTCTTGCCATGCTTAGCTTCACAAACATGTTTTCTTACTGTTGGTTGCCTTACCATGCCATGTATTGCTCTGTGGTGAGTGTTACAAGCTCATCAACATGCCTTCATAATTCTGTTTCTGCCATGTATGAATCTGTAATATAACTTGCCATGTTTACATGGGTGCCATCATATTTTCTGTTCCTTTTTGGCTGATGGTCAGTAAGGGACTTTTGTTCTATGCTTTTAGTAGTTTCATGCCATGCCTTTATTTGCCATGATAAGTTCCTGTAACATGTTGTTTGATAGCTCTAAACATTGCAACCTGATGTTATTTTCTGCAAAGTCTGAATTGTTATTATTTGCAATCTTGTGATGTGTGTTTGAGCATGTTCTAGTGATTTCTGGAGATAGCACAGTGTTCATGTTTTGTTATGCTTTACCTGTACATCATATTCATGCCTTTTGTTTTTATGTTGAGATGTTGTAGCATATTGTTTTGATGCTTGCAATATGCCTAGTTGCTGTTTTGGACAGCTTGTACTTTAAACTTGTTTCATGTGTGTGTTGAACCGTTGCTCCGTTTTGAGTGTGCTCTATATGAAACTTGCTTGATTTTGCAGTAGTTTCATATTATCATGTTGCATCCTTGTTTTGGAGTGTTTGCTTGATGTTTGTATGCATTTTGCATCAATGACATGTTTAACTTGTTTTGCTCATATCTTCTAGGCCGTAGCTCCGAACTAAATGAACTTTATATGTAACTTGACTAAAATCTCATGTAGATCATCTTTGTGCATCTTAACTTGCTGTTTAACAACTTGAACATAAGGTTTATTCAGATCTGGACGAACTTCGAAATTTGCATATGAGGACTTACCGGAATTGTTATATGTTGTTCCCGGCCTCATTCAAACTTGCCTTGATGTGTTGCTCTTGTTTGCATCATCTCTTGCCATGAGTAGCCTCATCTAGATTTATCATGCATCATGCTTGTTGTGCATCATGTCTTGTATATGTGTGGTGTGTTTACTATGTTGTGTGCTTCTTCTTGTTAGTTCCTGTTTCGTTGCGATCGTGAGGATTCGTTCGTCTACGCTTGGTTCGTCTTCGTGGCTTCATCCGTTCGTCTTCTTCATGGACTAGTTCTTCTTTCTAGCGGGATTTTAGGCAAGATGACCGCTACCCTGGATCTCACTACTATCATTGCTATGCTAGTTGCTTCGTTCTATCGCTTTGCTGCGCTACCTATCAATTGCTCTTCAAGCCTCCCATATTGCCATGAACCTCTAACCTTTGACACCTTTTCTAGCAAATCATTGCTTGGCTATGTTACCGCTTTGCTCAGCCCTCTTATAGCGTTGCTAGTTGCAGGTGAAGTTGAAGATTGCTCCATGGTGGACAGGATTTTGGTTGGGATATCACAATATCTCTTATATTATTAATGCATCTATATACTTGGTAAAGGGTGAAAGGCTCGGCCATATGCCTGGTGTTTTGTTCCACTCTTGCCGCCTAGTTTCCGCCATACCAGTGTTATGTTCCCGGATTTTGCATTCCTTACGCGGTTGGGTGATTTATGGGACCCCCTTGACAGTTCGCTTTGAATAAAACTCCTCCAGCAAGGCCCAATATTGGTTTTACCATTTGCCTCACCACCACCTACTTTTCCCTTGGGAGTCGCTCTCTCGAGGGTCATCTTTATTTCAGCCCTCCCGGGCCAGTGCTTGTCTAAGTGTTGGTCCGAACTAGAGCCCTTTGCAGCGCCCCCTCATGGAAACTTGAGGTCTGGTTTTAGTTGTACGGATTGCTCATCCGGTGTTGCCCTGAGAACGAGATATGTGCAGCTCCTATCGGGATTGTCGGCGCATCGGGCGGTCTTGCTGGTCTTGTTTTACCATTGTCGAAATGTCTTGTAAACCGGGATTCCGAGTCTGATCGGGTCTTCCTGGAAGAAGGTATATCCTTCGTTGATCACGAGAGCTTATCATGGGCTAAGTTGGGACACCCCTGCAGGGTATAATCTTTCGAAAGCCGTGCCTGCGGTTATAGGAAGATGGGAATTTGTTAATGTCCGGTTGTAGATAACTTGACACCAGATCCGAATTAAAACGCATCAACCGCGTGTGTAGCCGTGATGGTCTCTTCTCGGCGGAGTCCGGGAAGTGAACACGGTTTTGGGTTATGATTGATGTAAGTAGGAGTTCAGGATCACTTCTTGATCATTGCTAGCTTCACGACCGTTCCGCTTGCTCTCTTCTCGCTCTTATTTGCGTATGTTAGCCACCATATCATACTTAGTCGCTGCTGCAGCCTCACCACTTTACTCCTTCCTTTCCCTTTAAGCTTTGCTAGTCTTGATACCCATGGTAATGGAATTGCTGAGTCCTCGTGGCTCACAGATTACTACAACAACAGTTGCAGGTACAGGTTAATCGATGATCATGACGCGAGAGCGATGCTTGTTTGCGTTGAGTTCTTCTTCTGCTTCTTCGATCAGGGATAGGTTCCAGGCCGGCAGCCTGGGCTAGCAGGGTGGATGTCGTTTGAGTTTCTGTTTGTGTTTCATCCGTAGTCGAATGATGCTCTTATGTATTGTGATGTTGTATTCGAGTGGCATTGTATGCCCTATGTATGTATCCCCATCTATTATGTAATGCTGATGTAATGATATCCACCTTGCAAAAGCGTTTCAATATGCGGGTCTATCCTTGGTGGGACCTTCGAGTTCCTTTTGGATAGGGTCGCATATTGGGTGTGACAGTGGACGCGGCCGACGGCGACCGGAGAGGGGAGCGAGCGAGCGTGGGAGCAGAGAGGAGAGCGAGCGAGATCTGGTCGGGCGCGGGCGGTCTGTCTCTGCCGACCCGACCGCGTCTGTCTTAAGCACAAACGGCGCCGTCACCGCGTCCGTTACGCCACGTCACGCATATTGGGCCCCACCTGTCGGAAACGCCCTCAACCGCGCGAAATCACTTGTTCAGTGCAATCTGCAACACTGTTACTGAATCCGCGGTGGATTTTGCAAATGATTAGCGACCATGTTATTTTCTGCAAGATAAGCCCCAAATGTGGTGGTTTCTTGCAATTCACTCGAGATGTTAATATTTTTTTATGAAGTTAGTTAAACTTTATAAAGTTTGACTTTGACAAAATCTTACATGCAGACTATAAAAAATACGTAATTAATAGCCAATAAAGCGTGTATATATATAAAGCGAGAAGACCACGGTGTCTCCTTATCCATGACCACCTCTTGCTCCGTAAACCCACTTTTCCGACGAAAACCCTGATCACAGCGCAATGGGGTTCACCGCCGTAGCCATATCGTCCTCCAAACCAAAGTCCCGCTCCGAGAGCCCCCGCAACGCGGCCCTCGCGTCCACCATCTCCGCCAATTCGGGCAGCACCGGTCTTCCTTATCCCGGCAGCGGAGGCGCCCAAGATGGTGGCCGCGGCTTCGGAGGCCTCCTATCGTGGCTCTTCAACGCCGGCGCGGCGCACGCCGCGGAGGAGAAGCCGCCGTCGAGGGACTGGGACGCGCACGAGTTCGGGGCCAGGACGACGGTGCCGTTCGCGAGGCTGCAAGGGGCCAAGAGGTACAAGGTCTCCGACGTCAGGTTCCTCGACCGCCGCGCGCTCGGCGGCGGGGGCGCGCGCGTCACGGGGCCCGACGATCCCCTGTTCGAGGGGGCGGCGCTGCGGCCCGGCGAGGTGTATACCCGGTCGCAGCTGCTCGGGGAGCTCGAGGCGCTGTCCTCGTGCGGCATGTTCGAGGGCGTCAGCGTGGAGGCGGTCAGGCCCCAGCCCGACGGCACCCTCGGCCTAACCGTCTCCTACGCCGAGACCCTCTGGCCCCCGGCGAAGTGGTTCAGCTGCGTCAACGTTGGCGGCCTATTGCCGGCGCAGGTCCACGAGGTCGAGGACGATGACATGACGGAGAGGGAGAAGATCGCGCTCCGGCGGAGGCATGAGAGGGCGTATCAGCAGCGCCTCGGGCGGGCCAAGGCGTGCATCCTGCCGGAGCCCGTGCGCGGAGAGGTGGTGGAGATGGTGAGGAAGCAGGGACGGGTGAGCGCCAGGCTGCTGCAGAGGATCAGGGACTGCGTCCAGAGGTGGTACCACGACGAGGGGTTCGTGTGCGCTCAGGTGATCAATTTTGGGAATCTTGACGCCGGCGAGGTTTTGTGCGAGGTCGTCGAGGGGGAGGTAACCGGGGTGGAGTACCAGTTCCAAGACAAGCTCGGCAATGTCGTCCAGGGGAACACCCAGCTCCCTGTAATTGACAGGGAGCTGCCCCAGCAGGTATATGTACTGGAAACACCATGTACTACATGAAACAAACAAACAGCATGATAGTTAGGATAATCTTGTTATTAATCACCATAACCATCAACTTTCCACAATTCATGTCAAGTCCCAGACCAATTTAGAAACACCATCTGATCCTTCTGTTCTTTTCGAGCAGTCCTATAATTTTGAATATAAGACTGCTCTAAAAAGAACAGAAGGATAAGATGTGTTTCTTTGCTTGACAAAATTACTACTATGTGTTTTTGTTTCGATCGCAATGTCGTTGAACACACATTCAGAAAAACGCCAAGACAGTGCAAAGCAGTACTACAAACCTTTTTTTCTTGGATTTGAGGATTTGACCTGTCTCTGTTGATCTGCCGTTACAGCTTCGACCAGGTCATATCTTTAACATTGGGGCAGGGAAACAAGCTCTGAAGAACATAAATGCGCTCGGACTATTCTCCAACATAGAGGTGAATCCACGACCTGATGACACAAAAGAAGGGGGCGTAATTGTTGAAATCAAGCTCAAAGAACAAGATCCCAAATCAGCCGACGTGGAGACAGTGTGGAACTTTGTACCAGGGGATCAGGGACGACCAACTCTTGTAATGTGTCTACATACTTGTAATCTTTTTTACAGTATCTTGTTAAAATCTGTCTGAAAATCACTGAGCAAGTTCATACTTCAGATGTCCATCATTGTAGTTTAAGTCCTGTTGCTGAACCTTATGCATTTTATATCTGAGTTTCAGGCATCCATTCAACCTGGAGGAGGTGTGACCTTTGAGCACCGCAACATCGGTGGCCTGAACCGATCTCTCACTGGTTCTTTCTCATCGAGCAACCTGCTCAACCCTCAGGTGAGTTGGCAATGGATGATTTTGTATGATCAGTGAGTGTGTTTTCAGTTTTGCTGTGTGCTGCTCTTGATTATTTTTAGAAGCATTCACTTGGTTGGTGTGAGAGGAATTTTGCTTAGGAGAGAGGCATATATCCACACATCTGGAGATGTATTTAAGCTTATATATCCATGTTTTTGTTTGGTTGGTTGTTAGGATGATGTTTCATTCAAGCTCGAGTACACACATCCTTACTTGGACGGTGTGGAGGACCGGAGCAGGAACCGTATCTTCAAAGCCAGTTGCTTCAACACCAAGAAACTCAGCCCTGTCTTTGTAGCCGGCCCCAACATGGACGATGCTCCACCCATCTGGGTCGACAGAGTTGGAATCAAAGCTAACATAACAGAGGTTTGCATAAATGCAGTACCCCCTCAGTTTTGAAATGTAGAACATTCCAACACTTAATTGACCAATAATTATTTCCATTTAGTTCGATAGCATCAATTGTGTATATCATACAATGTATTACATGTTATTGAACTAAATCATTAGCAAGATATATACGTCAATTGTGTACCTCCTTTCGCATACTTATATCTCCATGAACACTCAAATTAATCCTTTTCATGAATCATATCCAATGTGTGTAAGTTAACGAATTAAAATAAAACCGATACTGGATTTGCAGAACCTCACAAAGCAGAGCAAGTTCACTTATGGCCTCGTGTTGGAGGAGATCACAACGCGTGATGAGAGCAATGATGTGTGCACACATGGGCTTCGGACGACGGCCACCGGTGCCCTTGGCATGGACGGCCCCCCTACGACGTTCAGCGGCACCGGTGTGGACAGGATGGCGTTTCTTCAGGCCAATGTGACCCGGGATAACACGGAGTTCGTCAACGGCGAGACCATCGGCGACAGATGCATCTTCCAGGTATGGTTGAAGTGGTTAATGAGTAAATTCTTAAGACTTTCCGTTTTCGCATATGATTCAAAGAGCTAGCTTTGGAGTAGTTTCATAAATAAAACCATTGTTTTTTTATTGTCCTAGAAAAGTGCATTATTCTATAGAAGGCAGTTCATCGTCAGGTTTGGCAAGAAGAAATGCAGTTAATTTACTCCCAAAGTTTTGTAGGAAAAAAAAATGTTCTGTAGGAGTAAAATGCAGGTCCTGTAAATAAGTTCTCCAATGGTGAACCAACCAAGTAAATCCTCTTGTGTCGCAGGTGGACCAGGGCCTGGGCATCGGGAGCAGGAACCCGTTCTTCAACCGCCACCAGCTGACGGTCACGAAGTTCGTGAACCTAACAAGCAAGAGAAGGGAGCCGGGAAGCCGCCGCCGGCCGTGCTCGTCGCCCATGGCCGCTACGCAGGGTGCGTGGGGGACCTGCCGAGCTACGACGCGTTCGCGCTCGGAGGGCCTCACTCGGTCAGGGGGGCTACGGCATGGGCGAGCTCGGCGCCTGCAGGAACCTTCTCGAGGTCAGCTGCTGAATCTGTTTCTGTTCGGTTTCGACTTGGACCAGAGCATTTCCGACGCTGCTGTTAACCGTGTACTATGTATGCAGGTCGCGACGGAGGTGCGCATCCCTGTCCCCGTGATGAAGAACACGCACGTGTACGCTTTTGCCGAGCATGGCACCGACCTCGGGAGCTCCAAGGACGTCAAGGGGAACCCTACAGAGTTCTTCCGCCGCGCCGGCCAGGGATCGTCGTAAGGCGTGGGCGTCCGGCTTGGCCCGCTCAGGGCGGAGTACGCCGTCGACCACAACGCCGGCACGGGATCCGTCTTCTTCAGATACGGCGACAGGTTCTAGACTGGACGGATGACCGGCCCTCCGCGCAACCGCCCCAGCTCAGGCCACATATACATTTTCCAACGTGTACTTTGCTTCCACATTCACCGTTTGTTAGCTGCTAAGGTATTCCTGCACTGTACATTCCATGTTAAGACTACACATTGTCAGCTGAAGGAGAAAGGGGCCCAGTTCAGAAATTTTCCATAGAATTTCATGCCCGGTGTAGATGGTCCCAGTATGATAAATGCGAAAAAAAGAGACAATGTTGTGAACTTTTGAACGGATAATTAAACCAAAAATTGGGGGACAAGAAAACTAGCTCTTCACTGTTGGCATCTCATCTGGTATCCACTTCCACTCTATGCCCGGCTCATATACTGCCCGGTTCTCGAGTCAATTAGAACATCATCGCCTACATCAACGAAAGACGGCACATTGACAACAGCTCCTGTTTCCAGAGTTGCAGGCTTTGTTCCTCCTGCGAAACAAGGTAAGGAAATAATTCAGATGACGTTAACCAGCTCTAGGGATCATCAATCTGATCAAGCCAGTATCTGAGAGAGGATGCAAGCTCATCCTTCATTCTATAAGATAGAAGCAAGAGGTCTCTTCTAAAGTTGAAAAAACAGGAAACCATACTAGGAGAGATATTGTCCAAGATCTTGGCGATTAACCAATAACATGAACATAAAAGGCTGTTGAGAATTCTTCACTCGAAAAGAAACGTCAATGTTTAGACAAGCGGCCGCTACCAAATGATGTGCTCGCCTGAGTGCAAAAGATGCCTCAGACACAATGGGATTACTTGTCGTTGTATGATACTGCTAATAAACTCTTAGAACAGGTGCAGCAGGTTAGATCTGCAAGATAGAGCACTCTCTGTACCTTGTGCACTGTCACCTTGCCCTGGATCAGCCTCGGTTACGGTCAGCCTAACAGTGATGGGAAGATCAAAATCAATGATCTGCAAAATTTAATACCGTCAGTGTCCAACAGTATGTAGTGTGCACGGATATACAGTAAAATTAACTAGCACAGTATCGAAAAGACCGAGAAGGTAATAGCACATAATAGGAAATACCCGTCCATTCCAGTATAACAAAGTGCAGTCCATTCCTTCTTTCAACCACTTCTGCCTGTCGCCAACATCTGACTCGTTTAAGCGGCTCTCTTCAAAGGACGTCTGGAAAGGTAAATTATGATGAGAACAGTTGCACACTTGAAGAATGCACAATACCGATCGCTAATAAGCGATGATGATTGGTTGAAAATAACAGATCGTTTATTCTGTATTTGAGGTTGTCTGCACACAAAGGACACCTCATTTCAAACTGGTTTCTACTTGTTAAGTTTGATTTTAGCTAGTGTGTGACGAGTGGGATTTCAGGCTCCACTTCAATGAAATTGGATCATTTTTTTTGGAAGGAGAATGATGGCAATGGATAGCCCACCCATGAAGATACCCATCCCCCATGCCCACGGTAGTGCTTGTCACCCGCCCATGAATATTTCCATTGTTAGACAATCATGCCCATACCCGATAGATATCCTTGCCATTGGCTACCCACGGGTTCTTCTCAGCATGCACAAATAACAACTCAAACATAGCAAATAAGCTCAACAACTATGTATACAATACCAACAACATATTATGATGACGGGGGTAGGGTTTATAATTATATATGTGATATATCTCTGATGACCCACATGTAATATGAAATCAATTTTTTTACTTAATCATTAAAATGTTAATCGGATGGGCGGTGGGCAACCCATGGGCAAGAAATTATACCCATAACCTCCATGATTGGGTTACCTATGGACAAAGATACTGTATCCATACCCTTCCCATGCGTCTCAGATACCGGATATCAAAACCTATGCTTAAAACTGCCATCCTTAGACCAGAATTGCATTATTGGATCGAAACATCTGTGAAAAGTCTGGCTCATAATTTCATCAAAATATGATAAATTTGGAGAGTTCGCCTTAATTTGGCTCATAATTCCTTATCATGCAACTTCATCATCATCTAATAATAGTGCCACATGTCTACATTTTTTTCTTCAGCAATCTGTGCATAACTCAGTACATAGTTATCCACATCACATAAACTCCTGTAGTTACTGGCTTACTCTAGCTTCCTAACTGTCCGAAATTACCTCATCACTTACAGCATGTGCAATGAGGTAGACGTATGAAACATATAGGCAGGTGGCAGGTAATTGTGTTGTGACCAAGGTTCTGAATTCCGGTTGGAATTTCTGTTAATAGACCAGTTACTTGTTCTTTTGGCCACCCCGGTAGAAGAAAAAATACCAGCCAGTGCTGGATAAAATTTATTCGAATTCAACAAATTTTGATCAAAGTTTGTTTGATTGATTTTGGGTGAAAAATAACCGAGTTCCAGGTAACCGGTTATTCCAGCCCCTAGCGTCAAAACAAACAGAATCGAGAAACAAAATTGTCATGACATATTTGAGTCAAATAGATGTACGTACCAAATCCATGAACACAAACTGGGAGCCATCCTTGTAGGTGAATTGTTTGGTTTCCTTTGAAATAGAAGCTTCCTGGATCTGAAAGTGTAAGAAAGTGGTAAATGTGTAACTACAATGCGCTGCGATATAAATGATAAGTGTAATAATTCCATAACTGATGAAGTGATGAGATAAGTCAGTATCCTATATACCTAAATAGTTGATCCCCACTACTCAATTCTCTCAACATGCACACATGCCACCTCATCACGCCACTCATTCTTTCTCTGAACATGCATGGTAAATGGTAGTTTATATTCTCTCTCAACATGCACACATCCCAACTCACCACACATGCCACCTCATCAATTACACCAATCCTCTCTCTTAACATGCATGAGAAATGCTACTTATATTCTCTATATATTTACAATTATATAATAATTAAATACAATATATTATTTCTATTTTAAATTTCACTAAAAATATGTCAACCAATCCCCAAAGCAACGCGCGGGTTATCATCTAGTTTGATTAACTAATGAGTACAAATACAGAATTACAGATGTAAAAATGGAATTGCTAAATGCAGCATCAGATTCTGAAAAGCGAGTTTCTGCTCAGATTACCGTACTTCCAGCTCGAAAGGTTTTCTCAACTGTGTTGCCAGTGATATAATTGCGCATTTTTGTCCTCACAAAAGCGGCACCTTTTCCAGGTTTGACATGGAGAAACTCTGTTGTTGCATGGAGGGGAAAAAGTTCATATAGATGCTTCTCACATTGATTGTACGAAATATAGAACAACAACAACAATAAAGCCTTTGGTCCCAAACAAGTTGGGGTAGGCTAGAGCTGAAACCCATAAGATCTCACAACCAACTCATGGTTCTGGCACATGGATAGCTAGCTTCCACGCACCCCTGGTACGAAATATAGAACAATTTTATAATATATGTTTGCTAAATGGACGGCCTTTCAGCCTTTGCTTTCCATGCGTAGAGAATTATCTTTAGCTGGACCCTTGTAGTTATAATTTTGCTTGAGTTAAGCACTTAACTGAAACTTTAAAGCTCAGTTCACAAGGGTTCAGTATCTGTACCATTTCGCTACAGAGATTTGAAGAAACATAGCTAGCACTGAGGGTGCATTGAGAGGTGAGTGGGTGACACATGCTCCAGAAGGGAAAATAAGGACATGTAGCAGTGAATTATTTACGGAAATTTTAGATTAAACTAACATAAGTGAATACGTTCTCCTAAAAACAAAAAAAAAAACTCGAAAAGGCGGTCATACCCCCGGCCTCTGCATGGCCCTTAAAACTACTCCCTCCGTTCCATATTACTTGTCGCTGATTTAGTACAAAGTTGTACTAAATCAGCGACGAGCAATATGGAACGGAGGGAGTATAAAACAAGAACTTCCACAGATATTCTGGGAAAATGCTACTGAGTGATAACACAGGAATATGTTTTTTTTAAGACAAACACAGGAATATGTCGAAGTGCCAAATTGACCCTGCTTACACAGTTTGGAACTATAATAAAACAAATAACTAACCGTTGGGCTGAGCAAAGAGGAGGTACGTTCACTGAATTTCTCAGATTATGCAATGGGGCCTTCAGGTGAAAGAAGAGAAACTACGTTCACTAGCATATCCACCCAGAACCAACCATATGTAGAGGAATGTGATTTTGGGTGTTACCAAGAATCTTCCACGGCGCGCCGTCCACCTCCAGGTTGAACCCCACCTTGATGTCGTTGCTGGACAGCGCGTAAAGCCCTGAAGCGGAACACACTATGATATCTCCTACTAAAAAGAAAGCTTAGGTCGAGGAGAGAGGAGAGAGGGTCACTCACGGGTGAAGCGGGAGCGGAGGGGCGCGAGGCTGAGGGGTCGCGCCGCGGCGAGGCAGGAAGGCGGCCGCTGGAGGTCGAAGAGGGAGGAGGAGTTGGCCGCGATGCGGTGGTTGTGGGTGGCGCCGGCGAGGTGGCGGAGGGCGGCCATTGTTTTCGTTCTCCGTTTCTTCCTTGGGCGCGCCGCTAACTCAGCCTGAGTGATGGTGATAAGGAAGAGGATGACGCCGCTGGGATCCTGACTCACTTTGCCTGTGTCCCGCCGCAGGCCACAAGCCTCCCTCTTCCTGACATTGTGGGACCCACTTGTCACAGGGGAAACACTCCATTTGGGATGGCACGAAATTTGAAATCTCTACTAGAGAGGGGCATTTGGGCTCCTGGTTCACATGAGCCGGGAGTGAATTTTTTTTTTGTTAAAAATACTAAATAAATTCAAAAATCAAAAAAGTTTTTGGAGAAAGATGGTGGAGTGTGTGATGTCCGTGCCAAATTTCAGATCATTTGAATGTTTGGGTAACTCTCAGCAAAAAAAGGACTAATTTGGGGTCTGTGAAAAAGTTTACTGTTTGGATCCCGATTTTTTGCTAGAGCTACTCAGATGTCCAAATGCTTTGAAATTTGGCACGCATCTCACGCACTAAAATATCTTTCATGCAATATTTTTCTAAAAAAATTTATAGTACTTGTTTTGAATTTACTGTTCACGGGGTGCAGATGAGTTTGGGCTCAGAATTGGATTTTCGTCTCTATTATCCTATTCTGTTTTTCTATTTCCCAAATTAGAGCAACTCTAATAGTTCATGTATTCTTAAATAAACTACTGTTTGCAGAAGTTGAGACAAAAATAGCCCTCCAAGAGCTCTTGTAAAACCGAATTTTTTTATTGGATCCCGTATAATCACCCCTTGCCGTTTACAAGAAGATGACGAGCGGGTAGCCGTCTGAACTTTCCGTTGTACACCCTCGCGCCGCGACCGCCATGCTGCGCTGCCGCCGTCCCGACGCCACGTTGCATCGCCACCATCTCGCCATGTTGTGTCGCCGTCGTCCCATATCGCCACGTCGCGTGGCGCCGCCGCCGCGAGCCCGTGCAGCCCCACCTCTTCTCCTACCAGCAAGGTTGCGCCGCCACGAGGTTGGCCACAAGCTTGCATTGCTGCAAGGCCTCTCGCCACCAGGTCGCGCGCACGTCCGCTGAGAGGCCACGTGTCGGGGGTTGGATACGACATATGCCAAAGGATGGCTTATCATGGTGGGAGCGAGTAGAACGTCGCCGGTGCCTGGAAGCGGGATGAGGCGAAGACATGCACGCCGGCGGAACTTACCCAACTTTAGGGCTCTCCTAGGAGATAACACCCCTACTGCTGCTCTGCGGGGTCTCCGCATGATCACTAAGGCAAAGTGACTACAATGGTTCTCCTGGAGCTATTTCGGGAGGCAGGAGAGGGCAAGGCTAGCTCTCTCTCCTCCCTGTGCTATCTGGTCTATCTCTATCTAGGTCCTAACCCTTTGCATGGGTGCCCCGGGGGGTTTATATAGGCCTACCCCCCGGGGGTACAATAGTAATCCGACTGGGCGCGGGTCCCAGCCGTCTGTCTCTCAGGCCGCCGTCCTTCCCGCCGGCTTCTGGGGCCCGCCGACTGGCGGGTCCCACGAACAGGCTTGATACTGTAGCAGCACTCTTGATGACGTAGGCTCGGTCATTGGGTCGTGACAACAGTGCCGCCATCTATCGGGCGATCACTATCGCCATTCCCCATCCTATCTGGTTAATGGCTTGTGGGGCCCTGGGGAGGAGTCGGTCGACTCCCACAGGTCCGTCTTCGGGGCGCTCAGGCCGCCTTCGGCCCACCCACTGACAGGCGGCCCCGCCGTCTTCGGGTCGTACATGCCAGCGTCGTGGGCACAGTGCGTTGCGCACTGTGGCTGAGGTCAGGGCAAGCATGGCAACAGTGCCGCGCCTCGTCGGAGATCTTCCGGCGATACGGCTCACTGTAGCCATGTCGGCCCTTCGTAAGCAGGGGGAACGGCCACGCCGTGACCGTACCCCACATCGTACTTTGAGATGAGGGAGGAGTCATGGGCCGACTCTCCATAGTCGGCCTCTCTGGAGGTCGCCGGCTCGGAGTCGGCTTATCTCGGAGTCGCCGTCTGGGACTCGGCTTGTCTTGGAGTCGCTCCTGGGACTCGGCTTCAGGGGCGCGGCCTGCCCCGATGTCTTGAAAGGTCCTGGGACTCGGGTTAGCCTACCCGTGGCCCAATACTCCGACAGTAGTCCCCGAAGCTGGTGAAGCCCTGCGGACGCTGCATTGTGGGGTTTCAACAGTTTCAACCTTTCAGGAGCGGACTCTGGAACTCGGCTGCCGTCTTCCCTTGGGCCGACTGTCGAGAGTCGGATGTTTAGCGAAGAGCCTCAGCTCGAAAGTCGCGGCGGGAAACCAGGCGGCGTGCCTGATACGCTTCCCCGCGGCCATCATGGCGGTCCTATCGCGTGGCGCCACGTGGAGAGGGCAGTCTGCCTGCCCACGCGCGCGACGGGACGTGCCGTCAGGTGGGGCCCGCCATTACCGTGCCTTGGCATACGAACGGATCCGTTGCGGCCGTGGACGGTTGGTTTTCCCACGTCATTACTGCGCGCAGTAACTTCGTGGGGTAAATCGTGGGGCGGCGTGGGGCATCGTGCGCAGTTAATCCCACGCCCGCCCCCTCGGCTTCTCAGCCCATAGGGCTATAAGTAGGGGGGGGGAGCGGAGCGGCACAACACGCGCGCCCTTCTTCCCCGCTCCGCCGCCTCATCTTGCCTTCTCTTTCTCCTGCCTCCGCCGTTGAGCAAGAGCACTCCACACCATGGCGATGAGCTCTTCCTCCGCCGCGGCCCCCGCCGTGCGCTCCGGCGTATGGGACGGCTCGGAGGTAGAAGAGGAACACATCGAGTTCCTCCACCGAACACGCCGTCTTCCCAGCGCGGACCTTGTGCGTGCCCGCGCCGCGCCGGAGGGGGAGATCCGGCCGGCGCCGGAGGAGGGCGAGCGGGTCATCTTCCGCTCGCACCTTATGCGCGGCCTGGGGCTGCCGGCGAGCGGCTTCTTCCGCTCGTTCTTGGAGTTCCACAGCCTTCAACCGTGCCACCTCACTCCGAATACGGTGGTGTTGCTCTCCGCCTTCGCCACTCTGTGCGAAGGTTTCCTCGGCGTTCTCCCCACCATCGAGCTGTGGGGAGAATTCTTCTCTTCTAAGCTCGGCACGCACGTCGCCGGCGTGCCGGCTCAGTGCGGCTACATCGCGCTGCGGCGCTCGACGGTCGACAACCCCTTTCCTCCCATCACGCTGATCAAGTCAGTGAAGATGTGGTAGCGCTCATACTTCTACGTGAAGAACCTCGCCTCCGACAGCGACTGGGTGAACCTGCCGCCTTACAACGCTGCCCCCCTAACTGGGAGGCTCTCCAGCTGGTCTCACCGAGTCAAGACGCTGACTCCCGCCGGAGCCGCCGCCGTAGCGCGACTCCGAGTCTTGACATAGTCGGAGGGTCTTGTCGGGGCCGACTTGCTGGCCGCCTTTGTGGCGCGCCGAGTTCTTCCGCTCCAAGGTCGGCCTCACCTGATCTGTCAGATGAGCAGCCTCCGAGACCCGAGTCGGATGAGCACCAAGGAGATGCCCCGCGCGGAGGTGGCAAACATGGTGAATCATATCGCGAACTGCGAGTTCGGGGAGGACTGGAAGTTCGACAAGGAGCCGTACTCGTGCGACAACCCCCCACCAGTGGTAAGTCGCGTCCCCCTATTGTTTTGTCTTCTTTGCGGCCGACTCTGGCTTCTGACTCTTGTCGGTTTCTTCTGAGCTAGAATCCCCTTATGCAGCCTGCAGCCGGCGCCACGAGACAGCCCCGCGAGTATGTTCCCGATCGTGCGGACAGCGACGTCGACGACCCCGACTTGGCGGCGGCGATGGAAGCCGACGCCGAAGGCGGGGGAGAAGGAGCAGAAGGCGACTTCAGGCCCTCGGCCACCTTCGCTGACTGGCCTGATGACGACGCCGAAGGGGAAGTCACCCCGCGCCAGCAGCCGAGGGTCGGCTCGTCGGGCGCCGGCTCCTCCGCCGGCCTGGCTGGCCAAGGCGGCGCGAAGAGGCGTCACGCCGGGCCGAGTGCGCCCGGTGGCAAATTGAAGAAGTTCAAGGGGGCGGCCACCACGACCAAACGGGAGGAGGCGGCCGCGAAGGCCAACCGCTTCCGAAGGGAAGTGAGAAGGCCGCCGCTAGTCTCTGTGTAAGTCTTTACGCTTTTTTATTTTCCTTCGCTGAATCTTGTCCGAGTCTTTTCTTTTATACTCCCTCCATTCTTCTTCAGGGCCCCTCTTTCCCTCGAGAGAGTCGCCGTCCCCTCCGTCATGGGGTCGGCAGAGACGTCCGCCAATACTCGGCGGGCCGACCCCGCCGCCGACCTCTGAGAGGCGACGGAGCGAAATGCGCGGGAGAAGCGCGAGGAGGAGGAGGCCGAATGTCTGGAGAAGGCGGAGGCCGACAGGGCGGCCGCCTCCGCCCAGAAGAAGCTGGAGGATGCCGAAGCCGCCCTTGCGGCGAGACGGCGTGCCAAGGAGGTCGCGCGTCGCCGATCGGCGATGCTCGCCCCCCCACTGTCGTCTGCACCGCTGCCTCCGGAGTCCATGGGGCCGACCGGAGAGGCCGACACCGAAAACCCCGTCGTGGAGAAGGAGAGCGGCGAGGCTTCCATGTCGGACACTCTCGTGCCGCCACCGCCGCCTCCACCGCCGTCTGGGAGACCGCATGGCAAATAGCCGGTGGGTCCGTTGGAGCCGCCGGTCACGGATGAGGCCGAGGCGCGGCTGCTTCTCCAAGTCACCTCGCCAGTGCGTCGCCATCTTGAGAGAGCGACCTCGGCGCCGCGACCTCGGGAGACCGGCGCCGCCAGCTCGGCAACCTTAGACGCTGAGGCCACAAGCGCCGCGCCCACCGGGTGGTTGCGCGGAGGCGGCACCGGGCCGCTGAATCAAGCGCTTCTGGACGTTCAGGCGAAGCTGCGCGCTGAAGGCGACGCCCTTCAAACTTGCACCAGGGCGCATCTGGCAGCGCGGACGGCCGTCCGAGTACGTTTCCTTCTTCTTTTTGATTCTTGTTTTTCTCTGTGGGGGCGCGCCAGCGCACCCACTGGGTGTAGTTCCCGAGTTTCGGGCCGGCTGCTGAGCAGGCGGTTCGGAACTCCCTCTAGCGAGTTCCAAATACTAACTTTGTCTTCAATGACTTATTGCAGGAGTATCACAACCTCTGCGCCACTGCCTTCAACCGCAATGTTGAGGAGTTGAGCAAGCGGGCTACCGACTTGTTGGAAAGCCGGAGTAAGTTCTTCTTTTTCGCGGGGGCGCGCTGGCGCACCCGCGGGCTATAGTCCCCGAGATTCGGGCCGACTGCTGAGCAGTCGGGCCGGATCTTTCCGACGATCTTCTTTGCTGATGACTTATTTGTCTCTTCTTTCGTTCTTCAGGAGCCAACGCCGTTCTTCAGGAGCAGTTGGGCAAGGCCAATACTGCCCGGCGTGCCAAGGAGGAGGAGTGTGGCAAGCTTGCCGCGGAGCGCGACCTGCTGGCGGCGCAACTGGCCGAGCAGAAGGAGCTGCTCAAGAAGGCGCAGGACGAGGCCGAGAAGAAGGAGGCCGCTCTCCTGGCCGAGTTCGAGAGCGAGCGCTCCTCCTGGATTGACAAGGAGGCGATGCTGACCTCCGGCTTCCACGAGATCGAGGATATCGTTGATGGTAAGTTTCTTTCGTTTCTTCGAGCTTCCGACTATGTGTCAGGCCGACTTCTGATTTTTCGACTTGCTTCTTTTTTGTCTTGGCAGACTTCTTCCCTGGTCACTCGCAGGCAGTCCCTCTGGCCATCGAGGCTGCTCGTGAGGCGCAAAGGGCAAACGGTGAGGAGATCGCCGCTAATGCCCCCCCGAACCATCGATGAGCAGCTTCTGAGCATTGAAGCCCGTCTTCGTCCGGCTCACCGGCTGATGCGCCGGCTTCAGCGTGCCGGCGCCCAAGCGGTTGCCGCCCTGTGGCCAGGCACGCCGGCTCTGCGCACCGCCAGCCGAACTGCCGACTGGCTAGAGGTCGCTGCTGGCCGTCTTGAGGCCTGGAAGGGCTCCTCGGCCCGGGCCGGAGCGTGTCGGGCCTTGGAGTTCGTCAAGGCGTGGTATCCAGGGCTGGACCTGGACCGTCTGGCCGCGTTTCGGTCAGAAGCCCAGGCTGAGATGGAGGCCGTGGAGGGCGCCCTTATCGAGCGTGCGGCGGCCATCGCCGAGTACACGGACACCAGTGTCTTCGTCCTTGAGCGGGCTGAAGGCGGCGAGGAAGCGCCGCCAGAGTGGTTCGGGATGAACCCGGAGTATGGCGAGGACTCGGCGGAGGTGATCGACTCCAGCACCGAGGCGGAGGACGAAGGCGAGGCAGAGGTGCCAGAAGACGGAGCAGGCGGCCAGCCTCAGCTCGACCGCGCCTCCAGCAACGAGCCGCGTCGAGAGAAGGCGACTACCGCCGTAGGCGATCAAACCGAGACCGCCCAGCCGACTGCCCCGGCGCCTGACACCGCCATCTCTTCCAATCCCCCGATCCCAGATGCCGCCTCCTAGGCTGCCTTTTTCGCCTCTGTTTGTCTGTCTTAGTAATCTTTTGAAAACTTTGTTAGATTCGAACAATTCCACCAGCGGGGTGTATCTTGAACTTCTATTCTAAGATTCGGCCAAGGGCCTATGTAAGTATTTATCCGATTTCCGTCTTTCCTTGCTTACTGCTCTTTAGGCTTTTTCCCTTTGCCGCCTTCCTTTAGTCGCTACCTTGCCAGTCGGACAGCCGCTCTGCGGACTGTTGCTGGGTCAAGTGCTTGGCTACTTCGGGAAGGCAAGTACTTGGCCGTTTAGAGTTTCTTTAGCAAGTCGGATAGAAAGCGACAGGCCGACTGCCCAAGAGTCGGCCGTCCTTGATAGAGGCTAATAAAGACGGCAAGCCGGCTACTCATGAGTCGGCTTTCCGCTTCAGAAATGCTGGAGGCCATCTTACGCTATGTTCGTGCTTTAGGTCCTTAGCCATTTTTCGTGTGGGCGCCCGTTCTTCCTCACTCCTGCCCGCCTCACAGTCGCTCTGCGAGCTGCGGCTTCGCCAGGAGGCGGATTGGGCACCACGCACTACTTGTCTGACTGCAGGAAGCTCCTTATAGCGCAAGGCGGTGAGTCCCCGGGCCGACTAGTCTGGCCCGGTGCCAAGCGGCTTGTAATGAAAGTAATGTACTCGAAGGCATAATTTTATCATACAGATAACAAAAAGGGCAGTCCCCGAGCTCGTCTCGGGGGGCCCAAAGTCTTAGTACTTTAATACAAAGGGGTAGTGTGATACATACTGCATCAACTGTAAAATCTTCGAAGAAGATTTGCATTCCACGGGCGCCTGTCTCTTTGCCGGAGTCGTCCCTCTTGCGCGCTCGGGGCTTCTGAGCGTCGATCAGATAGTAGGCGTCGTTCCCTAGCACCTTGCTGATGATAAAGGGGCCTTCCCAAGGTGCCGACAGCTTGTGCTGGCCGGCTGTTCGCTGGATCAGCCGGAGCACAAGGCCGCCTTCTTGGAAAGATCTTGGCCTGACCTTCCTGTTGTAGTATCGATGCAGACTCTGCTGGTAGATGCTGGACCGGCTGAGTGCCAACAGCCGGCCCTCTTCCAGCAGATCGACACCGTCTTGACGTGCTTCTTCTGCTTCTTCCTCGGTGTACATGGTGACTCGCGGGGAGTCGAACTCTATGTCCGTTGGGATGACGGCTTCGGCACCATAGACGAGGAAGAAGGGTGTGAAGCCGGTTGACTTGTTTGGAGTCGTGCGCAGACTCCAGAGGACGGTTGGCAGCTCCTCAAGCCAACAGCCGGCAGATCGCTCCAGTGGTACGACGAGTCGAGGCTTGATGCCGGATAAGATGAGGCCGTTCGCTCGCTCCACTTGGCCGTTTGACTGCAGATGGGCAACGGACGCTAAGTCCAGTCGGATGCCCTGTGTCGCGCAGAAACGGGCCAAGGCGCCTTTGGCAAAATTCGTGCCATTGTCGGTGATGATGCTGTGTGGGATGCCGTACCGAGTTGTGATGTCAGCGATGAAGGTCACTGCAGTCGGACCATTCAACTTCTTGATGGGTTTCATCTCCACCCACTTGGTGAACTTGTCCACTGCGACAAGTAGGTGAGTCAAGCCACCTCGTGCCGTCTTGAATGGTCCCACCATGTCCAGGCCCCAGACTGCAAAGGGCCAGGCGATGGGGATAGTCTTGAGTGCGGAAGCTGGCTGAAGTGGCTTGGAACGGAAAATCTGGCACCCCTTGCACTTTTGGACTAACTCTTTGGCCTCTTCCAGGGCGGTTGGCCAGAAGAAACCGTGCCGGAAGGCTTTGGCGACGAGTGCCCTGGAGGCCGCGTGGTGACCGCACTCGCCTTCATGGATGTCTTTGAGGATTGCTTGGCCTTGTTCTGCCTCGACGCAGCGTTGGAAGACGCCGGTAACGCTGCGCCTGACCAGCTCTCTGTTGACTATGGTGTAGGCTGCTGCTCAGTGCTGCACTTGTCGAGCCAAGATTTCATCGGTTGGCAACTCTCTGTTTACTAAGAACCTGAGGATGGGCTGGGCCCATGAAGGTGCTGCTATTTCTTCAACTGCCACTAGTGTGACTTGGACAAGGGCGGCCGGGCTGGGAGGCGGCGGGTTGGAGTCCGCAGCCGCTTGCTGATTTGACAAAGTCCCGGGGCCGACTGGAGCAGTCCCCGGGCCGAGCTCTGGAGTCTTCGATCTTGCCACCGCAGTCCCTGGGCCGGGTTCTGAAGTCCCCGGGCCGGCTTCGACTGTGTGTTTCTTGGAGTCGGATCCGTCTTCCTCAGGCGGAGCCGGCACAAAGATTGAATCTGATTCTGGTGATGGCTTGATAGAAGGCTTGAGGAGGAGCCAGAGGGCGACACCAGATGGTATTGCCTGGCGGGTGGAGCCGATTCGTGCCAAGGCGTCTGCTTGGTCGTTGTCGTTCCTTGGCACGTGGAGGAACTCGCACCCCTCGAAGTATCCACTGAGTTGCTAGACGAGGAAACGGTAGCTCACCATATTTGTGTCCTTGGCGTCCCAATCGCTAGATGATTGCTGGACCACCAAGTCAGAGTCGCCATAACACAGGATCCGGCGAATGCCGAGTTCTTTGGCAAGCCGGAGCCCGTGGATGAGCGCCTCGTACTCGGCCACGTTGTTGGAGGCGGCGAAGTGGATCTGCAACACATATCTGAGCTTGTCGCCCTTGGGGGAAGTGAGGACGACGCCGGCTCCCAAGCCGGTGCACATCTTGGAGCCGTCGAAGTGCATCCGCCAATGGGTGGAGTCGGGCGCTGGCGGCAGATACTGGGTCTCGGCCCAGTCGACGAGGAAGTCGGCCAGTGCTTGCGACTTGATGGCGGTGCGAGGCTCGTAGTAGATGGTGTAGGGGGCCAGGTCGATGGCCCATTTGGCCACTCGGCCAGAAGCATCTCGGCTTCCGATGATCTCGGTCAGCGGAGCTGTGCAGACCATAGTGATTGGATGCTCCTGGAAGTAAGGCTTCAATTTCTTGGCGGCAAAATGCACGCCGTAGCACATCTTCTGGTAATGGGGGTAGTTCTGCTTGGAGGCCTACAGTACCTCGCTCAAGTAATATACCGGTCTCTGGACAGGCAGCACCTTGCCTTCCTCCTTGCGCTCGACTACAATGATCGTGCTGACTACTCGGCTGGTGGCGGCAATGTATAGGAGCATGGGCTCTTTGGGAGTCGGAGCCGCCAGCACAGGGAGAGTAGTCAACATCTTCTTTAGTTGGAGAAAAGCCTCGTCCGCCTTGGGAGTCCACTCAAAGAAGTTTGTCTTCTTCATGAGCTGATACAAGGGGAGAGCCTTCTCGCCCAGCCGACTGATGAATCGGCTGATGGATGCCAAACAGCCGGTGAACTTCTGCACATCTAACAGTCGTCTGGGTGCTTCCATCCCCTCGATGGCCTTGAACTTCACAGGATTGCACTCTATGCCGCGTTCGGAGACCAGGAAACCGAGGAGTTGGCCAGCTGGTACTCCAAAAATGCACTTCTCTGGGTTGAGCTTGATCTGGAATCGGCGCAGATTCTCAAATGTTTCCTTGAGGTCCTCCAGCAAGGTTCCACGCTTCTCCGTCTTCACTACTACATCATCCACATAGACGTGGGCATTTCTGCCGAGTTGCTTCAGGAGGCACTTCTGCATGCAACGCTGAAAGGTGGCGCCGGCGTTTCTTAAGCCGAACGTCATGGTCAAGTAGCAGAAGGCTCCAAACGGCGTGATGAAGGCGGTCTTCAGTCTGTCAGCCAGGTTCAGCTTGATCTGGTGATATCCTGAATATGCGTCTAGGAAACTCAACAGCTCGCATCCGGCTGTGGAGTCTATCACCTGATCGATTCTCGGCAGAGCAAATGGGTCCTTGGGGCAAGCTTTGTTGAGGCTCGTGTAATCAATGCACATCCGCCACTGCTTGTTCTTCTTCAACACCAGTACCGGGTTTGCCAGCCACTCTGGAAAAAACACTTCCATGATGAAGCCGGCTGCCAAGGAGTCGGGCTATTTCTTCTCCAACAACTCTTCTTTTTTCTTCTGACAGGCGGCGCAAGGGCTGCCTGTCGGGCTTCATATCGGACCGAACGTGTAATTTGTGCTCGGCGAATTTCGTCGGGACACCAAGCATGTCCTTGGGGGACCATGCGAAGATGTCACGATTCTCATGGAGGAAATCGACGAGCTCGCCTTCCTATTTTCTGCCAAGGCCTGTGCCCATGACAGCGTATCTCTCTGGGTGCTCCAGGTCCAACGGTATCTTCTTTGTTTCTCTGGCCGGCTTGAATGATCCTTCTGCTTCCGACTCCTTGGGGTCGGGCGATAACTCGGGCTGCTTGCCGGCCATCGCCACGACCCGATCAAGAAGCCATTTCTCAGCCGCGATCACCAAGGACTCGGCCAGCCGGCTGCTTTCGGCCGCGCAAGCGGACGACTTCCTGTAGTCGCCGGACACGGTTAGGATTCCCTTGGAACTCGGCATCTTCATCTTGAGGTAGGCGTAGTGGGGGACCGCCATGAACTTGGCCAAGGTGGGTCGGCCAAGCAATGCATGATATGGGCTTTCAAGGTCCACCACCTCAAACCAAATTGGCTCTCGGCGAAAATGATCCTTGTCTCCGAAGAGGACATCTACCAGGATCTTGCCGATTGGTGAGCAGGAAAGGCCAGGGACGATTCCGTGGAACACAGTCCGGCTGCTCTGAAGCCGTCTTCGCTTGATTCCTAATTTCTCCATTGTATCCTTGTACAGGATGTTGATACTGCTGCCTCCGTCTATCAGTACTCGCGAGAAGCGAGCGGCCCGCCTATCTGTGGCGAGTGTGGCGCCTAAGACCAAGGCGTAGGAGCCTGGACTCGGCATCACCTCTGGGTGATCAGCTCTGCTCCAACTGATAGGCTTTTCGGACCAATGCATGAACTCTGGTGTACTTGACGCAACCGCATTCACTTCTTGCTGCTGTTGGCGCCTGCTGCGTCGGTCATCCGCTACACTGGTGAACACCACGTAGGCTCCGTGCTCATCCGGGAACTCATCTTGTATCGCACCGACTGGCTTGACGGCCGGCTGCTGGCGCGGCAGTGGAGGAGGCAGCCCAGCAGGAGGGGGAGCGAGCAGGCCGTCCCGCTTGGCAATTCTGGTCAGCCAGTGGCATTTCCTAGTGGTGTGGTTTGACGGCTTCACGCTGCTGTGGAACTTGCAGGGACTGTCTAGAGTCTGCTCGTAGGAGAAAGCCGGCAGCCAGTTGGACTTGCCGCCCTTCTGTCAGTTCACCGGAGGCGGTCCCTCCAACAGCTGGTCCTCTGCTGTTGCCACTTGCCGACTGTTGGAAGTCGGCTGCGGGGCTTTGCGCTTCTGGTCACTCTGCTGTTGCCGCCGACTGGTGTCTCCAGCCGGAGTTCTTGGAGCGTGAGGGGCGACTTTGCCAGTTGTGCTAACCCGAATCTCCGTCTTCATGGAGGAGTCGGCCGTGGCATACTTGTCCGCTGTGATCAGCAGCTCATCAAGGGTCTCCGGCTCGTCGCAGAGGAGCTTGTGCTTGAGGAGGGTGCCTTCTCTGCACCCGGCAGTAAAGTACTCGATGGCCTGCACCTCGTGCATGCCCACGCAGGAGTTCCGGAGTTCGCCCCAGCGCGTGAGGTAGTCGCGAGTAGACTCGTCAAGGCCTTGCACGCACAAGGAGAGTTGGCGTGGCTTGGGAGGTCGCTTGTACGTGCTGGTGAAGTTGCGGACGAAAGCCTCGGTGAAGTCGACCCAGCTGTTGATGCTGCGAGGCTTCAGACTGTTCAACCACGTCTGGGCCGAGCCCTGGAGCATGAGCGGGACGTATCTTACGGCAACACGCTTGTTGCTGTTCGCTATGTTGACGGCTGTGGAGTAGTCGATCAGCCAATCTTCCGGCTTCACGGTGCCGGTATATTTGGGCGTGTCTCGGGGGAGCGTGAACCCTTTGGGGAAGGGCTCATCTCGGATGCGGGGTCCAAAGCAGGGGGGACCCAACTCGTCTTCTTCTTCCAGCGCCAGGGATCGGTGGAGTCGGTCGATCCGGTGGCGGGCGTCGTTCTCTCCGACTCTCTCTCGGCGGCCAAGGTGGTCGCCGAGAGTCGGATGTTCCACGGGCGGCGGGGAGACTCGCCTTTATCTGCGAGGAGGGGGAGGCAGGTAGTCGTCCCTCCGTTCCACCGCTTTGGGGCGGCCGTCTTGGTCGCGCTCGATGATGATGTGAGTCCGACTGTGGCTGACAGCCGGCTCCTTGTCCTTCTTCCCACGGGCCCCGCCAGTTGGCGTCCGAGACGTCGCACCTTGGTCTCGGCGAGGCGGTGGGTCGTTGTTTTGGCGCTGCGGCGCCTCGGTGCGGCAGCCGGCATCATTCTATGCGGCAGCCGCGTCGAGGAGCTGCTGAACTCGCTCCGTCATTACGCGGCGCTCTTCGCCTTCGAAGTTGTCGAGCTCGTCTGCCGCCGCCTGGGCGGCATGGATATTCTCTGCGGGCATGGCATACACAGGGCGATCAGCCCCGAAGAGGTTGGCGATCACCGCGCCGCGCTGTCGGACCGCGCCTAGGCGGCTAGGACCGGTCGGAGCCGGCGAGCCGCCTATGGCGCGATCCATCTCGCGTTGGTAAGCTTCTGACAAGTGCCTCATGCTTCCCAGCTTCTTCGCGCCCTCGACGAGCTGAAGGCGGAGCGCCTCCAGCGTCTCGGCGTCGGCGTCTTCCGGAATCGGCGCTGCAAGGCCTCGCAGGGCCGCGTCAAGCGGGTCGTGCGCTCCTTCGCCGGAGCGCTCGCCGTGGTCGAGGACGAGGACCTCAGTGACGGTGCTTCCGCCGCTCCCCGCGTAAGGGAGCGGCTCGTCGTAGACCACCACGTTGGTGGGGAACGCGTCGAGCGACGCAGTGTCAGAGTCGACCAGCATCGGGTCGGTGGATCCTATGGACTCCAGGTCCGCGGCAGGCTCGCCGGTGACATGGAGTTGGTCGAGGAGGCCCGCGAGGAGGCTCTCGGGGACACTCGTGCCTGCATCGGACACAGGCTCATCGGAGAGGCGAACCTCGCCGATAAGATCGGCGAGGCAGCTGGCCGCGCAGGCGATCTCAGCGCCGTGCAGCGCGTCGGCACAGACGCCATCCGGCGTGCCGGGCTGGCTGTGCTCGCCGGGAAGGAACAGGGCTCCCGTCCAGAGCAGATCTCCGGACGACGGTGCACCTCGCCCCACGGTGGGCGCCAAATGTCGGGGGTTGGATACGACATATGCCAAAGGATGGCTTATCATGGTGGGAGCGAGTAGAACGTTGCCGGTGCCTGGAAGCGGGATGAGGCGAAGACATGCACGCCGGCGGAACTTACCCAGCTTCAGGGCTTTCCTAGGAGATAACACCCCTACTGCTGCTCTGCGGGGTCTCCGCATGATCACTAAGGCAAAGTGACTACAATGGTGCTCCTGGAGCTGTTTCGGGAGGCAGGAGAGGGAAAGGCTAGCTCTCTCCTCCCTGTGCTATCTGGTCTATCTCTATCTAGGTCCGAACCCTTTGCATGGGTGCCTCGGGGGGTTTATATAGGCCTACCCCCCGGGGGTACAATAGTAATCTGGCTGGGCGCGGGTCCCAGCCGTCTGTCTCTCAGGCCGCTGTCCTTCCCGCCGGCTTCTGGGGCCCGCCGACTGGCGGGTCCCGCGGATAGGCTTGATACTGTAGCGGCACTCCTGATGACGCAGGCTCGGTCATTGGGTCGTGACAACAGTGCCGCCATCTATCGGGCGATCACTGTCGCCATTCCCCATCCTATCTGGTTAATGGCTTGTGGGGCCCTGGGGAGGAGTCGGCCGACTCCCACAGGTCCGTCTTCGGGGCGCTCAGGCCGCCTTCGGCCCACCCACTGACAGGCGGCCCCGCCGTCTTCGGGTCGTACAGGCCGGTGTCGTGGGCACAGTGCGTTGCGCACTGTGGCTGAGGTCAGGGAAAGCATGGCAACAGTGCCGCGCCTCGCCGGAGATCTTCCGGCGATACGGCTCACTGTAGCCATGCCGGCCCTTCGTAAGCAGGGGGAGCGGCCACGCCGTGACCATACCCCACATCGTACTTTGAGATGAGGGAGGAGTCATGGGCCGACTCTCCATAGTCGGCCTCTCTGGAGGTCGCCAGCTTGGAGTCGGCTTATCTCGGAGTCGCCGTCTGGGACTCGGCTTGTCTTGGAGTCGCTCCTGGGACTTGGCTTGAGGGGCGCGGCCTGCCCCGATGTCTTGAAAGGTCCTGGGACTCGGGTTAGCCTACCCGTGGCCCAATACTCCGACACCACACATCTGCACCTCCTCTCATGTCCAACGAGGCCACACCGCCACGAGTCCTCTTGCTGCCAGGTCGCACCGCCGTTGCGAGGCTAACCACCACCCCCGTTGCGCCTTCCCTGCCCCGCCTCATTGCTCCGACCTCCTTCAACATGCCATGTCACTGTCTTGGGGGCCCATTGACGATGCCATGGACCTAGGGCAGAGTCCTAGGCCTGACCTAGACGCCCTACCCAAGGTCACTACCCTAGAATCAAGAACATTCAAAGTATAACAAAAGATACCGACTGAAGTAACCTTGGAGTACAATCCACTCGACCAATTATCTCACTCGGATACCCCAATTCCATTCGACCAAGATGAAGTCACTCGACCATACAAGAAACCACTCGGAGTGCAGAAGACCTATAGTCACCCAGGCGGTCAGACGTTCACTCCGTAGTCTTAAAGGTCATTAAATAGCTCTTTATAGCTAGCGTTACCAATAATTCCCTGTCTTAATGTACATTGAACCCTGTTACTTGGGATGGCTGGGGTTTGCACCCCCTGTAACACACACATACACACACACACACAAACACTCATATTCCAATCAACCGCCTCAGGGCACCGAGACGTAGGGCTTTTACCTCCTCCGAGAGGGGCCTGAACTCATAAACTTGTGTGTACAACCTCGTCGTAGCTAGGGCCTTTCCTCCTCATGCGTGCCCCTACTCTTACTGTCAGACTTAGTACCATGACAGTTGGCGCCCACCTTGGGGTAAAGCGTCTTGGCAACTTCCGGTGAGGTTGCATTTTTTCCGATCTTCATCAACATGATTTCCTGCGGTGGTTTGGCTGTGGGCCGCGAGATCCGACTTGGCGCGCTCATTTTCATCGACGACCACTCCGCCTGGCTTCAAGAAGCCCCCCTCTATGTCGAGCTTCTTCTGATCCGCGGGGCAGCGCATTTCCGTGCGAGTGCCTGCGGTGTCCTTCTGCGGCAGCCGCCGACCCAGTATCGGTCGGCTCCCGCATCATCCACTCATTCCGTTGGCCGCCGCCGCAAGCTATGCGGTCGGTCGCGGATCCAGCGGTGGGTAAAGCATGCAGTGTCCCGCCAGTCGGCCGCCCCTCAAGTCGCGGCGATTGAGCCCGACGAATTTCTCTATGGACCATTCGACTGCCTCTGCGGACACTCTTTCCGAGCGTGGGAGCAGTGACCCCGTGGAGGAGGTTCTCATGGTCAACTCATGTCGCAGCCCACCCAGGTTTCACCGCAACAGCGACAACGACGACGGTGATGGCCCGTCGTATGGTCATGATGAATACGAGCCCCAACCCCTCAATTCGCAACAGAGGGAAGAGTTGCACCGCCGCGACGTGGAGGCGCTCCAGACCCCTATCGTGGGTGAGACTTCCGAGGCTTGGGCCTTGGAGGCTGCGCGCCTGGCCACATCGGCCGAGTGCGCGCATCTGGAGAATCTCCAGCATTCTCTCGACGAATGCACCCGTCGACTGATCCCCGAATCCAGTCGACGACAACGACAATTGTTTCCACCTGAACCCCAGGTATACCGCACTCCGATCCAGAATCTTACAGCTGTTGCACGTATAGCAGAATCTATTCAGCCGTCCCATTCAGAGGCTGGAAGAGGCTTGATGTAGATCTGAGCGCTGCTCCGGGCAATGGGAGAGCAAAACTCAGTCGTTTCTTAGTCTCACAATAGAATCCACAACAGGTCAGTGAGGGCAGACACAGTTCAGTCGGCGCATGGTCCTAGGTCGCCTTTGCGACATGAAGACCTTGATCACCATCGAGATCGGCACCTGGGAAGAGCCCACGGAGAGTTTGACCGTGAATATGCCCGTGACAACCACTGTCGAGCGCCTTCACCCCCTCCGAGGGGCAGGTCATACGCGCCCTGGCGGTATGACGACAGGCGCCCGTATGGTAATGACCGCAGAGCTCCAGTCGACCCAAGAGAGCCTGGGTTTGATGCAAGATCACTCCTCGTGCAAGGTTTGGTCGACAGGAATAGAGCATACAGAGAAGGACTGGATAGAGATCGACCCAATGGAAGTAGAGTACACGTTTCCGGCCCCGAGTGTTTCAGAAGAGCCATCCGAGCTGCTGAGATCTCGCATAACTTTAGGTTGGCGATGGGTGTAAGTAAGTTCACCGGGGAGTCGAAGCCCGACACTTGGTTAGAGGATTACCGAGTGGCAGTGCACATTGGCGGTGGCAACGCTGATGTGGCCATGAAACACCTCCCTTTGAAGCTTGAGGGTTCTGCCAGAGCTTGGTTGAATCAGTTGTCCCCTGGGAGCATTTTCAGTTGGGAAGAGTTAGCCCGAGTGTTTATCAAAACATTCGAGGGCACCTGCAAGCGACCTACTGGTTTGGCCGAATTGCAGCATTGTGTTTAGAAGCAGAATGAGACTTTGAGAGACTATATCCAGAGATGGACTACCCTTCGTCATACAGTGGAGAATGTATCAGAGCATCAAACTGTTTGCGCCTTTAAAGAAGGCGTCCGCTACAGAGAGATCAATTTGAAGTTCGATCGGACCGGGGACATGTCTCTGACTCGGATGATGGAGATAGCCACTCGGTATGCTAACGGCGAAGAAGAGGACCGCCTCCGGAGCGGCAAGAACAAATCAGTCGCCCGGGACACCGGAGGAGGAAACTCCAGTCGAAAGCAAAAACTCAAAGCTGAACCCGCAGGTCCTGCTGAGGTAGCAGTTTTGAATCAAGGGAAGTTCAAGGGGAGGCCTAAAGGGCCTTGGACCACCAAAAAAGTGAAAGATCAAGCGGGAAATGATGTGCTTGATTTACCGTGTCATATACACACCAAAAAAGATGAAGAGGGTAACTTGATTCTTCCCAAGTATACCACTCTACAGTGCCGACTCCTGATTCAAAGTTTCCGAGAGGGTCAGCCCAGGTAGAAAGAAAAAGAATCTGATAAGGAAGAAGACAAAGAGGAAGATGACGGTTACCCCAACGTCAATGCCACTTTAGTGAATTTTGCTAACATCGAGAACAAAAGTCGACTGAAAGTTATCAACAAAGAAGTAAACATGGTTGCTTCGGCAATGACGACATATTTGAAGTGGTCAAAAAACCCATTACATTCGACCAGTCCGACCACATGGTGCACGTTGCTACCCCTGGGTGGCAAGCGTTGGTGGTCGACCCAGTCGTTGGGGGCACTCGACTGACCAAGGTTTTGATGGATGGTGGCAGTGGTTTGAATATTCTGTATGCTGAGGCCCTCCGAGGGATGGGCATTTCGATGTCCAAGCTCAGCGAGAGCAACATGCGATTCCACAGAGTCATCCCAGGAAAGAAAGCCGATTCACTCGGCCAGATCACTCTTGATGTGGTTTTTGGCGATTCAAAGAATTACCGCAAGGAAAAGTTAACGTTTGAGGTGGTGGATTTTCACAGTGCCTACCATGCTATTCTAGGCAGGCCTGCATACGCTCGTTTCATGGCTCGACCATGTTACGTGTATCTCAAGTTGAAGATGCCTGGCCCCAGAGGCATGATCACAGTCACTGGAAATCGGCAGAGAGCAGAAGAGTGCCTCCAGAAGGGCTCAAAGATCGCCGATGAACAGATGGCAGTAGTAGAGATGCAAGAATACCAGAAGAATGCAGATCCGAGTGATTTGTTGCGTGCCAAGAAGCCTGCTTTAGAGTCTGCATTTCTGTCATCCGGTGAAACAAAACCAGTTCACATTCACCCGACCGATCCCAATGCTGCTCCGACTCATATCTCAACAACACTCGATAGCAAATAGGAAGAAGCGCTCATGCAGTTCCTCCGTGAGAACTGGACATCTTCGCATGGAAACCATCAGACATGCCGAGTGTACCCAGGGGACTGGCTGAGCACTGTTTGCGAGTCGAACCGAAAGAAAAACCCGTTAAAGAGCATCTTCGTCGGTCCGTCGTGGAGAAGAGGAAGGCAATTAGCGAGGAGGTGGCTCGGCTTCTGGCAGCTGAGTTCATCCGCGAGATATACCACTCCGAGTGGCTCGCCAATGTTGTCATGGTCCCCAAGAAAGATAAGTCACTTCGAATGTGTATCGATTTCAAACATATCAATCGGGCCCGCGCGAAAAACCATTTCCCTCTGCCCCGCATCGACCAAATAGTCGACTCAACTGCGGGGTGTGAGCGCTTGTCCTTTTTGGATGCATATTCTGGGTACCATCAGACCCGACTGTATGGACCCGACGAAATAAAAACAGCTTTCATCACCCATTCAGGTGTTTTTGCTATGTTACTATGCCCTTTGGCCTCAAGAATGCTGGTGCCACGTTCATGCGCATGATTCAAAAGTGTCTGCTCACTCAAATCAGTCAGAATGTGTAAGCATACATGGATGACATCGTGGTCAAGTCACGCAAAGGTTTCGACCTACTGACTGGCCTCGCTGAAACCTTTGCCAACTTAAGAAGATATGATATCAAGATCAATCCGTCAAAGTGCACTTTCGGAGTCCCAGGTGGAAAGGTACTCGGTTTCCTCGTTTCTGAACGAGGAATCGATGCAAACCCAGAAAAGGTTGGCACAATCCTTTGAATGAAACGCCATGTGCATGTGCGCGATGTTCAAAAGCTTACTAGTTGTTTGGCTGCATTAAGTCAATTCATCTCATGCCTCGGTGAAAAGGCATTACCTTTTTATCGATTGATGAAGAAGTCTGACAAGTTCGAGTGGAATCCTGAAGCTGAAGCAGCTTTCCACCCAGCCGGTGCTTGCCACTTCAGCAAGGAGCCTTTATTGCTGTACATCGCAGCCATTGGACAAGTTGTCAACACAGTGCTGATGGTCGAGCGGGAAGAAGAAGGCAAAGCCTACAAAGTTCAGCGCCCAATGTATTATATTTCTGAAGTCTTGACTCCGTCCAAGAAGAGATATCCACATTATGAGAAGATGGTTTATGGAATTTACTTGACCACGAAGAAAGTTGCACAATATTTTTCAGACCACTCGGTTTTAGTCGTCAACGACGCTCCATTATCAGAAACTCTGAACAATAGGGATGCAACTGGTCGAGTGGCAAAGTAGGCGATTGAACTTCTTCCTTTGAATATCAAGTTTGAGGCAAATAAATCGATCAAGTCCCAAGCAATAGCAGATTTCCTCGCTGAGTGGATTGAACAGCAGCAAGCGACTCTGATTCACTCGGAGCATTGGACTATGTTCTTTGATGGGTCCAAGACGTTGAATGGCTCCGGTATAGGAGTGGTTTTGGTATCCCCAAGAGGTGGCAAGCTCAGTTATGTCCTCCAGATTCACTTTGATTCTTCAAACAATGAAGTTGAGTATGAGGCACTTCTGTATAGGTTACGGATGGCCATTTCATGTTGGGGAACGTAGCATAAATTCAAAATTTTCCTACGAGTCACCAAGATCTATCTATGGAGAGAATAGCAATGAGGGGAAGGAGAGTGCATCTACATACCCTTGTAGATCGCTAAGCGGAAGCGTTCAAGATAACGGGGTTGATGGAGTCGTACTCACCGTGATCCAAATCACCGGAGATCCTAGTGCCGTACGGACGGCACCTCCACGTTCAACACACGTACAACCCAGTGACGTCTCCCATGCCTTGATCCAGCAAGGAGAGAGGGAGAGGTTGAGGAAGACTCCATCCAGCAGCAGCACAACGGCGTGGTGGTGATGGAGGAGCGTGATGATCCAGCAGGGCTTCGCCAAGCACCGCGAGATATGAGGAGAAAGAGAGGTAGGGTTGCGCCAACAAGAGAAGAAACTTGTGTGTTGGGCTGCTCCTATGCCTCCACTATATATAGGGGGAGAGGGGGTTGCGCCCCCACCTGGGTTTCCACCCCTAGGGGCGGCGGCCAGCCTTAGATCCCATCTAGGGGGCGGCCAAGGGGGGAGAGGGGGAAACTTGCCCCCTAAGCAAGGTGGGGCGACCCCTCCCCAAACCCTAGGCGCCTTGGGCCCTTGTGTGTGGGGGGGGGGGGTGCACCAGCCCATCTGGGGCTGGTCCCCTCCCACACTTGGCCCATGCTGCCCTCCACGGATGGTGGCCCCACTTGGTGGACCCCCGGGACCCTCCTGGTGGTCCCGGTACGTTACCGATAAAACCCAAAACTTTTCCGGTGACCAAAACAAGACTTCCCATATATAAATCTTTACCTCCGGACCATTCGGGAACTCCTCGTGACGTCCGGGATCTCATCCGGGACTCCGAACAACATTCGGTAACCACATACAAACTTCCTTTATAACCCTAGCATCATCGAACCTTAAGTGTGTAGACCCTACGGGTTCGGGAACCATGCAGACATGATCGAGACGATCTCCGATCAATAACCAACAGCGGGATCTGGATACCCATGTTGGTTCCCACATGTTCCACGATGATCTCGTCGAATAAACCACGATGTCAAGGACTCAATCGATCCCGTATACAATTCCCTTTGTCTAACGGTATTGTACTTTCCCGAGATTCGATCGTCGGTATACCGATACCTTCTTCAATCTTGTTACCGGCAAGTCTCTTTACTCGTTCCGTAACACATCATCCTGTGATCAACCCCTTGGTCACATTGTGCACATTATGATGATGTCCTACCGAGTGGGCCCAGAGATACCTCTCCGTTTACACGGAGTGACAAATCCCAGTCTCGATTCGTGCCAACCCAACAGACACTTTGGGAGATACCCATAGTGCACCTTTATAGCCACCCAGTTACGTTGTGACGTTTGGTGCACCCAAAGCATTCCTACGGTATCCGGGAGTTGCACAATCTCATGGTCTAAGGGAATGATACTTGACATTTAGAAAAGCTTTAGCATACAAACTATGATCTTTGTGCTAGGCTTAGGATTGGGTCTTGTCCATCACATCATTCTCCTAATGATGTGATCCCATTATCAACGACATCCAATGTCCATGGTCAGGAAACCTTTACCATCTATTAATCAACGAGCTAGTCAACTAGAGGCTTGCTAGGAACATGGTGTTGTCTATGTACCCACACATGTATCCGAGTTTCCTATCAATACAATTATAGCATGGATAATAAACGATTATCATGAACAAGGAAATATAATAATAACTAATTTATTATTGCCTCTAGGGCATATTTCCAAGAGTCTCCCACTTGCACTAGAGTCAATAATCTAGTTCACATCGCCATGTGATTAACACTCACAGGTCACATCGCCATGTGACCAACATCCAAAGAGTTTACTAGTGTCATTAAACTAGTTCACATCATCATGTGATTAAGACTCAATGAGTTCTGGGGTTTGATCATGTTTTGCTTGAGAGAGGTTTTAGTCAACGGGTCTGCAACATTCAGATCCGTATGTACTTTGCAAATCTCTAGGTCATATTGTAAATGTTGCTTCCACGCTCTACTTGGAGCTATTCCAAATGGTTGTTCCACTATACGTATCCGGCTTCTCTACTCAGAGCTATCCGGATAGGTGTTAAGCTTGCATCGACGCAAATCTTTACGTCGAACTCTTTATCACCTCCATAATCGAGAAGCATATCCTTATTACTCCAAGGACAATTTTGACCGCTATCTGGTGATCCACTCCTTGATCACCTTTGTACCCTCTTGCCAGACATGTGGCAAGGCACACATCAGGTGCGGTACTTAGCATAGCACACTGTAGAGCCTACGTCTAAAGCATAGGGGACGACCTTCGTCCTTTCTCTCTCTTCTGTTGTGGTCGAGCTTTAAGTCTTCACTTCATACCTTACATCTCAGGCAAGAACTCCTTCTTTGACTGATCCATCTTGAACACCTTCAAGATCATGTCAAGGTATATGCTCATTTGAAAGTACCATTAAGCGTTTTTGGTCTATCCCTATAGATCTTGATGCTCAATGTTCAAGTAGCTTAATACAGGTTTTCACTTGAAAAAAAACTTTTCAAATAACCCTATATGCTTTCCAGAAATTCTACATCATTTCTGATCAACAATATGTCAACAACATATACTCATCAGAAATTCTATAGTGCTCCCACTCACTTCTTTGGAAATACAAGTTTCTCATAAACTTTGTATAAACCCAAAATCTTTGATCATCTTATCAAAGTGTATATTCCAACTCCGAGATGCTTACTCTAGTCCATGGAAGGATCGCTGGAGCTAGCATACCTTTTAGCATCCTTACGATCGACAAAACCTTTCTGATTGTATCACATATAACCTTTCCTTACGAAAACTGGTAAGGAAACTCGTTTTGACATTCATCTGCTAGATTTCATAAATGCAACTAATGCTAACATGATTCCGACGGACTTAAGCATCGCTACGGATGAGAAAATCTCATCGTAGTCAACTCCTTGAACTTGTGAAAAACTCTTCGCCACAAGTCGAGCTTCATATACGGTGACATTACCGTCCACGTCAGTCTTCTTCTTAAAGATCCATTTATCTCAATGGCTTGCCGATCATCAGGCAAGTCCACCAAAGTCCATGCTTTGTTTTGATACATGGATCCTATCTCGAATTTCATGGCTTCTAACCATTTGTCGGAATATGGGCCCACCATCGCTTCCCCATAGCTCGTAGGTTCATTGTTGTCTAGCAACATGACCTTCAATACAGGATTACTGTACCACTCTGAAGTGGTACGCATCCTTGTCACCCTACGAGGTACGGTAGTGACTTGATCCAAAACTTCATGATCACTATCATAAGCTTCTACTTCAATTGGTGTAGGCGCCACAGGAACAACTTCCTGTGCCCTGCTTCACACTAGTTGAGGTGACGGTTCAATAACCTCATCAAGTCTCCACCATCCTCCCACTCAATTCTTTCGAGAGAAACCTTTCCTCGAGAAAGGACCCGATTCCAGAATTAATCCCTATTGCTTTTGGATCTGAATTAGGAGGTATACCCAACTGTTTTGGGTGTCCTATGAAGATGCATTTTATCCGCTTTGGGTACGAGCTTATCAACCTGAAACCTTTTTTCACATAGTGTCGCAGCCCAAAACTTTTAGGGAACGACAACTTAGGTTTCTCCAAACCATAGTTCATACGGTGTCGTCTCAACGGAGTTACGTGGTGCCGTATTAAAGTGAGTGCGGTCGTCTCTAATGCCTAACCCATGAACGATAGTGGTAATTCAATAAGAGACATCATGGTATGCACCATATCCAATAGGGTGCAACTATGATGCTCGGACACACCATCACACTATGGTGTTCCAGGCGGTATTAATTGTGAAACAATTTCCACAATGTCTTAATTGCGTGCCAAAGCTCATAACTCAGATACTCATCTCTATGATCATATCATAGACATTTTATCCTCTTGTCACGACGATCTTCAACTTCAGTCTGAAATTACTTGAACCATTCAATAATTCAGACTTGCATTTCAGCAAGTAAATATACTCAGTATCTACTCAAATTATCCATGAAGTAAGAACATAACGATATCCATTGCGTGCCTCAGCACTCATTGGACTGCACACATCAAAATGTGTTACTTCCAACAAGTTGCTATCTTGTTCCATCTTACTGAAAACGAGGCTTTTTAGTCATCTTGCCCATGTGGTAAGATTTGCATATCTCAAGTGATTCAAAATCAAGTGAGTCCAAACGATCCATCTGCATGGAGTTTCTTCATGCGTATACACCAATAGTCATGGTTCGCATGTCTCAAACTTTTCAAAAACGAGTGAGTCCAAAGATCCATCAACATGGAGCTTCTTCATGCTTTTTATACCAATATGACTTACATGGCAGTGCCACAAGTAAGTGGTACTATCATTACTATCTTATATCTTTTGGCATGAAAATGTGTATCACTACGATCGAGATTCAATAAACCATTCCTTTAGGTGCAAGACCATTAGAGGTATTATTCAAATAACCGTATTGCGATAGACATAATCCAATCATGTCTATGCTCAACGCAAACACCGAAAGACAATTATTCAGGTTTAATACTAATCTTGATGGTAGAGGGAGCGTGCGATGTTTGATCACATCAAACTTGGAAACACTTCCAACACATATCGTCAGCTCACCTTTAGCTAGTCTCCGTTTATTCCGTAGCCTTTTATTTCGAGTTACTAACACTTAGCAACCGAACCGGTATCTAATACCCTGGTGCTACTAGGGGTACTAGTAAAGTACACATTAACATAATGTATATCCAATATACTTCTATCGACCTTGCCAGCCTTCTCATCTACCAAGTATCTAGGGTAATTCTACTCCAGTGGCTCTTCCCCTTATTACAAAAGCACTTAGTCTCGGGTTTGGGTTCAACCTTGGGTTTCTTCACTAGAGCAGCAACTGATTTGCCGTTTCATGAAGTATCCCTTCTTGCCCTTGCCCTTCTTGAAACTAGTGGTTTCACCAACCATCAACAATTGATGCTCCTTCTTGATTTCTACTTTCGCGGTGTCAAACATCGCGAATACCTCAAGGATCATCATATCTATCCCTGATATGTTATAGTTCATCACGAAGCTCTAGCAGCTTGGTGGCAATGACTTTGGAGAAACATCACTATCTCTGGAAGATCAACTCCCACTCGATTCAAGTGATTGTCGCACTCAGACAATCTGAGCACAAGCTCAACGATTGAGCTTTTCTCCCTTAGTTTGTAGGCTAAGAAAATCGTCGGAGGTCTCATACCTCTTGACGTGGGCACGAGCCTGAAATCCCAATTTCAGCCCTCGAAACATCTCATATGTTCCGCGACGTTTCAAAAACGTCTTTGGTGCCTCAACTCTAAACCGTTTAACTGAACTATCACGTAGTTATCAAAACATGTATGTCCGATGTTCGCAACATCCACAAACAACGTTTGGGGTTCAGCACACTGAGTGGTGCATTAAGGACATAAGCTTTCTACTGTCCGCATAATCACTACTATCAACTTTCAACTATATTTTCTCTAGGAACATATCTAAACAGTGGAACTAAAGCGCGAGCTTACGACATAATCTGCAGAGATCTTTTGACTATGTTCAGGATAATTAAGTTCAGCTTATGAACTCCCACTCAGACAAACATCCATCTAGTCATCTAAGTGATTACATGATCCGAGTCAACTAGGCCGTGTTCGATCATCACGTGAGACGGACTAGTCATCATCGGCGAACATCTTCATGTTGATCGTATCTACTATACGACTCATGCTCGACCTTTCGGTCTCTTGTGTTCCGAGGCCATGTATGTACATGTTAGGCTCGTCAAGTCAACCTAAGTGTTTCGCGTGTGTAAATCTGGCTTACACCCGTTGTATGTGAACGTAAGAATCTATCACACCCGATCATCACGTGGTGCTTCGAAACGACGAACTTTCGCAACGGTGCACAATTAGGGGGAACACTTTCTTGAAATTTTAATGAGGGATCATCTTATTTACTACCATCGTTCTAAGCAAATAAGATGCATAAACATGATAAACATCACATGCAATCAAAAAGTGACATGATATGGCCAATATCATTTTGCTCCTTTTGATCTCCAGCTTCGGGGCTCCATGATCATCATCGTCACCGGCATGACACCATGATCTCCATCATCGTGTCTCCATGAAGTTGTCTCGCCAACTTATTACTTCTACTACTATGGCTACCGGTTAGCAATAAAGTAAAGTAATTACATGGCGTTGTTCAATGACACGCATGTCATACAATAAATAAAGACAACTCCTATGGCTCCTGCCGGTTGTCATACTCATCGACATGCAAGTCGTGATTCCTATTACAAGAACATGGTCAAGCTCATACATCACATATCATTTATCACATTCTTCTTGGCCATATCAAATCACATAGCATACCCTGAAAAAACAAGTTAGACATCCTCTAATTGTTGTTTGCATGTTTTACGTGGCTGCTATGGGTTTCTAGCAAGAACGTTTCTTACCTACGCAAAAACCACAATGTGATATGTCAATTGCTATTTACCCTTCATAAGGACCCTTTTCATCGAATCCGATCCGACTAAAGTGGGAGAGACTTGCACCCGCTAGCCACCTTATGCAACAAGTGTATGTCAGTTGGTGGAACCTGTCTCACGTAAGTGTACGTGTAAGGTCGGTCCGGGCCGCTTCATCCCACAATGCCGCCGAATCAAGATTGGACTAGTAACGGTAAGAATATTGAACAAAATCAACGCCCACAACTACTTTGTGTTCTACTCGTGCAAAGAATCTACGCAATAGACCTAGCTCTGATACCACTGTTGGGGAACGTAGCAGAAATTCAAAATTTTCCTACGAGTCACCAAGATCTATCTATGGAGAGACTAGCAACGAGGGGAAGGAGAGTGCATCTACATACCCTTGTAGATCGCCAAGTGGAAGCGTTCAAGAGAACGGGGTTGATGGAGTCGTACTCGTCGTGATCCAGATCACCGGAGATCCTAGTGCCGAACGGACGACACCTCCATGTTCAACACACGTACAACCCGGTGACGTCTCCCATGCCTTGATCCATCAAGGAGAGAGGGAGAGGTTGAGGAAGACTCCATCCAGCAGCAGCACAACGGCGTGGTGGTGATGGAGGAGCGTGATGATCCAGCAGGGCTTCGCCAAGCACCGCGAGATATGAGGAGAAAGAGAGGTAGGGCTGCGCCAACAAGAGAAGAAACTTGTGTGTTGGGCTGCTCCTATGCCTCTACTATATATAGGAGGAGAGGGGGCTGTGCCCCACCTAGGTTACCACCCCTAGGGGCGGCGGCCAGCCCTAGATCCCATCTAGGGGGGCGGCCAAGGGGGGAGAGGGGGAAACTTGCCCCCCAAGCAAGGTGGGGCGACCCCTCCCCAAACCCTAGGCGCCTTGGGCCCTTGTGGGGGGGGGGGGGTGCACCTGCCCATCTAGGGATGGTCCCATCCCACACCTGGCCCATGTTGCCCTCCGGGGATGGTGGCCCCACTTGGTGGACCCCCGGGACCCTCCCGGTGGTCCCGGTACGTTACCGATAAAACCCGAAACTTTTCCGGTGACCAAAACAGGACTCCCATATATAAATCTTTACCTCCGGACCATTCCGGAACTCCTCGTGACGTCCGGGATCTCATCCGGGACTCCGAACAACATTCGGTAACCACATACAAACTTCCTTTATAACCCTAGCGTCATCAAACCTTAAGTGTGTAGACCCTACGGGTTCGGGAACCATGCAGACATGACCGAGACGATCTCTGGTCAATAATCAACAGCGGGATATGGATACCCATGTTGGTTCCCACATGTTCCACGATGATCTCATCGGATGAACCACGATGTCAAGGACTCAATCGACCCCGTATACAATTCCCTTTGTCTAACGGTATTGTACTTGCCCGAGATTCGATCATCGGTATACCAATACCTTGTTCAATCTCATTTCCGGCAGGTCTCTTTACTCATTCCGTAACACATCATCCTGTGATCAACCCCTTGGTCACATTGTGCACATTATGATTATGTCCTACCGAGTGGGCCCAGAGACACCTCTCCGTTTACACGGAGTGACAAATCCCAGTCTCGATTCGTGCCAACCCAACAGACACTTTGGGAGATACCCTAGTGCACCTTTATAGCCACCCAGTTACGTTGTGACGTTTGGTGCACCCAAAGCATTCCTACGGTATCCGGGAGTTGCACAATCTCATGGTCTAAGGGAATGATACTTGACATTTAGAAAAGCTTTAGCATACGAACTACGATCTTTGTGCTAGGCTTAGGATTGGGTCTTGTCCATCACATCATTCTCCTAATGATGTGATCCCGTTATCAACGACATCCAATGTCCATGGTCAGGAAACCGTAACCATCTATTGATCAACGAGCTAGTCAACTAGAGGCTTGCTAGGGACATGGTGTTGTCTATGTACGTACACATGTATCTGAGTTTCCTATCAATACAATTATAGCATGGATAATAAACGATTATCATGAACAAGGAAATATAATAATAACTAATTTATTATTGCCTCTAGGGCATATTTCCAACATTTCACTCGGCGTCCGATGCTTGATGGTCTACGACGACTCAGACTTGGTGGTCAATCAAGTGATGAAGGAATGGGATATCAGGAGTGCAGCAATGACCAGTTATTGCAATGCAGTAAGAAAGCTAGAGAAGAAGTTTGAGGGGTTAGAGCTCCACCACATAACCCGAATCAAGAATCAAGATGTTGATGGTCTGGCGAAGATAGGTTCCACTCGGAAGCCTATCCCCAGTAATGTGTTCTTGGAGCATCTCCACACCCCGTCAGTTCAAGAAGATCCCTTCACTGAAGAGCCCCCACAACCTATAAGTTCAACCAATCCGACTGAGATTGAAGTCCCAGTTGTAGTCGACTTGATCATGGAAGTTTTAGTGATCACCCCCGACTGGACGGTACCATATATCACATACCTGCTCAGGAAGGAACTCCCAAAAGATGAAGATGAGGCCCGCCAGATCGTCCGTTGATCCAAAGCCTTCACCATGATAAGTGGGCAGCTTTACAGGGAAAGTGTCACAGGAGTGGATCAGTGTTGCATCTCCCCAGAAGAAGGTCGAATGATTTTAAATGAGATCCACTCGGGGACCTGTGGTCACCATGCGTCCTCTTGGACCATCGTAGCCAAAGCATACCGGGCGGGATTCTATTGGCCGCTTGCAAATGAGATGGCAAAAGATATAGTCGACAAGTGCGAAGGCTGCCAGTTCTACTCAAACATGTCTCATAAGCATCCATCTGCCTTGAAGAATATTCCACTCATCTGGCCATTTGCAGTCTGGGGGTTGGATATGGTTGGGCCTTTCAAGACTAGCAGAAGTGGTTTCACTCATTTGCTCGTAGCAGTCAACAAATTCACCAAATGGATCGAAGCCAAGCCTATCAAGAACCTTGATTCAAGCACTGTCGTCAGTTTCATCAGGGAGCTGATATTCAGATATGGAGTCCCTCACAGCATTATCACAGATAACGGCTCCAACTTTGATTTTGATGAGTTCAGGGTGTTTTGTGCCTCCCAAGGAACTCGGGTCGATTACGCATCTGTTGTGCACCCGCAGTCGAATGGGCAAGAAAAAAGGGCGAATGGTTTGATCCTTCAAGGGCTGAAACCCCGATTGATGCACGACCTCAAGCACGCTGCTGGAGCCTGGGTGACTGAATTGCCATCTGTCTTATGGGGACTAAGAACAACTCCCAACCGGTCGACTGACCGAACTCCTTTCTTCACGGTGTATGGTGCTGAAGCTGTGATTCCGAGTGACTTGCTGCACAACGCCCCCCGAGTGGAACTCTTCTCAGAAGCTGAAGCAGAACAGGCATGCCAAGATGCAGTTGATATCCTGGACAAGGAAGGTGCTGTGATCTGGTCGACCATCTATTAACAAGACCTGCGTTGTTTCCATGCCCGTAATGTCAGAGGTCGAGCATTCCAGGAAGGAGACCTTGTGCTCCGAGTGCATCAGAAACGACCTCACAAGCTCGCTCCGGCCTGGGAAGGTCCCTTCATCATCACCAAGGTGCTCCACAATGGGGCGTGTCATCTCTACAACGTGGCCAAGAAATAAGACGAGCCACACTCGTGGAATGCGGAGCTGCTCCGCCGTTTCTATACATAAAACACTTGGATCGATGAGTTTTAATACGAATCTTTCAGTTTTCTTATCAAAGACAAGATTTTTGCAGTATCTTAATGATCGTTATCCCATAAACACATGTGTTCAAATCCCCAAGTGGGTGGCTTAGCCGCGAACCTGATTCGCCTAATTTTCAAAACCACTCCAAGTGAAGAGCAACCCTCTCACTTGGGGCTTAGCCGCGAACCCGGTTTGCCTAAGTTTCAAAACCACTCCGAGTGGAGAGCAATCCTCCCACTCAGGGTCTTAGCCATGAACCCGATTCGCCTACGTTTCAAAACCACTCCGAGTGGAGAGCAATCCTCCCACTCGGGGGCTTAGCCGCAAACTCGATTCACCTAAGTTTCAAAACCACTCTGAGTGGAGAGCAATCCTCCCACTCGGGGGCTTAGCCGCGAACCTGATTCACCTAAGTTTCAAAACCACTCCGAGTGAAGAGCAACCCTCTCACTCGGGGGCTTAGCCGAAACCCCGTACTCATCTAAGTTAAAAACCCACTCCGAGTGGAGATCAATCCTCCCACTCGGGGGCTTAGTTGCGACCCCGTACTCGCCTAAGTTAAAAAACCACTCCGAGTGGAGAGCAATCCTCCCACTCGGGGGCTTAGCTGCGACCCTGTATTCGCCTAAGTTAAAAACCCACTCCGAGTGGAGAGCAATCCTCCCACTTGGGGACTTAGCTGCGACCCTGTACTCGCCTAAGTTAAAAAACCACTCCGAGTGAAGAGCAACCTGTCGGCGTTCTGGGAATGGGGGTCCCCAGACTTGCCTGCATGTGGCCTGCAGCATGGCTCAAGTGGTGGCCCAGTACGACCCATCTTCATCAACTCAAGCTCAAGACCCTCGCGAGGGGCCAAGCCTCGCGGGGCGGATGATGCAAGGCTTCCTCAGGAACGGCCTCACCAGGCAGGCTCGCGAGGAGGCGGAGAGATCAAGATAGGGGTACCTCGCGAGATGCCCATGACGCAAGCCATGACGATCGAGACCAGGCGGGCGCCAGGCGGGCGCCGGCCTATACAGTGTCCTTGTTTCCTCTTTGGTGCAAAGGGGGCAAGCGCAGGTGCGGAGTACCAAGGCATCAAGCAAAGGTTACCACTTCGGTGCAACGAGACCAAGACTAGCAGAGCAGCAGGACGGAGGTCACCGTGGAGACTAAGACGGCATCATCGCTAGTGCCTTTGGCAGCCGAAGACCAACTTTAATCAGGATAACTTGTACTGGATGTTCCCCTTCAAAATGGCCATTGTTGGCTCCCTTCCCGCTCAATATTTGGGAAGAGGACCAGGGCCTCTATATATAGAGATAGCCACCACCAAAGAGAGGGATCACTTCATGTAGAGCCTAGAGAGATCCACCCAAGCGGAGCACTGCACCAGCCCAAGAACACCTCTCGCGAGGCTGTTCTTCCTCTGTACTGTTCATCATCAGCCCCTAAGGCAACCCACCACACCACACACTGGATTAGGCTATTACACCACAACGGTGACCCGAACCAGTATAAACCTTGTGTCCCTTGTGTTCATCGTGTAGCTTAGATTCTCAGCGAGGCATTGGGACGTGGAACGGTAGGGGGACGATCTTCACGCGCACCCCAGAGTTCGAACCTTAAGGGTTTTGCCGGTACCCGATATCTGACAATTGGCGCGCCAGGTAGGGGTGCGCCGGAATCTTTCTTCCGCTGTTCCACGTTCGATCGTTCATCGCATCCATGGCTGACGCTCGTCGAGCTCGCGCTGAGCGTCGGGCTGCTCTCGCCGCCCGCATCGCCCAGACGGCTCCCGTCGATGGGCCTTCCCGTCCTTCCCCGTTTCCTGCCGCCAACGCCGCCACCAGCCCGGCAGGGAACGAGCAGCAGGCGTCATCGCTGCATCCCTCGGTGCGGCGGGAAGGTTGCACCGCCACTCCGTCGCTGACTCCAGCTGGTTCCCCGTCTCACGCCCGTCGCACTCCCACGGACGCGCATGCCGCGTTGCTCCTGGCACGCGAGCTCCTGCACTACCGCCCCGTCGACGACCTCTACGAGGAGTGGCTCACTCGCATCACCGAGCTCGTCAGCGCCGCAGGGGGCTCCCTTGCGCCATCCCTCTTGCTGCCTCGCCCTCCGTCCTGTGGGGGTGACGCAGCTCAGGAGGTGCCTCCGCCACCTCCTCCCCAAGAAGGCGCCCTGGCTCCAAGGCGCGTGGCCCCTGGACGAGACCCGCCGCGTCCAGCGCCCGCGCGACAAGAAAGGAGCTTGCCAAGAAATCCCTCGCCCCCAAGAAGGTGCTCGCGTGCTCCCTGCTCCAGCATGTCATGATCGTGCCCCTGCGCCAGCACATCAAGACCCCGCGCTGCCCCTGGCGGCGGCGCGCGGGAATCCCCAGGAGCAAGCCCCGCGTCTGCAAAGAGCTCCGGTGGCCACCGCAGGCTGCCGCGCCTTCACCACTGAGCTGTGCAGTGTCGCCTGGCCGGGCAAGTTCAAGCCGGATCTGCCTCCTCACTACGACAACACTGCCGACCCCGCGGAGTTCCTACAGCAATACGAGCTGGGCATCGAAGCGGCCAACAGAGACGAAAAGGTCATGGCGAATTGTTTTCCCATGGGGCTCAAAGATGGTGCCCGCACCTGGCTCCTGAACCTGCCTCCCGGCCCAATCTCCTCTTGGGACGAGATGCGCACGCACTTCATTGCCAATTTCCAGGGCACTCGCGAACGCCCTCCAGTCGTGGGTGACCTGCGCCGCATCAAGCAGCAACCAGGAGAGACCCTGCAGAAGTACATCCAGCGTTTAAACAACGCTTGCCTCAAGATTCCCAAGGTGACCGAGGAGGCCATCATCTCAGCGTTCTCTGATGGCGTCCGCGACGTCAAGATGAAGGAGGAGCTAGCTATCCACGAGGATATGTGCACATCTCTGGAGCTGTTCAACCTGGCGACCAAGTGCGCAAGGGCTAAGGAGGGGCGCCTCTCCCTTCTCGAGCTCCCAGCTGCTAACCCAGAAGGGAAGAAAGCCAAGGCCAAGGATGTGAAGCGCAAAGGAGTAGCCGTCCTCGCAGCAGAGCCAGACACGAAGCACGACAGGGACCAGCCGGAGTCGTCCAAGGGTAGTCGGTATTGCGTGTACCATGACCTCCACACCCACAACACCAACGAATGCCAAGAGCTCAGGGCCGTGCGGGAAGGACATATCGGCCGACGCCCCGAGTGCAACGATCTGGGCTACGGCCGAGGAGGAGGAAGAGGTGGAGGACGATGGGACGACCGAGGCCCTTGCCAAGGGTGGCGTGACCGACCTCGCGAGGACCGTTGGCAGGACTAGCCTCGCAAGGATCGTTGGCAGGACCAGCCTCGCGAGGGGGCTTGGAGGGATCAGCCTCGCGAGGATCGCTCACAGGGCAACACAGGCCTTCCTCCTCTGCCGCCACCGCCAAGAAGGAATGACGACCATCATCAAGACGAGGGGGCTGGGGGCTTTCAGGAGCCACGCGCTATCGCTTGCATCTTGGGCGGTGCCCAGGCCCTAGCCTCTCAGCGCATCTTCAAGCAGTTTGCTCGCGAGGTGAACCCAGTCCTTCCCAAGCTCGAGGCCACGCGCCCTCTCAGGTGGTTCACGTGCGCCATCACGTTCAGCTCAGCGGATCAGCTCAAGTGTGCGGCCACCACTGGGGTCCTCCCCATGCTCTGTTCCCCAGTCGTCAGCAATGTGCAAGTTACCAGGACCCTCATAGACGATGGCGCAGGGCTCAACGTCCTGTCCGTCGAGACATTCAACAATCTCGAAGTGCCATATGATCAGCTTTAGCCGACCAAGCCTTTCTCTAGAGTCACTGACGGCTCCACCACCCCGATAGGGCAGGTCCGCCTCCCTATCACCTTCGGACAACACAAGAACTACCATACCGAGCTCATTGACTTCGACGTTGCCCACATTCGCCTGCCATACAATGCCATCCTTGGGTATCCAACCCTGGCCAAGTTCACGGCAGTGACTCACCATGGTTACAATGTCCTCAAGATGCCGGGAAGCGGCGGAGTCATCACACCCTGCGAAGAAAAAGATGCAGTGTGCTCTCTTGAGCGTGCCTTCCAAGCCGCATCAGTTGAGGACCCAGACAGCAAGAATGAGAACCTTCCCGAGGCAGTTCCTAAGAAGAAGAAGACATCACCCAGCTCAAGGCCTCAGGAGGCAGGCATCTCCGGAGGCGTCGCGTCAAGATCTGCGGCCGTGCAAGGGACGCCTCCCTCCATCGCATAGGAAGGCGTGCCCGGCGCCCTCCTCGGGCAAGGCTCGGGGGCTCTCTCCTGGAGGGCCTCTAACTTTGCCAAGATCACAAGGGAGGCACTCGGGCACCACTTGGAGGCATGCTTCGCGGCACATTTCCCTCAGGAAGGCATGAAGCAAGGAGGGCCCAACCCTCAGGAGTTCATCACCAAGGTCACTCAGGAGCTGCAGGAATCGAGAGTTATGCGCGCAATCACTGCCTACCCGGTGTAGCTCCCCATCCAGGCGAGGATGGCGGGCTGCGCGTCTGCATCGACTACCCAGGGCTCAACTGAGTCGTGTCTCAGGAGCGTTTCAGGTCTTCGCGTGTGGGACGTTGCGAGGGACCACCTCACAACTACGTTTGCATGCCATTCGGCCTGCCAAATGCGGCTGCTGCTCACCAGCGCCTGATGCGGAGCGTTCTGGAAGCTCAGAAGGTCAGGCACCGCGCGTTCCTGGCGGAGATGGAGACGGACCTTGAGGAGCCGCCCGGACCCCCAAAGCCTCCCCAGGCTCAGGGCTCCGAAGGCTCGTGAGGATCGGCTTCTTCACCGCACATCGTCAGCTACTCCAACACCCGCTCGGCAATGGTATCTGGTGACATCTCTCGAGTTTCATTTCAGCTGGGAGCGCCCTTAGGTCTGCATTATTCCCAAGCCGCGTGGGTCCGTCCCTGCGGCATGTATCCGTTTTACTTATGTCTTTAGTTTACCTTGCTGGGGGCGCCCCTCGGGCTGCATTATCCCCAAGCCGCTCGGGCCAGACCAAGTGGCATGTACCCTTCCTGCATCTATCTAAGTCGGTTTGCTTTTCATGCTTAACTTGCCTATGATTATTATCTTTTGCCTACTGCGGCCCCTTTTTCTCCTTCATGCAAACCGCTTGCATGTTAAAAGGGGGGCGCCTGAGCATCGCGACTCAGGGGCTCTTACTGGCTCTCCAGCCCTCACCCCCTGGCCTTGTCCACGGCATCGCGACCTGGCATACCAGCGGCGACTGAGCTTGCTCGAGGGCCGGGACCTGAGGGCGTAGAGCATTTGCATCTAACCACCCTGCAGGAACCCTCAGCCGCCCAAGGCTCAAGATCAGGTGCAACCCGCCTTGAGGTAGGGCCTCGTGAGTCCCGCGCTGGCTCACGAGTGCCCAGATACACCTCGTCTAGCCCTATCGTGCTGGGCACGTGTCAGGGCGGGGCTGTACACGCCCCGGGGGTTCCTCCCGGAGGGCCCCCCTCCCATGTACCAGTGGAAGCACCATGCTCTGCGCTGGCTGACGACACTGCCGAGGAGCGGCTATGCCCGTACACATACGGAAGCGCTATGCTCCACGCTGGTGATAAATAACTAAGGGCAGCCCATGACTGTATCAACCTCAGGGAGCCCAGAGCTCAGTGTCTGGCTTCATTGCAACGCCTCCCCTCGTGAGCGCCACGCGAGGGGGCTAGACACGAGGGCTACGCCCGGGTCACGCCCGAGCGCATGCCACCCAGCCAGGTCCCTCAGACTTGGTCGTCGCGCGCCCCTCCCCGAGCGGAGCCAAGGTATGAGGACCGTTTGAGCGTCAAGGGGGACTCCTGAGCATTGCGACTCAGGAGCCTAACTGGTCAAATAGCACCTCACTCCTTAGTTCTGAAAGGCTAACGGCAGTTGAGGTATGCATGGGGCCGGGCCCTGCCGACGTAGAACGACAGATCTACTCCTACACCCCTCCCTATTTGCCGTTTGAGCGTCAAGGGGGACTCCTAAGAATCGTGGCTCAGGAGCCTAACTTGCCACGTAGCCCCTCACTCCTTAGTCCCATCCTGATGATCCGGTCGGGGCTAACGACAACTGAGGTATGCGCGGGGACAGGCCCTGCTGACATAGAACACAAGGCAAATAGGAAGGAAACCGCAAAATCTCGCAAATTCAGAAGCAAATATTACAGACCATAAATTGTCCTCATGATACCAAACACAAGTTTAAACGCCTCCACGAGGCACGATGTGTGTTGCAGGAGTTGAAACAGGAAAGAAGCCGCGAGGAGATCACCCTTGAGCAGCGCCGTCTCTCGTGGTGGGGTCGCGCTTGTCAGCTCCACCTCCCGAGGCCGCAGAGCCAGCAGCACCTGCCTTGGGCGCAGTGGCGAAGGCGCGGAACTTCACCAGCAAGGCCTCCGCTCGGCCCTTCACGACCTTAGCAGCAGCGCCGGAGTGCTCGGTGTCCACAGGCTCCAGTAGATCGTCAAGGTTGGCGTCGGGATGGTGAAGGTAGATGTGGCTGAGAATCCACGTCAGCGCGACAGAAGAAAGGACACGAGCTTCAACCTCGGCCATGAGGCCGATGCCGGTCACGACCTCTTCAAGTGCTTCAACCAGGAAGGGAAGCAGCTTGGCGAGGCCGTCCGTGGCTCCGGCCAGCGGCTTCTCAAGACCATCATCATAAAGCGACTTCAGCGCCTTGCGGGATCTCACCTTGTAATCCGTGAAAGCCGTGCGATCCTCGGCCAAGACCTTCGCCTTGGCTTCTAGCTCAATCCTCTCTGCCTTCAGCTTATGCTCTAGTGTCTTCAGCCGGCCGCAATCAACAGAGAGCTCGATGTCGCGGTCCCCGATGGCAGCCTCCCAAGCCTTCATCTCCTCCTCCTTCGCCTGGAGGTCAGGAACCTCCTTCGCGAGCTCATCACGCAGGCCTTGCAGCTCATCCTTCAGCGCCTTGCAGCGGCCTCGGAAATTTGAAGCATCCTTCAACGCCGCGTCTCGAGTGGCTATGGCCTGGGAGGCGACTTGCTTCTCCTCCTCGGAACCTGTCACAGCCTGGCTCAGTGCCGCTCGGACGGAGGCGTCAGAGCAAACCCAGCCAGAGACCAGCTCCAGTCTCCCGGCCACCAGGCGGGGGTTGGTGCCCTGGAGATATTCTTGCAGCCGACTCAGCTCATCAGCAGCACGGTCCAAGGCAGCAGAGGAGGCAGAGGAGTTGGAAACCAGTGGAGCAGGAGGAGAAGACGACAGCGTGATCATGGCTTGGGAGGCCGGGAGCTCCTAAGCCCCGACAACCTCGGTGACAGCATCAAGCGCCGGTGCCTCCAGAGTCAGCGGGGCCATGGGGGCTAGCCCCCCGCCAGAGCGTCCCTCCCGGCCTCGTGAGGACGACCGGGCAGGGGAGGTGCGAGCTTCACTGCCTCCCTTTCCCATAGGCGAAGGCGCAGCCACAACAGAAGAGCTTGCCCCAAGCGGAGCCGCCGTGTCCTCCTTCAGCCTCTTCACCGTAGGCGGCGGCCTACCCAAACGATGGAGGATGTCAAGCCCTGACAGCAAAAATAAGAGCAAGGCAGAGTTCGAGTACTTACTGGTTAGTCGTGGCGAGCTCCAACGGCCTCCTTCCGAGCTTAAAGCCCGAGAGCCTCTTGCGGGGCGCAGCCTCGGGAGGTCCGGCAGCATAAGAGGGCGCACCAGAAGGGCTGAAGCTGGCTTCGAGCAGCACCGGGGCCGGAGTAGACCCTCGGGAGATTAGCCCTGACCAGTTCTTCTTCGGGATCACCGGCGGGTCCCTCTCCCCCTCGCCTGGTATTGGCCTTGTCATCGTCCGGCATGGAGCGGAGGACGTTGGACCTGCGCCAGGGGGAGATCTCCCCCGTCTCCTCGGTGGTCGCCTCCGAGTCGCGCTCCTCCTCTTCCTCATCTTCCTCTTCTCCCCTGCCGGAATCATCGGAGGACAACTCCACCGTCGCCGCCGCCGCCTGGCCCTTAGGAGGCACTACCGGCACTAGACCGTCCCCGTCAAAGGTGGGCATGGCGTCCACCACCCGCTCCCAGTCGTCGCGAAGGAACAAGGGGGCAGGAGCGCCCTCCAGGCTTGCCACATCCTCTCCGACCAGGAAGCGGAGAGCTGCGGTCAGGTCTTCAGCAGCCAGGGCCTCCAAGTTCAGGCGGAGATTGGCGTCCGCGTCCTCGAGCCTCCACAACGGGCATGAGTGCGCCTGAAGTGGGGCCACCCGATGCACCAAGAACTCCCTCAGGAGCGAGGCCCCGGTCAGCTTTGCCGCCTTCATGTTGCTCGGCCTCAGGTCGGCGTTCATCTTCTCCAGCACCAGCTTCGCCCGCCGGGCGTCAAGCTTCGCACGGGACCACGCCTCATCGGCCTGGGGCTGCCCCGTGGACAGCGCCAGCGGAGAGTTGATGCATCCGGAATCCAACATGACCCACTTGCTCCAGAAGCCATCGGCCCTCTTCCCGTGAAGGAAATATGCCCTAGAGGCAATAATAAAGTTATTATTTATTTCCTTATTTCATGATAAACGTTTATTATTCATGCGAGAATTGTATTAACCGGAAACATAATACATGTGTGAATACATAGACAAACATAGTGTCACTAGTATGCCTCTACTTGACTAGCTCGTTAATCAAAGATGGTTAAGTTTCCTAACCATAGACATGAGTTGTCATTTGATTAACGGGATCACATCATTAGAAGAATGATGTGATTGACTTGACCCATTCCGTTAGCTTAGCACTTGATCGTTTAGTATGTTGCTATTGCTTTCTTCATGACTTATACATGTTCCTATGACTATGAGATTACACAACTCCCGTTTACTAGAGGAACACTTTGTGTGCTACCAAACGTCACAATGTAACTGGGTGATTATAAAGGAGCTCTACAGGTGTCTTCGAAGGTACATGTTGGGTTGGCGTATTTCGAGATTAGGATTTGTCACTCCGATTGTCGGAGAGGTATCTCTGGGCCCTCTCGGTAATGCACATCACTATAAGCCTTGCAAGCAATGTGGCCAATGAGTTGGTTACGGGATGATGCATTACATAACGAGTAAAGAGACTTGCTGGTAACAATATTGAACTAGGTATTGGATACCGACGATCGAATCTCGGGCAAGTAACATACCGATGACAAAGGGAACAACGTATGTTGTTATGCGGTTTGACCAATAAAGATCTTCGTAGAATATGTAGGAGCCAATATGAACATCCATGTTCCGCTATTGGTTATTGACCGGAAACAGTTCTAGGTCATGTCTACATAGTTCTCGAACCCGTAGGGTCTGCACGCTTAATGTTACGGTGACAATTTTATTATGGGTTTATGAGTTTTGATGTACTGAAGGTTGTTCGGAGTCCCGGATGTGATCACGGACATGATGAGGAGTCTCTAAATGGTCGAGACATAAAGATTGATATATTGGAAGCTTATATCTGGATGTCGGAATCGTTCCGGGTGAAATCGGGATTTTACCGGAGTACCGGGAGGTTACCGGAACCCCCCGGGGGCTTAATGGGCCTACATGGGCCCTAGTGGAGAGGAAGAGAGGAGGCAAGAGGTGGGCTGCGCCCCCTCCCCTCCCTAGTCCTAATAGGACAAGGAGAGGGGGGCGCCCCCCCTTTCCTTCCCTTCTTCCTCCTCCTTCCCCTCTTCTCCTTCTCCAACTAGGAAAGAAGGGAGTCCTACTCCCGGTGGGAGTAGGACTCCCCCTTGGCGCGCCCTCCTTGGCCAGCTTCCCCCTCCCCCTTGGCTCCTTTATATACGGGGGCAGGGGGCACCTCTAGACACACAAGTTGATCTTCGTGATCGTTCCTTAGCCGTGTGCGGTGCCCCCCTCCACCATATTCCACCTTGGTCATATTGTTGCAGTGCTTAGGCGAAGCCCTGCGTCGGTAGAACATCATCATCGTCACCATGCCGTCGTGCTGACGGAACTCATCCCTGACACCCTGCTGGATCGGAGTCCGGGGATCATCATCGAGCTGAACGTGTGCTGAACTCGGAGGTGCCATACGTTCGGTGCTTGGATCGGTCGGATCGTGAAGACATACGACTACATCAACCGCGTTATTCTAACGCTTCCGCTTTCGGTCTATGAGGGTACGTGGACAACAGTCTCCCCTCTCGTTGATATGCATCACCATGATCCTTGCGTGTGCGTAGGGAAATTTTTGAAATTACTACGTTCCCCAATAGTGGTATCAGAGCCAGGTTTTATGCGTAGATGTTATATGCACGAGTAGAACACAAGTGAGTTGTGGGCGATACAAGTCATACTGCTTACCAGCATGTCATACTTTGGTTCGGTGGTATTGTTGGATGAAGCGGCCCGGACCGACATTACGCGTACACTTACACGAGACTGGTTTTACCGCCGTGCTTTGCACACAGGTGACTAGCGGGTGTCTATTTCTCCAACTTTAGTTGAACCGAGTGTGGCTACGCCCGGTCCTATCGTTGTGGTTTTGATGCGTAGGTAAGAACGGTTCTTGCTCAGCCCGTAGCAGCCACGTAAAATTTGCAACAACAAAGTAGAGGACATCTAACTTGTTTTTGCAGGGCATGTTGTGATGTGATATGGTCAAGACGTGATGCTATATTTTATTGTATGAGATGATCATGTTTTGTAACCGAAGTCATCGGCAACTGGCAGGAGCCATATGGTTGTCGCTTTATTGTATGAAATGCAAACACCCTATAATTGCTTTACTTTATCACTAAGTGGTAGCGATAGTCGTAGAAGCAATAGATGGCGTAACGACAATGATGCTACGATGGAGATCAAGGTGTCGCGCCGGTGACGATGGTGATCACGACGGTGCTTCGGAGATGGAGATCACAAGCACAAGATGATGATGGCCATATCATATCACTTATATTGATTGCATGTGATGTTTATCCTTTATGCATCTTATCTTGCTTTGATTGACGGTACCATTTTAAGATGATCTCTCGCTAAATTATCAAGAAGTGTTCTCCCTGAGTATGCACCGTTGCGAAAGTTCTTCGTGCTGAGATACCAGGTGATGATCGGGTGTGATAGGCTCTACGTTCAAATACAACGGGTGCAAAACAGTTGCACACGCGGAATACTCAGGTTAAACTTGACGAGCCTAGCATATACAAATATGGCCTCAGAACACGGAGACCGAAAGGTCGAGCGTGAATTATATAGTAGATATGATCAACATAGTGATGTTCACCATTGAAAATTACTCCATTTCATGTGATGATCGGACATGGTTTAGTTGATTTGGATCACGTGATCACTTAGATGACTAGAGAGATGTCTGTCTAAGTGGGAGTTCTTAAGTAATATGATTAATTGAACTTTAATTTAACATGAACTTAGTCCTGGTAGTATTTTGCAAATTATGTTGTAGATCAATAGCTCGCGTTGTTGCTTTCATATGTTTGTTTTTGATATGTTCCTAGATAAAATTGTGTTGAAAAATGTTAGTAGCAATGATGCGGATTGGATCTGTGATCAGAGGTTTATCCTCATTGCTGCACAGAAGAATTATGTCCTTAATGCACCGCTAGGTGAAAGACCTATTGCAGGAGCAGATGCAGACGTTATGAACGTTTGGCTAGCTCAATATGATGACTACTTGATAGTTTAGTGCACCATGCTTAACGTCTTAGAATCGGGACTTCAAAGACGTTTTGAACGTCATGGACCATATGAGATGTTCCAGGAGTTGAAGTTAATATTTCAAGCAAATACCCGAGTTGAGAGATATGAAGTCTCCAACAAGTTCTATGGCTAAAATATGGAGGGGAATTGCTCAACTAGTGAGCATGTGCTCAGATTGTCTGGGTACTACAATCACTTGAATCAAGTGGGAGTTAATCTTCCAGATAAGATAGTGATTGACAGAGTTCTCTAGTCACCATCACCAAGTTAGTAGAACTTTGTGATGAACTATAGTATGCAAGGGATGACGTAAACAATTCCCAAGCTCTTCGTGATGTTGAAATCAACGAAGGTAGAAATCAAGAAAGAGCATCAAGTGTTGATGATTGACAAGACCACTAGTTTCAAGAAAAGGGCAAAGGTAAAGAAAGGGAAACTTCAAGTAGAATGGCAAACAAGTTGTCACTCCCGTGAAGAAGACCAAAGCTGGACCAAAGCCTGAAACTGAGTGCTTACACTGCAAAGGAAATGGTCACTGGAAGCGGAAATGCCCTGAATATTTGGTGGATAAGAAGGATGGCAAAGTGAACAAGGGTATATTTGATATACAGGTTATTGATGTGTACCTTACTAGTGTTTATAGTATCCCCTGAGTATTTGATACTTGTTCGGTTGCTAAAAATTAGTAACTCGAAATAGGAGTTACAGAATAAACAGAGACTAGTTGAGGGTGAAGTGACGATGAGTGTTGGAAGTAGTTCCAAAATTGATATGATCATCATCGCACACTCCCTATACTTTCGGGATTAGTGTTAAACCTAAATAAATGTTATTTGGCGTTTGCGTTGAGCATAAATATGATTTGATCATGTTTATTGCAATACAGTTATTCATTTAAAGTCAAAGAATAATTGTTGTTCTGTTTACATGAATAAAACCTTCGATGGTCATACACCCAATGAAAATAGTTTATTGGATCTCGATCATAGTGATACACATAATCATAATATTGATGCCAAAAAGATGCAGAGTTGATAATGATAGTGCAACTTATTTGTGGCACTGCCGTTTAGGTCATATTGGTGTAAAGCGCATTAAGAAACTCCATACTGATGGACTTTTGGAATCACTTGATTATGAATCACTTGGTACTTGCGAACCATGCCTCATGGGCAAGATGACTAAAACGCCGTTCTCCGGAACTATGGAGCGAGCAACTGATTTGTTGGAAATCATACATACATATGTATGTGGTCCAATGAATATTGAAGCTCGTGGCGGGTATCGTTATTTTCTAACCTTCACAAGATGATTTGAGCAGATATAAGTATATCTACTTAATGAAGCACAAGTCTGAAACATTTGAAAAGTTCAAAGAATTTCAGAGTGAAGTGGAGAATCATCGTAACAAGAGAATAAAGTTTCTGCGATCTGATCGCGGAGACAAATATTTGAGTTACGAGTTTGGTCTTCAATTAAAACAATTTGGAATAGTTTCACAAACTCATGCCACCTGGAACACCACAGCTTAATGGTGTATCCGAATGTCGTAATAGTACTTTACTAGATATTGTGCGATCTATGATATATCTTACCGATTTACCACTATCGTTTTGGGGTTATGCATTAGAGACAGCTGCATTCACGTTTAATAAGGCACCATCTAAATCCGTTGAGACGACACCGTATGAACTATGGTTTAGCAATAAACCTAAGCTGTCGTTTCTTAAAGCTTGGAGTTGCGATGCTTATGTAAAAAGGGTTTCAACGTGATAAGCTCGAACCCAAATCGGAGAAGTGCGTCTTCATAGAATACCCAAAGGAAACTGTTGGGTACACCTTCTATCACAGATCCGAAGGCAAAACATTTGTTGCTAAGAATGGATCCTTTCTAGAGAAGGAGTTTCTCTCGAAAGAAGTGAGTGGGAGGAAAGTAGAACTTGATGAGGTAATTGTACCTTCTCCCAAATTGGAAAGTTGTTCATTACAGAAATCAGTTCCAGTGATTGCTACACCGATTAGCGAGGAAGCTAATGATGATGATCATGAAACTTCAAATCAAGTTACTACAGAACCTCGTAGGTATTCCAGAGTACGGTACGCGCCAGTGTGGTACGGTAATCCTATTCTGGAAGTCATGTTACTAGACCATGGTAAACCTACGAACTATGAGGAAGCGATGATGAGCCCAGATTCCGTGAAATGGTTTGAGGCCATGAAATCTGAGATGGGATCCATGTATGAAAACAAAGTGTGGACTTTGATTGACTTGCCCGATGATCGGCAAGCCATAGAAAATAAATGGATCTTCAAGAGGAAGACGGACACTGATAGTAGTGTTACTATCTACAAAGCTCGACTTGCTGTGAAAGGTTTTTTCGACAAGTTCAAGGTGTTGAATACAATGAGATTTTCTCACTCGTATCGATGCTTAAGTTTGTCCGAATCATGTTAGCAATTGCCACATTTTATGAAATCTGGCAAAAGGATGTCAAAACTGCATTCCTTAATGAATTTATTAAAGAAGAGTTGTATATGATGCAACCAGAAGGTTTTGTCAATCCAAAAGGTGCTAACAAAGTGTGCAAGCTCCAATGATCCATCTATGGACTGGTGCAAGCATCTCGGAGTTGGAATAAACGCTTTGATAGTGTGATCAAAGCATATGGTTTTATACAGACTTTTTGAGAAGCCTGTATTTACAAGAAAGTGAGTGGGAGCTCTGTAGCATTTCTAATATTATATGTGGATGACATATTGTTGATTGGAAATGATATAGAAATTCTGGATAGCATGAAAGGATACTTGAATAAGAGTTTTTCAAAGCAAGACCTCGGTGAAGCTGCTTACACATTGAGCATCAAGATCTATATAGATAGATCAAGACGCTTGATAAGATTTTTCAATGAGTACATACCTTAATAAATTTTTGAAATAGTTCAAAATGGAATAGTCAAAGAAGGAGTTCTTGCCTGTGATGAAAAGGTGTGAACTTGAGTAAGACTCAAGACCCGACCATGGCAGAAAATAGAAAGAGAATGAAAAGTCATTCCCTATGCCTCAGTCATAGGTTCTATAAAGTATGCTATGCTGTGAACCAGACCTATTGTATACCTTGCTCTGAGTTTGACAAAGGAATACAATTTTGATCTAAGAGTAGATCACTGGATAGCGGTCAAGAATATCCTTAGTGAGGACTAAGGAGATGTTTCTCGATTATGGAGGTGATAAAAGAGCCCGTCGTAAAAAGTTACAATGATGCAAGCTTTTACACCAATCCAGATGACTCTAAGTCTCAATCTGGATACATATTTAAGGTGGGAGCAATTAGCTAGAGTAGCTCCGTGCAGAGCATTGTGGACATAGAATATTTGCAAAATACATACGACTCTGAATATGACAGACCCGTTGACTAAACTTTTCTCACAAGAAAAACATGATCATACCTTAGTACTCTTTGGGTGTTAATCACATAGCGATGTGAACTAGATTATTGACTCTAGTAAACCCTTTGGGTGTTGATCACATGACAATGTGAACTATGGGTATTAATCACATACATATGTGAATATTGGTGTTAAATCACATGGCGATGTGAACTAGATTATTGACTCTAGTGCAAGTGGGAGACTGAAGCAAATATGCCCTAGAGGCAATAATAAAGTTATTATTTATTTCCTTATTTCATGATAAATGTTTATTATTCATGCTAGAATTGTATTAACCGGAAACATAATACATGTGTGAATACATAGACAAACATAGTGTCACTAGTATGCCTCTACTTGACTAGCTCGTTAATCAAAGATGGTTAAGTTTCCTAACCATAGGCATGAGTTGTCATTTGATTAACGGGATCACATCATTAGAAGAATGATGTGATTGACTTGACCCATTCCGTTAGCTTAGCACTTGATCGTTTAGTATGTTGCTATTGCTTTCTTCATGACTTATACATGTTCCTATGACTATGAGATTACGCAACTCCCGTTTACCGGAGGAACACTTTGTGTGCTACCAAATGTCACAACGTAACTGGGTGATTATAAAGGAGCTCTACAGGTGTCTCTGAAGGTACATGTTGGGTTGGCGTATTTCGAGATTAGGATTTGTCACTCCAATTGTTGGAGAGGTATCTCTGGGCCCTCTCGGTAATGCACATCACTATAAGCCTTGCAAGCAATGTGGCCAATGAGTTGGTTACGGGATGATGCATTACATAACGAGTAAAGAGACTTGCTGGTAACGAGATTGAACTAGGTATTGGATACCGACGATCGAATCTTGGGCAAGTAACATACCGATGACAAAGGGAACAACGTATGTAGTTATGCGGTTTGACCGATAAAGATCTTCGTAGAATATGTAGGATCCAATATGAACATCCAGGTTCCGATATTGGTTATTGACCGGAAACAGTTCTAGGTCATGTCTACATAGTTCTCGAACCCGTAGGGTCCGCACGCTTACGATGACAGTTTTATTATGAGTTTATAAGTTTTGATGTACCGAAGGTTGTTCGGAGTCCCGGATGTGATCACGAACATGACGAGGAGTCTCGAAATGGTCGAGACATAAAGATTGATATATTGGAAGCCTATATTTGGATATCGGAATCGTTCCGGGTGAAATCGGGATTTTACCGGAGTACCGGGAGGTTACCGGAACCCCCCCGGGGGCTTAATGGGCCTACATGGGCCCTAGTGGAGAGGAAGAGAGGAGTCAAGAGGTGGGCTGCGCCCCTTCCCCTCCCTAGTCCGAAAAGGACAAGAAGAGGGGGGCGGCGCCCCCCTTTCCTTCCCTTCTTCCTCCTCCTTCCCTCCTCCTCCTTATCCAACTAGGAAAGAAGGGAGTCCTACTCTCGGTAGGAGTAGGACTCCCCCTTGGCGCGCCCTCCTTGGCCGGCCGCCCCCTCCCCCTTGGCTCCTTTATATACGGGGGCAGGGGGGCACCTCTAGACACACAAGTTGATCTTTGTGATCATTCCTTAGCCGTGTGCGGTGCCCCCCTCCACCATATTCCACCTCGTTCATATCGTTGCAGTGCTTAGGCGAAGCCCTGCGTCGGTAGAACATCATCATCGTCACCACGCCGTCGTGCTGACGGAACTCATCCCCGACACTCTGCTAGATCAGAGTCCGAGGATCATCATCGAGCTGAACGTGTGCTAAACTCGGAGGTGCCGTACATTCGGTGCTTGGATCGGTCGGATTGTGAAGACATATGACTACATCAACCGCATTATTCTAACACTTACGCTTTCGGTCTACGAGGGTACGTGGACAACACTCTCCCCTCTCGTTGCTATGCATCACCATGATCCTTGCGTGCGTGTAGGGAAAATTTTGAAATTACTACATTCCCCAACATCCCGGCCTTTGAGATTGCGTTGGCTTTGGAGTACGCGACAAAGCTAGCGCACGTAGAGGCATGTGCACCGGTAACTCGGAGGAAGAAGAAGTGGCGCAGCAAGGCCATAGAAGGCATCACCCCAACGTGCGCCTCACCGTAGTAGGCAAAAATCGACAGGAGAAGAACAAAATTGGGATGGAGATGCAGAGCCTGCAGTTTATAGCGACGGAGGATGGCATAGAAGAACTCGGAGAAAGGAGGCACTAGGCCGACGATGACAGCGCTCATGAAGAAGGGATAGAAGGTGCTCCCCTTGTCCTTCGCCTGGGCGGAGCCGGGTCGGAGTGCGGTCTCCCCCATCTCGCTGCCTTCGGCCGCCGTCATCAGGCGCGTGAGGGCGAGGTTCTTCTCCTTCATGTTGGGGGGATCCAGAGCCGGCGAGTACCAGGCCAATGGATCCTCGGCCGCGGTCTTGCGGGGCGCCATTGCTCGCTGGAGGAGAAGGGATGAGGCGGATTTGGAGATTTCGGAAGTAGGAGGGCAAGAGCAAGAAAGGGGATCTGGAGCAAGGCGAATGAGAGAAATGAAGGTAAGCCTAACCCGAGCCAGCCTTTTTGTCAGATGGGCAGTTGCCGAGGCAGCGTGGGGAAGCGGAGACGCCCACGTCCAATCAACCGCCATGCGGCGCCCAAGGCCGCAGGCTGTTGGGGCCCGCGGCGCTTCGCGCTTTCCCTTTCGCTTTGCTGCTAAGCCAAGTCCGAGCATGCCTTGGGCCCGGGGGCTACTGTCGGCATCTGTGAACGGGGGTCCCTAGACTTGCCTGCCTGCGGCCTGCGGCGTGGCTCAAGTGGTGGCCCAGTATGGCCCATCTTCATCAACTCAAGCTCAAGACCCTCGCGAGGGGCCAAGCCTCGCGGCGCAGACGATGCAATGCTTCCTCAGGAACGGCCTCACCAGGCAGGCTCACGAGGAGGCGGAGAGATCAAGGCAGGGGTACCTCGCGAGGTGCCCATGACGCAAGCCATGATGATCGAGACCAGGCTGGCGCCGACCTATGCAGTGTCCTTGTTTCCTCTTTGGTGCAAGGGGGGCAAGCGCAGGCGCGGAGTACCGAGGCATCAAGCAAAGGTTACCACTTCGGTGCAACGAGGCCAAGACTAGCAGAGCGGCAGGATGGAGGTCATCATGGAGCCCAAGACGGTGTCATCGCCAGTGCCTTTGGCAGCCGAAGACCAATTTTAGTCAGGATAACTTTTACTGGATGTTCCCCTTCAAAATGGCCGTTGTTGGCTCCCTTCCCGCTCAATATTTGGGAAGAGGACCAGGGCCTCTATATATAGAGATAGCCAGCACCAAAGAGAGGGATCACTTCATCTAGAGCCTAGAGAGATCCACCCAAGCGGAGCACCGCACCACCCCTAGAACACCTCTCGCAAGGCTGTTCTTCCTCTATACTGTCATCATCAGTCCCTGAGGCAATCCACCACACCACACACTAGATTAGCGTATTACACCACAACGGTGGCCCGAACACGTATAAACCTTGTGTCCCTTGTGTTCATCATGTAGCTTAGATTCTTAGCAAGGCGTTGGGACGTGGATCGATAGGGGGACGATCTTCGCGCACACCCTAGAGTTTGAACCTTAAGGGTTTTGTCGGAACCCGATATCTGACACAACCCTCTCACTCCAAGGCTTAGCTGCGATTCTGATTCTCCTAAGTTACAAACATCCTTGGATCTGCATCACAAGTATAATGTCCGCTCCATACTGATCCGCAAGGACGACGAGGTGCAAATCGAGTACGGCACCTAGTGCTCATATCTTTGGCCCTCTCACCGGAGCTGCATCACAAGTACAACATCCGCTCCATCCGGATCTGCAAGGACGATGAGGTGCAAATCGTGTACGGCACCTAGTGCTTGTATCCGCGACCCTCTCGTCGGAGCTGCGTCACAAGTACAACATCTATTTCGAGTGAGAAATCAAGCTCCACTCGGAGGTAAGAGATCTAAAAGTGGTGAAGACAAAGCAACCATATTCAAGGAAAAACCAAGTTCAGATAAATCCAGCAAGTTCAGAACCACGAACAGAAGTACTTAGGTGCCAGGCCCGAAAGAGTTTAACGGTTACAAAATCAATCGACATTCCGAGGCAAATAAAAGTGAGGCATTAAGTTAGTTCACTCGGCAGGAGTAGGGCTTGCTGGCTCGATGAAACTGTCAAGGTTGATGCCGTCTGCAATACGAGTGGCAATGTCAATGAAGGTCTCCATGAAGGACTGGAATTGGTGCTTCTTGGTATTGGTGACCTTTAGAGCCGCCAGCTTCTCTTCTTTAATCTCCTTGCAATGGACTCGGACCAGGGACAGAGCCACATCAGCGCCACAATGAGCAGATGACTTCTTCCACTCTTGCAGTTGACCAAGGATTTCATTGATCAAGTCATCAGAGACTCGAGATCATTCTAGAACGTCACAGCTAGCCAGAGCTCCGTGTTAACCCGTGACACCGCCACTTTCAGGCGAGCAAGATAATTCATAACACTGGCAAGGCGAGACTCCAACCACAACACATTCATCGCAGCTTCATCCTTGACGGGGGAGTTTATGGAGTCCAGATTTGTCTCGATCCACCAAGTCTCTTCCTTGAAGTTTTGACAGAATTCTGCACACACAGAAAATTGGTGAGTCGCAGGTATATGTTGAGTCGACAGTTGCAAATCAGTCGGACAAGGGAAAGTACCTTCAAGCATTAGGAACATCTTCTTGGCGAGTCCTCCCAGATAAGACTCCAGTTCGTCCCTCTTTCGAGTGAGATCTCCAACCTTGTCAGACAGGGCCACCTTGTCCTTCTTTAGCTGCACGACTTCTTTGTTGGCTTCATTAATGGCAGTCTTCAACTGGGCATTTTCCTTTTCCAACTTGCCGACTGAAGTTAGCTTCTTGTCGACAAGTTTAGTTTTCTCTCGCGCCGTCCTCTGCGCCGCGTCAAGGTCGAGGTCCTTCTCCTCAAGAGCCTGCTTCATTTTGACTAAAGAAATAACATTCTTCAGACGAGCTTGGAGTTGACAGTTTTCACTATGCACATCTATTCGAGTGGAGCCACTCGGTTCAAAAGATAAAAAAGGAAAAAAAATGACAAAGCGAACGGTCAGCGAGTTATTACCTCCCATAGCAGCAGCTTCATCTTTGGCCTTCTGAAGATTCTCCTTCCTCTCCAATTCAGCAAACTGGCCTTCAAGGTTGAGACTGATCTTTGGCCTTCAAGGTTGAGACTGATCTGCTTCCTCTCCAATTCAGCAAACTGGGCCCTGAGCTCACCAGATTTCTGCAGTCAACAAATAAGACATGTCAATCGACAGAAACAAAGGTCAATCGCAGCAAAAAAGTGTTCTAAGACTACTGCCGAATCAAACATTCAACAATAGTCTCGGGGACTACACCCAGTGGGTGCACTTGGCATGCCCCCACTGGACCGGTTTGCCACTTGGCATGGTCTGCCCAGCACGAGTAGTGTTAATAATAAAAAATTGGCAACATTAATTCTCAGACCCCTGCTGACTGCCCGCAGTCGACCGCGGTCTCAGGGACTACACCCAGTGGGTGCACTCGGCGTGCCCCCACTGGTCTGGATCCCACTCGGCACGATCTGTCCCGACCGAGTGGAAGAACTATAAAGAGACATTTGATAAAGACCCCCGCCGGATCAAACGTTTGATGGCAGTCTCGGGGACTATACCTAGTGGGTGCACTCTGCGTGCCCCCACCGATTCAAAGATACACTTGACACGACCTGGTTGACTCAAGCGGAAGAACTATTTAGCAAAAGTTAAAGCACCCAGTGGGTGAACGGATATAAAGTGCAGACTCTTGATAGATGCACATTAAAGGTTTCAAAACGCTCATCCACGGACATCTTACGAATAACAAAGCAGCAGTTCCCAAGTACCATATCCTAACAGAGCAAAGATCAAGCTGAAAGATCAGTCGGAAATCAACTCACCTTGACATTGGTGTGAAGAGCAGAGCTGGCATCGTAGGCAGCCTTGCTAGCCTCGTGCACCACCTTCATTTGCTCCATCATAAAGCCTGCTTGGAATATAGCTTCTTTAGCAGCGCCCACCGGGTCCTCTGGGACATGATGGGCAACAAAGAGTGGAGTTGGTGGAACAGTCGAAGCAGTCAGAGGATCTGAGGCATGGAGTTGCACGGACAGAGCAAGGACTTGAGTGGTCGACGCTGAAGGAAGATCAATTGACATAGGTTCAGCAAAAGAAACAGAAGCCGAATTGGATCTTCGGATTGCTGGATCACTGTTTCCGGCGCTGATGTTGACTGAGGTACCGTACTGGCAGGCACCCTCCTGCTCAAAGTCCTACCCTTTCTTCCCGTGGTATTCTAGGGCACGTCTTCATCGTCGTATGGAAGTTCAATGACATCTTGTGGTGTTGTACAAGACTCAACCATAAGAGTTCAGTCGACCGACAATAGAACCGACAAAATGAGCGTAAGATTGTAGAATTATACCCATTTTGGAAGTGGCAGCGTCTTCAGTTACCTCATCATCTTGATCCTTGTGAATGTCCATGGAGGTCCCAGAAGTCGCAACACCGAAAGATTCAGAACCCACTTGATCAAGAAGGAGAATGAGTCGACGATAACATAGAGGTTCCCAAACAATGCAAAAACAAAGGGAAAAAACAAAACACTTACGCAGAAGCGACGGGAACGACCACCTTGATCTTGGGCAAGGCCTTCTGAGGCTTTGAGGGGGTGACCTTGGGCTGCTTGGCAGCCTTTTCAGACGGTTCCAGAGACGAAATCCGAGTGCGTTTTTGCATTTGTGAGCTTGGAGGAGATGCCTTGCTACGCCCACCTGCAAGGTCTTGAGACTGTTTGGATCGGCGTTCTGAGCAAGGTGGTGACTCGACTTCTTCACTATCGTCGGAGTCATCAATGTCCTCCTCATCATCGTTGGGGGATTGACAGTCGCCACTCTCATATGCGCTCTCCGTTCCCTCCTGGACTTGCTCCCCGTTTGGCATTGAGTACATCTTAGTATAAATCTGCAAGGCAAGGAGTTAAACAAGCATCAATCAGATTCAAGGATAGTTGCAAATCAGAATGAAAAGACACTCGGTAACAAAGGTCAGACCTTGTCCGACTCATTTTCAGCGTTGAATGGTACAACTCTTCTAGACCCCGTGGGGTTGCCTTTGTTTCCAGTGATGCCCCGCAGCCACTGTGCCACCATCTCCTCGACGACCTCCTTTGGGTGGACTCGAGCAGTGTCATTGGTGCCCGAGTACATCCACATGGGATGATCGCGAGCTTGGAGGGGCTGGATGTGTCGACTGAGAAACACCTCCAACAAATCCATGCCAGTCACACCGTCACGGACCAATTGAACTACTCGCTCGACTAGCATGGACACCTCTACTTTCTCTGCTGAAGTCACGGTCAATGAAGAGGGTTGGCGGACTCGATCCATGGTGAAGGGGGAAGACCAGTCGACTGACCAGGGGTCGGAACATCTTGGAAATAGAACCAGGTCGACTGCCACCCCCTAACCGACTCGGGAAGAGTCATAGGAGGAAAAGTACTCCCAACCCTCATCTGAATCCCTAAACCCCCACACATTTGGATCACGTGTGTCCTTTCGTCAGTCAGATTTGCCTTCTTCACATTTTGGGAATGGCAGGTAAAGATGTGCTTGAATAAACCCCAATGCAGTCGACAACCCAAGAAGTTTTCACATAGAGAGACATACGCAGCGAGATATGTGATAGTGTTGGGAGAGAAATGATGAAGTTGGGCACCAAAAAAGTTCAGGAAACCCCGGAAAAAAGGATGCAGAGGCAGAGTGAAACCACATTCGACATGAGTTGCGAGGAGGACACACTCACCCTCTTGCGGCTGAGGCTCGGTCTCGTTCCCCGGCAACCTCCAAGACCCGTGAGCAATCAAGCCCACACCAACCAGATCCTTCAAATCTTCTTTTTGGATCGTGGACCAAATCCAGTCCCCCTAGATCCAACCAGGCAGCAATCCAGACCTCGATGATGACCCCTGACTCGTCTTCTTGCCCTTCGCCGTCGTCGTCGTCTTCTTCGCACGCTCCAGGGCCGCCGTCCTATCCTTTCCCATTGCGGCGGACTGCACGTGGGCGGGGCGGCGGCGTCAAGAGTGGAGGAGGCCGTGGTGGGGAAGCAGAGGAAGAAGAAGGGGAATAAGGTGCACTGTGCAAATGCATCGGCCTCGACGCCTTTTATGGGCCAGCCTCCGAGTGGCTGACTCATGGGCCCAAGCAGTCCTGTCAAATCCCGTAACAGTCACGCGCCCGATATGTGGCGAAAAAGGTGGCACAAGAATCGAGGCGCCCCTGTCTATCCACCCCGTTTACTGCGGCGCGCTCCATCCCACGCGCTTCCCCAAATTTTCGAATCCCGTGAGATCCGGGAACCGCAGAGTAACCAATCGTGCCGAAGATCTCGTACCATATCAACACTCGAAGATTTTCAGCATAGTTCACTCGACAACCTCTGAATCAATCAAGGCAACTGTAATAAAGTTGAAGTTTCAGCATGATTCCCAGGCTCAGGAAAATGCCTACGAAGCATAAGAATCTGGTCGGGATCAACTTCAACTCTCTTTTCATTCAGACCTTAATCCATTTGAGGGCTAATGACGATGCCATGGACCTAGGGTAGGGTCCTAGGCCTGACCTAGATGCCCTACCCAAGGTCACTACCCAAGAATCAAGAACATTCAATGTATAACAAAAGATACCGACTGAAGTAACCTTGGAGTACAATCCACTCGACCAATTATCTCACTCGGATACCCCAATTCCATTCGACCAAGATGAAGTCACTCGACTATACAAGAAACCACTCGGAGTGCAGAAGACCTAGAGTCACCCAGGATGGCAACGGTCAGGCGTTCACTCTGTAGTCTTAAAGATCATTAAATAGCTCTTTATAGCTAGCATTACCAGTAACACCCTGTCTTGATGTACATTGAACCCTGTAATGTGGGATGACTGGGGTGCTGGCGCACTCTATATAAGCCACCCTACTCCTCCGGCAAGGGTTCGCACCCCTGATGTCTACTACACAACCTTCTTCTTGTAGACGTTGTTGGGCCTCCAAGTGCAGAGGTTTGTAGGATAGTAGCAAATTTCCCTCAAGTGGATGACCTAAGGTTTATCAATCCATGGGAGGCGTAGGATGAAGATGGTCTCTCTCAAGCAACCCCGCAACCAAATAACAAAGAGTCTCTTGTGTCCCCAACACACCCAATACAATGGTAAATTGTATAGGTGCACTAGTTCGACGGAGAGATGGTGATACAAGTGCAATATGGATGGTAGATATAGGTATTTGTAATCTAAAAATATAAAAACAGCAAGGTAGCAAGTGGTAAAAGTGAGCATAAATGGTATTGCAATGGTAGGAAACAAGGCCTAGGGTTCATACTTTCACTAGTGCAAGTTCTCTCAATAATAATAACATAGCCGGATCATATAATTATCCCTCAACATGCAACAGAGAGTCACTCCAAAGTCACTAATAGCGGAGAACAAATGAAGAGATTATGGTAGGGTACGAAACCACCTCAAAGTTATTCTTTCTACTCGATCTATTCAAGAGTCCATAGTAGAATAACACAAAGCTATTCTTTCCGTTCGATCTATCATAGAGTTCATACTAGAATAACACCTTAAGACACAAATCAACCAAAACCCTAATGTCACCTAGATACTCCATTGTCACTTCAAGTATCCGTGGGCATGATTATACGATATGCATCACACAATCTCAGATTCATCTATTCAACCAACACAAAGTACTTCAAAGAGTGCCCCAAAGTTTCTACCGGAGAGTCAAGACGAAAACGTGTGCCAACCCCCATGCATAGGTTCATGGGCGGAACCCGCAAGTTGATCACCAAAACATACATCAAGTGGATCACGTGATATCCCATTGTCACCACAAATAAGCACGGCAAGACATACATCAAGTGTTCTCAAATCCTTAAAGACTCAATCCGACAAAACAACTTCAAGGGGAAAACTCAATTCATTACAAGAGAGTAGAGGGTGGAGAAACATCATAAGATCCAACTATAATAGCAAAGCTCGCGATACATCAACATTGTGCGATAGAGAGAACACGAGAGAGAGAGAGAGAGAGAGATCAAACACATAGCTACTGGTACATACCCTCAGCCCTGAGGGTGAACTACTCCCTCCTCGTCATGGAGAGCGCCGGGATGATGAAGATGGCCACAGGTGAGGGATCCCCCCTCCGACAGGGTGCCGGAACAGGCTCCGGAGAGGTTTTTGGTGGCTACAGAGGCTTGCGGTGGCGGAACTCCCGATCTATTGTTCGCTTCGATGTTTTTAGGGTATATGGGAATATATATGCGAAAGAAGTCGGTCGGGGGAGCCTCGAGGGGCCCATGAGACAGGGGGCGCGCCCAGTAGGGGGGGGGGCACCCCACCCTCGTGGCCACCTCGAAGCTTCCTTGACTTCAACTCCAAGTCTCCTGGATCGCTTCCGTTCCAAAAATAACGCTCCTGAAGGTTTCATTCCGTTTGGACTCTGTTTGATATTCCTTTTCTTCGAAACACTGAAATAGGCAAGAAAACAACAATATGGGCTGGGCCTCCGGTTAATAGGTTAGTCCCAAAAAATAATATAAAAGTGTATAATAAAGGCCATAAACATCCAAAATAGATAATATAATAGCATGAATGCTTCATAAATTATAGATACGTTGGAGACGTATCAGCATCCGCAAGCTTAATTCCTGCTCGTCCTCGAGTAGGTAAATGATAAAAGAAAGAATTTATGAAGTGTGAATGCTAGCAGGTGCACAAGTTTGGTCAATGATAATTTCAATCACCTTTTCTAGCATGATTATATGTCATAACAGTAGTTCATCTCATAAAACTTCTCAAGATCAAGTAACAAGCTATTCACATGTTAAAGCATAGACCATAAACTTTCTTAAAAACTAGCAAACTTCATTCTAAGTCATCAAACAATTACAATTCATCTTATTTTCAGGAAGGGTCTATGTTAGAGCTTTGATTAGCAAACTCCACATACTCAACTATCATATAGTCTTCTACAATTGCTAACACTCACGCAATACTTATGGTTATGGAGTTTTAATCAGACACTAAGAAAGATAGGGGCTTATAATTTCGCCTCCCAACGTATTCACCTTTGGGTGATGTCAACAATAATAGTTCATGCTAACTTACATCCAATTGGATATATATATCAGGATCTTTCCAACACAAGGTGCTTGCCAAAGGATAAAATGAAAAAGGGAAAGGTGAAGATCACCTTGACTCTTGCATAAAGTAAAAGACATAAGGTAAAAGATAGGCCCTTCGTAGAGGGAAGCAGAGGTTATCATGTGCTTTTAGGGTTGGATGCACAAAATCTTAATGCAAAAGAACGTCACTTTATATTGCCACTTGTGATATGAACCTTTATTATGCAGTCCGTCGCTTTTATTACTTCCATATCACACGATCATATAAAGCTTATTTTCTCCGCACTAATAAGTCATACATATTTAGAGAGCAATTTTTATTGCTTGCAACATGACAACTTACTTGAAGGATCTTACTCAATCCATAGGTAGGTATGGTGGACTCTCATGGCAAAAACTGGGTTTAAGGATATTTGGAAGCACAAGTAGTATCTCTACTTGGTGCAAGGAATTTTGTCTAGCATGAGGGGGAAAGGCAAGCTCAACATGTTTGAATGATCCATGACAATATACTTTAACTGAGATGTGAGAAAACATAACCCATTATGTTGTCTTACTTGTCCAACATAAACTCTTTAGCATGTCATACTTAATGAGTGCTCACAATTATAAAAGATGTCTAAGATAGTGTATTTATATGTGAAATCTCTCTTCCTTCAATATTCTTTCATGAATTGTTCAAGTGACCAATACAATGCTTGCTAACCTTCAATAAATTTACAACCTCTACTTCTTAGATGTGAAGTCATTACTCCCCATGTAATAAGCATATGAAACATGTGTAATTTCAGATTTATGACATTCAACTCATTCAACCATTTACTCATATGATATAAGTGAAGCACACGAGTAAATGACAAACTACTCCAAAAAGATATAAGTGAAGATCAATGAGTAGCTAAATAATTATGTAACTATGTGAAGACTCTCTCTTATTTAAGAATTTTAGATCTTGGTATTTTATTCAAACAACAAGCAAAACAAAATAAAATGACATTGCAAGGATAGCACAACTCATGTGAAGAAGCAAAAACTTAGGTTCAACCGATACTAACCGATAGTTGTTGAAGAAGAAAGGTGGGATGCTACCGGGGAATCCCCAAGCTTAGATGCTTGAGACTTCTTGAAATATTATCTTAGGGTGCCTTGGGCATCCCCAAGCTTGAGCTTTTGTGTCTCCTTAATTCCTCCCATATCATGGTTTCTCTATTTCTCAAAAACTTCATCCACATAAAACTCAACAAGAACTCGTGAGATAAGTTATTATAAACCAATGCAAAACCTTATCATTTTCTACTGTAACAAATCATTAAAATTATTATTCAACATTTCATACTAAATGACTCTGCATATTTAATACTCCTATCCTGAAATAGAATCATTAAACAAGCAAACATTTGCAAACAATGCAAACATAACAGCAATCTGCCAAAACAGTGCAGTCTGTAAAGAATGCAAGATTCATCATACTTCCCTAACTCCAAAAATTATGAGAAAAATACTAAGCTGTAGAATATTTATCAGAGCTCAATATGCAAAAAGTTTCAACATTATATCATTTTCTGACTTTTCTAGGGAATTTTTGCAACAGCGGTAAACTTTCTGTTTTGGAACAGCAACATGTATACTTGCAAACTAAGCATGGTAAAGGCTATCCTTGACATTTTTATTGAAAATATAGATGCAAAACATTATTCTACCTAACAGCAAGTAAATACTAACAAAACAAAATGACGCTCCAAGTAAAGTTACCGATAGACAAAGACGAAAGAGGGGATGCCATCCGGGGCACCCCTAAGCTTAGGCTTTTGGTTGTCCTTGAATATTACCTTGGGGTGCCTTGGGAATCCCCAAGCTTAGGCTCTTGCCACTACTTATTCCATAGTCCATCGAATCTTTACCGAAAACTTGAAAACTTCACAACACAAAACTCAACAGAAAACTCGTAAGCTCCGTTAGTATAAGAAAATAAAACCACCACTTAGGTACTGTAATGAACTCATTCTAAATTCATATTGGTGTAATATATATTGTACTCCAACTTATCTATGGTTCATACCCTCCGATACTACTCATAGATTCATCAAAATAAGCAAGCAACACATAGAAAACAGAATCTGTCAAAAACAGAATAGTCTGTAGTAATCTGTATCAAACGTATACTTCTGTAACTCCAAAAAGTCTACCAAATTAGGAAGTCCTACTTAATTTGTGTACTAATCCACAGCAAAAGGAATAAGATCAAAATCACGTTTATATGAATTATCAAAACTAATTTACTGGGTGAAAAAGTTTCTGATTTTCAGCAGGATCAACACAACTATCACCGTAAGCTATCCTAAAGGTCTTACTTGGCACTTTATTGAAACAAAAGCTATAAAACATGATTACTAGAGTAGCATAATCATGTGGAAACACAAAAACACTAAGGGTAAATATTGGGTTGTCTCCCAACAAGCGCTTTTCTTTAATGCCTTTCTAGCTAGGCATGATGATGACAATGATGCTCGCATGAAAGATAAGAATTGAAACATAACGGGAGCATCATGAAGCATATGACTAGCACATTTAATCCTAACCCATTTCCTATGCATAGGGATTTTGTGAGCAAACAACTTATGGGAACAATAATCAACTAGCATAGGAAGGCAAAACAAGCATAGCTTCAAGATTTTCAACACATAGAGAGGAAACTTGATATTATTGCAATTCCTACAAGCATATGTTCATCCCTCATAATAATTTTCAGTAGCATCATGAATGAATTCAACAATATAACCAGCACATAAAGCACTCTTTTCATGAGCCACAAGCATAGAATTTTTATTACTCTCCACATAAGCAAAATTCTTCTCATTCAGAATAGTGGGAGTATCATAAGAGACTCGAATACTATAAATTGTTTCCACATTAAAAGAGTAATGTTCAGAAAAAGGGTAATCATAATCATGACAAGTTTTATAAATATAATCATCACTACTTTTTATAGCATAAGTTTCATCACAATAATCATCATAAGTAGCAACTTTGTTCTTATCATAATCGATTGAAACCTCTTCCAAGATAGTGGAATCATCACTAAATAAAGTTGACACTCTTCAAAACCCACTTTCATCAATATAATCATCATAAGTAGAAGGCATGATATCATCATAACAACTTTGCATATCTAAACTTGGGATGCTAAAAATATCATCTTCATTAAACATAGCATCACCAAGCTAGGGACAAACATTAATTGCAGCAAATATATTCTCAAATATGTCATCCTCATCAAACATAGCTTCCCCAAGCTTGGGCCCTTTCATATCATAAGCATAATCACTCTCATCATTAATAGTATGGATAGCACCAATAGTATAGCAATTATCATCATCACAATGAGTAGTAGGAGCAACATAATTTGGGAGGGATACCTTTTTACCTTTGCTTCTCCGTTTTTTCTTTTTCTTCTTCACATTATGTGTGGGTTCAACCTTCTTCTCTGAACTCCTTATTGATGAGATTGGTTGAATAGAAAGCTCCTCCTCATTACCTGCTTCATCATAAGAAATAATAGGAGGATATTGGGAAGTCTCTTCCCTTTCATTAGTATTCTCTTCATCTTCTATTTGCTTTATTTTCTTTATGTAGTTGGCAATATAAGGATTTTCAGTGCAATTCACCGCACAAAACATATAAATCATCTCTAGATCAAAATCAAGAAGTTTATAACGGGCAAATTCTGGAAGGTGCTTAATTAAACGTTTCATTTCTTCATAACCCATAAGCAAACTAAGTTCATTATAATGTGCAAGGGAAATCAAGTCATCACAGTTTTTGGAAACGATTCAATCATGAAACAATTTTCATCGGAGATGTAAATGACCACTTTCATTGCAAAGTTCACAAGTATGACAAAGGAAATATAATTCTTCAGCACTCACCCTTAGCCTTTCTTGCAACAATTTAGTTTCTGCATGCTTATGCCTCTTGCAATATCTATCTTCTCTATTTGGTGTGTCCATGCAAACCCAATGCTCTCCACAAAAATCGACATGCTTATAGGAGACATTTTCATCATAACTAGTGCAATCATCATTAGTACTATGGATATTCAAAGAGTTCATACTAACAACATTGAAATCATGCTCATCATTCAAAGATTTAGTGCCAAGCATTTTAATGCATTCTTATTCTAGCACTTGAGCACAATTTTCCTTTTCATCATACTCACGAAAGATATTAAAAAGATGAAGCGTATGAGACAAACTCAATTCAATTTTTTTGTAGTTTTATTTTATAAACTAAACTAGTGATAAAACAAGAAACTAAAAGATTCAATTGCAAGATCTAAAGATATACCTTCAAGCACTCACCTCCCCGGCAACGGCGCCAGAAAAGAGCTTGATGTCTACTACACAACCTTCTTCTTGTAGACGTTGTTGGGCCTCCAAGTGCAGAGGTTTGTAGGACAGTAGAAAATTTCCCTCAAGTGGATAACCTAAGGTTTATCAATCCGTGGGAGGCGTAGGATGAAGATGGTCTCTCTCAAGCAACCCTGCAACCAAGTAACAAAGAGTCTCCTGTGTCCCCAACACACCCAATACAATGGTAAATTGTATAGGTGCACTAGTTCGACGAAGAGATGGTGATACAAGTGCAATATAGATGGTAGATATAGGTATTTGTAATCTGAAAATATAAAAACAGCAAGGTAGCAAGTGGTAAAAGTGAGCATAAACGGTATTGCAATGGTAGGAAACAAGGTCTAGGGTTCATACATTCACTAGTGCAATTTCTCTCAACAATAATAACATAGCCGGATCATATAATTATCCCTTAACATGCAACAAAGAGTCACTCCAAAGTCACCAATAGCAGAGAACAAACGAAGACATTATGGTAGGGTACGAAACCACCTCAAAGTTATTCTTTCTGCTCAGTCTATTCAAGAGTCCATAGTAGAATAACACAAAGCTATTTTTTCTGTTCGATCTATCATAGAGTTCATACTAGAATAACACCTTAAGACACAAATCAACCAAAACCCTAATGTCACCTAGATACTCCATTGTCACTTCAAGTATCCGTGGGCATGATTATACGATATGCATCACACAATCTCAGATTCATCTATTCAACCAACACAAAGTACTTCAAAGAGTGCCCCAAAGTTTCTACCGGAGAGTCAAGACGAAAACGTGTGCCAACCCCTATGCATAGGTTCATGGGCGGAAACTACAAGTTGATCACCAAAACATACATCAAGTGGATCACGTGATATCCCATTGTCACCACAGATAAGCACGGCAAGACATACATCAAGTGTTCTCAAATCCTTAAAGACTCAATTCGATAAAACAACTTCAAGGGGAAAACTCAATTCATTACAAGAGAGTAGAGGGGGGACAAACATCATAAGATCCAACTATAATAGCAAAGCTCGCGATACATCAACATCGTGCCATAGAGAGAACAAGAGAGAGAGAGAGATCAAACACATAGCTACTGGTACATACCCTCAGCCCCGAGGGTGAACTACTCCCTCCTTGTCATGGAGAGCGCCGGGATGATGAAGATGGCCACCGATGAGGGATCCCCCCTCCGGCAGGGTGCCGGAATGGGCTCCCGAGAGGTTTTTGGTGGCTACAGAGGCTTGTGGCGGCGGAACTCCCGATCTATTGTTCGCTTCGATGTTTTTAGGGTATATGGGAATATATATGCGAAAGAAGTCGGTCGGGGGCCTCGAGGGGCCCACGAGACAGGGGGTGCGCCCAGTAGGGGGGGGGCGCCCCCCACCCTCGTGGCCACCTCGAAGCTTCCTTGACTTCAACTCCAGTCTCCTAGATCGCTTCCGTTCCAAAAATAACGCTCCCGAAGGTTTCATTCCGTTTGGACTCCGTTTGATATTCCTTTTCTTCGAACACTGAAATAGGCAAGAAAACAACAAGATGGGCTGGGCCTCCGGTTAATAGGTTAGTCCCAAAAATAATATAAAAGTGTATAATAAAGCCCATAAACATCCAAAATAGATAATATAATAGCATGAATGCTTCATAAATTATAGATACGTTGGAGACGTATCAACCCCCTGTAACACACACACACTCATATTCCAGTCGACCGCCTCGGAGCACCGAGGCATAGGGCTTTTGCCTCCTCCGAGAGGGGCCTGAACTCATAAACTTGTGTGTAAAACCTCACCGTAGCTAGGTCCTTGCCTCCTCATACGTACCCCCTACTCTTACTGTCAGACTTAGGCTGTGTTTGGTTGAGTTGTAGATTCTGAAAAAGTTGCTGTGAAAAAGCTGCTGTGAAGAAGCTGCTGTGAAAATGCTGCTGTAGAAAAGCTGGAGGCTGTTTGGTTAAAACAATTGTGAAATTGTAGACGTGGCTGTGAAATGTCTGTAATGCCCCTGACACCTAAGTGAGTTTGTTTATATGCTGATTGAATGTAAAGTAGTGATATATATACATTTGTAGGTAACTGAACTATCATTTTTCAAAGGAGAAAAATTACAATTCAGGCCATTCATTGCTAACATATACGCAAACGACTATACTTTGATGTTGCATAAAATAGATAGTGATCCCATAATATTGTTACAAAACACATGCACCATAGAAAGCACATATGGTTCACATGATGATGACATCTGTCAACATAGCTAAACTTATGTTGCCATCGCTAGACAAGCATCGGCTATCCTACTACGAATATTGTTCATGCTATCTTCGTTCTCTTCCTCTTCAACCAGATCGGCTTGTGTTGGTGCCACCTCTCGCCGTAGCACTGGAGGTACATACTCATCATCGGCATCACATTTATATAAAAAAATTGTCACGCAACTAGCTATCACGAATGAAATTATGCAATGCCATGCAAGCAATGATGATATGCTTCTGTGTGCGAGGTGAGAAACTTGGGACTCCTTTCAATATGCGCCACTTCTGCTCGAGCACCCCAAAATTACGTTCAACAACATTTCGAAGGGATGAATGTAGAAAGTTGAACACCTCATACTTCCCTTGAGGTGGACGGTCACGACGAAGACGGAATTCCGGTAGATGGTATGTACTCCCCTTGAAAGGAGCAAGGTATCCCGTTCGATTTGGATATCCAGAGTCCACAAGATAATACTTCCTTGAAAATGTACAACAAATTAGCGTCGCACATAAGAATAGAATTACCGATGGGAATTTTTGTTATTATGTTACATACCTTTGGGAGGTACAGGAAATGAAGAGAAATGTGATAATGCATGATTCAGGATCCTCGTGTCATGTGCACAACCCGGCCAACCCGCAACCACAAAGGTAAACCTCATGTCAAAGTCACATATTGCAAGCACATTCTGAGATGTAAAACCATGCCGACATCTATGGTTAACCGCATCATCCGCTGGTACTGAAACTGGCACATGTGATCCGTCTATTGCACCAATAGCACCTTTGAAATGAGGCCAGAAACGTTCATCTTTAATCCTTTCATGCTCAAAGCTAAAAGTAGGATTTGTCGGTTTGATGATATCTTTCGCTAACTTGCGCAAACATAATCGAACTTCCTTAAACTTTGTATGAACTGTCCAAAGTGACCATACAAAACGATTCTCATCTTGAGCCAATGATTCATCGGAGGAAATATCTCCAGCACAAGAAGCACTAGCCCCAGTGACATGTACATTCTGAAATATGACATGTAAATCTTCAAGGTGCTTTGGTCCATGATTTTTGAACTTCAAATGGTTGCATTTCTTTTTTGTCCTCTCCTGGCATCTCTAAAATAACAATAAGAGTGCAGGTTAGGTACTGCAATCATATAAAGCATGTCCATTAAAAAATGCAAACTCTTACCACAAGATGTTCTTCCCACCATTCTTTTGGGCAATCAACAGTCCCCTTTGCATCATTCCATCCAAGTCCAGTAGCTTCATTTTTTAGCTCCATGAACCAAACATACTCATTTTTTATTGCATCCCATTTGTTCTTGAATTTATCCTTGGGATACTTCTTTCCCGTCCTTGCTTCCCATTTCTCCAAAACATTTTTCCAGCCCTTCTTGCTTAGATGACCTAATGGTCTATTTCCATTTGAAACCTCTTCTCTCAATATATCAATGAGTTTCTTCTAATGGGCATCATCCCACACAGCCTTTTCAGTCATACTTCAGTTAAGAAAAAAATGGCATAACACTAGATCAATATATATGGTCCAGCAAGCAATCTGCAGCAAGCAATTGCATAGCAATCTGCAGCAAGCAATCATGCAATGTAGAAAAAAATGCAATAAGTATGCATCACTGTATAGGAACACACGACAATGTGCATCGAAACTATCAAAATTTCATCAATTTCACATCAATATACAACAATGTGACAAGCAATATGCATCATCCCGTCAAAATTTCATCCACTTTACATCATAAATACACAACAATATGAACGAGCAAAAAAATCATCCTCTTTCTACCTTGTACAGGAGGTGGGAGGGGGTTGGGGAGTGGAAGGAAAGGGCGCAGTACCTTGCAGAATGGAGGGAGTAGGTCGCGCCGGAGTTGCAGGAGGCGTCGCCGGTGGCTGGGCGCGCGGCGTTGGAGGGACGGCGGTGGAGGGATGAGGTCGCGGCGGGGAGGGGCCGCAGGGGGGCGAAGGGAGGAGGTCCGGCGGGCAATGGACGAGGGAAGAGGTCGCAACGGGGAGGCGGCGTCGACGGCTAGGCGCACAGCGGTGGAGGGCTGGCGGCGGTGCTGGCGGCGGCTAGGAACCCTAGCTGCCGCTCGGGTGGATGGGGAGAACGAGAGGTGGTGTGTGCCGCTCGGGAGGAATCGGCCCAATCGTTTTTCACTAGCGAGTGGCAAACGTGGGTAAATACTACTAAACTTTCAGGGGACAGCTAAAAGTGCACGACTGAAGTTGGGGGTTTCGCTGCTGCGACAATACACTACCGGGAAGCACTAGCTTTTACAACTTCTGCTTCTCTTTTCTCCCCCTTTGGTTAGCTTATAGCTTCCAAAAGCCAGAAGTTGGCTGCAAAAGCTCAACCAAACACAACCTTAGTACCACGAAACCCATCATTGTTTAATGAGAAATAGTAAAATATATTTTAGTGAGGAACTAAGAAAAATAGGTGGTAGTAAACTTCCTCTAATTATATGGTCATCCCACAACACAACTTTTATGGGAAATTTTTTGTAGGTGCTATTGGAGTTACTCTTACGCTGTAATTTCGTCCGACTCTCTCGCACACCTCCCATGCAAGCTTTATCCTACCTCTCACCCATTTTCTCACCACGTATCGGTTTAATGAGTCATGAACTGTTGGTTTTTTCGTCCCCAATCTCGGGGAAGCGCTAAGTAGGGGATACACAAGTTTGGGTCAGAGGTTAGGGTTAAGGTTACTGTCGGTGTCAAAACTGGCGGATCTTGGGTAGGGGGTCCCGAACTGTGCGTCTAGGCGGATGGTAACAGGAGACGAGGGACACGATGTTTTACCCAGGTTCGGGCCCTCTTGATGGAGGTAAAACCCTATGTCCTGCTTGATTGATATTGATATTGTGGATGTTTACAAGAGTGGATCTACCACGAGATCAAGGAGGCTAAACCCTAGAAGCTAGCCTATGGTATGATTGTAAGGGTTGTTGTTGTTCTACGGACTAGAGCCATCCGGTTTATATAGACACCGGAGAGGGCTAGGGTTACATAGAGTCGGTTACAATGGTAGGAGATCTACATATCCGTATCGCCAAGCTTGCCTTCCACGCCAAGGAAAGTCCCATCCGGACACGGGACGAAGTCTTCAATCTTGTATCTTCATAGTCTTGGAGTCCAGTCGATGATGATAGTCCGGCCGATGATAGTTCGGCTGATGATGGTAGTCCGGCTATCCGGACACCCCCTAATCCAGGACTCCCTCAGTAGCCCCTGAACCAGGCTTCAATGACGATAAGTCCGGCGCGTATATTGCTTGGCATTGCAAGGCGGGTTCCTCCTCCGAATGATAGAAGATTGTGAACACCAGGATAGTGTCCGGCTCTGCAAAATAAATTCCACATTTCACCGTAGAGAGAATAATATATACACAAGTTCGATCTGCTGACGTTTTTTGTGGCATGACGTCACGCCACTACCAAGCCATTACTTGAATCGTTTTTTACTCTACCACCTCAGCGCATTTAGCGAAGCGGTTTCCTTGGCACGTCTCGTCGAAGCAGAGATCGTGTTTCCCCTTAATCCGGGATTCTCATCAATACGGACGTGGGTAACCCAACCGCGCCCGTCGCCACGCCCCCTCTATCGAAGGCGAGTCCCAAACGGTCACGGAGACGGCTCTTGGTATTCTCCCTCTTTATAACGGGACCAAGGCTCGTTTCTTTTCTTCAATCCTCCATCGAATCCTCTCCCCTCTCCAAGTTCCAGCACCTAGAGCTCCAGATTCGAGCGCTTCAGACCTTCAACGATGTTCGGTTCCAACCTCCAGGGCCGGTGGATGCCCTCCTCCGTCACGGAGGAGGACGTGCTAAAGCTGCGGGAGGCCAAGTACCTGGCTTATGAGATTTCGCACAGGTTGCCTGCCGAAGGGCAGGCCATCCCCACCCCCGAGCCCGGCGAGTATGTCGTCTTTGTATCCCACCTCCGTCGGGGTTTAGGCTTCCCGATGGATCCTTTTGTGAGAGGGCTCATGTTTTACTATGGGTTGGAATTCCACGATTTGTCTCCGGAGTCCATCCTCCATATTTCCACATTTATTGTTGTCTGCGAAGCCTTCCTCCGCGTCGCCCCTCACTTCGGCCTGTGGCTGAAGACCTTAATTGTGGCGCCGAAGATGATCGGGGGGCGTCAAGCGGAGTGCGGCGGGGCGGCCATAAGTAGGAGGGCCGATGCCCCGTGGCCCGCTCACTCCTTCCAAGAGGAGCTCGGCCCGTGGCAGCAAGAGTGGTTCTATATCACCGTTCCGAGGGGCCGCAGACAAAAGCCGCCTCCCTCATTCCGCCCGGGACCTCCACGACGGTTGATGTCGTGGGTCAACCAAGGGCTCAATTGGGGGCCGTCAAAGGACGTGCCCCAACTGCAGGGCCGGATTCGAGATCTCCAAACGAGGGAGGTCGACATGGTGGTGGTAATGCAGGTTATGCTGATTTGGCGTATCCCGCCCTGCAAACGCCGCCCTCTCCGACTGTGGGAGTTCAATCCGGAGGGCCCATGGATTCTTCAACACTTCATGGGTATGACACCCCTGGAGATGTACAAATTATTCTTCGGATCGCAAGAGGCGCGTCCGGAATTGACCGAGGATGCTGGCCTAAGCTGCAATCGCCCAGATACTCAAGTAAGTAGTTCCAAGTCCGGACATGCCGTTTGTTTGCCTTTCGATAATTCGCCTTATGACCAACTTCCTTCTAAACAGGAGTGGATAGCGGCAGCAAAATTGATACGGTGTCCGGCCCCCCTCCCCGAGACCGCGCCGGATTCCGTGCTAGTTCGGATGCTTGAGGTTGCGCCTCCATAGGAAGGCGAAGGGGAAAGCAGGAAAGCTACTGCCTCGCCTAAGGAGGCTCTTGAAAGAGGGGGGATCGAGAATCCCTCCCTCCAAGGGGAGAAGAGGACTGCCTCTGAGGACCCGGGGGCAAAAGCCCCTAAACGGGGGAAGAAATCTTCGCCAGAGGGTCCTGCGTCCGGGTAGGCCCCGGCCGCACAATCTCCCTTAAAGAATCAGCCCTCCAACGAGCCGTAAGTAGAAAGAAAGGAGTTTTATAATAAGGGACATCCCTATTTGTGCTTCTGAGGATAACTCAAGTTTTTACCTTGTAGTTCGGATCTCCGTCCTTCGCAAATGAGCTCGTCTTCGGGGGACCTTCGTCCGGAGATGATGGAGAGCGAGACGCCTCTGTCAGGGGCACCGTCAGATAGGGCGGACGAGTCTGAAGTGTCATCACAGAGGGAGCCCCCTGGTTTGGCAGAGCCGGATAGTTCAGCGCCAACTGGTGTACGGCTGAAGGATCTGCTTGAGAAGGCGTCTATCTCAGAAGATCACCACGCATTGATGAGCATGGTGATTAAAAGGATTTCGTCCGCTGAAGGCGGGTTGCATAATGCCGTCAGGAGTTTGCTGGCGGGGTTTGAGGTGCGTAAAAATGACACACCTTTTAACAGTTTAGCATATAGAATGCGCCCTGTATAGATAGTAGCCCCTGAGACTCGGTAGGTAGTCGAAATCGACAGCGTGCCGAGGATCAAAATCACAGGTTTAAATTTCCGCCGTGCCGATGCAGGTGGCAGGTCGTCCGGGGGCCAGCCGGACTGATGGAGTTGCTGAACTAAAGCGGCAACTCGCTGTTGCAGATGCGGACATCACGCTAGTCAACAGGCGACTTGATGAGTCGCAAGGTAAGTGTTTTTGTGCGGTCACTTGGTAAGGGGGCCGAAGCCAGCTCCTTACAACATGTGCGTGAAATGCAGATAGTGCCGCTGCTGTGGAAAGCCTTCGGGCCGAACTTGCTCAAGCCAAGGAGCAGGCCAGAAGGAGTAATGCGGCGGCCTCGAGGGCGGCCGGGGAGTTAGCGGCAGAAAGGGCCGCACACTGCCGGAGCAGGGAAGAGATGGCCGAAATGTCCGTGAAGTTAAAAGATGCTACCGACCACAATGAGGCTCTTGGGAAGGAGCACCTAGCGGGGCAAGAAGACCTGGAGAAGGCCACCGCCAAAGTCAAGGATGCCCGCTCTGCAATGCGGGCTATAAAGGAAGAGCTGCGCCAGGCCGGAGAAATTGTAGCTGGCAAGCCTTTTCTGCTGCGCCGAAGGTTCACGGATCCAAAGTATGCTCAGCTGGGCCAACTGTGGACCCTTATATGGACTTAGCAGCGAGTGCGGCGGATGCTGTTGTGCATTTTCGAAGCCAGAAGGATCACAAGACGGAAGAGCTGTATTGGTCTCAATACCATAGTCCGGAGTGTTCACTTCCGCTGACCGATCGTTTGGCCGAGTGGGTTGAGCTAAATAGGTTGTCCGGGCTTGCTATGAAGGATATAGTGACCCATGTCCGGCCGGATAGGTCCAAGCCGAAGAGTTACTTTGGCTTATTGCAGCAATTTCTTGGGGCGGTGCCGCATATCAAGGCGATGAAGCGGTCAGCCTGCATAGAGGGTGCGCGGATGGCACTCGCTCATGTGAAGACATATTGGACAGAGATGGATGCCACCGCTGTTGCGACCCCGGGTTCGGATGATAACCGGTTACCCGTCGAGCACTATTTTGGCGAAGTGCTGCGTGGTGCTCGTGTAATAGAGTCGCAGTGCTCAAAAAATGTTACGTTCGAATGAACGTTTTTATGATGTAAAACAATATTTAAGATGTAAGCGCCTTTTATACTTGTGCGTTCAAGTAATAGAATATCTCCTATGCGGCCGTTCATGTATACGTGTGTATAACCTGAAAGATGGCAGTCGTCGGCTTCAGCCCCCACGCACAAGGTGCGGGGGTGTTCTCAAAAAATAGCGCGTTTTCACACTTAATCCGACGTCTCGGTCCTGTAAAGGAGGTGGTAGCGTAGCAAACGAGGCAACCGGACTATAATGCTTTATCACTTTCACTTGGCCATGGAGTTCGAGGGTGGGGCTACGACATAGCCCCTGGGGGCACCGCGCTCTCCGAATTTGGGGCGCGTATGTGCCTGACCGGGAAATGGCCCTTCGTCAAAGCGGAGTAATTCTAAACATTCCCATGGTCGATCGAGTGGTTGACCAGTCTCTCGCTGTATCATGACAGTCAGTTTTCGGCTTTCTCTACTGAGGTGCTCGCCCAGCCGAACTGGGGCACAATCGCAGTAGTTCTCCTGGTGCCGCGTTAGCCGATGATATGGAACGTAAGGCAGCAAAACACAGGAGCCGGGCAAACCCAACATTTGACCAAAGACATGATTCGGAGCTGATGCATATAAGGCCTAGCCTAACTCGAGACGCCGAACACTCCCGAAGGTGTTCGGTCTTTACAATAGCGGGCAAAACAATGCCCTAAGCCCCTTGTGTCCAGGTACGGGCAAGTTCTTCTGGCGCCGCCGATGCCAAAACGCCAGGCTCCACTCTGGTTATGATGAGAAACCAGGGGATTATAGCAACAAGAGACAGTAAGAAAGGTTTACGTAGGGTCTTAGTCTGAAAAGAGTCCTTGCAACGGGTCCCTACTGCACGTCTGCGCCTATGTCTCTGTTGTGCCGTATCCTGGACAGGTGTGCATGCTGTTCATCTGTAAAAAGAGAGCAACTTAGTTTGGAAAAGAAATCGTGCGAGAAAGTGCATAAAAAATTGAAATATAGATTAATAAAGCCGAGCCTATGCTAGCTCATTATGGCTTATATGTACAAACCCTTGTGAAGGGGTGTGCGGCTAGGTAGCCCCTAGCTTATTCATTTCGGACTCGTCCAGCCATGTCCGGGGTCTCAGGCGACCTTTTAATGAAATGATGCCACGTGGACCGGGCATTTTAAGCGTAAGAGACGCGTAATGTGGTATTGCATTGAAGCAGACGAAAGCTTCCCGTCCCAGTGATGCTTGATAGCTACTTTTAAATGGGGCGACATGAAAGGTTAGCTTTTCTCGTCGGAGGTTGTCAGGTGACCCGAACACAACTTCTAGTAGTAATGAACCTGTGCACCTGGCGTAAGGGCCTGGCGCCACTCCTTTGAAGGAATTGCGGCTATGCCGAATTGTAGTGGGGTTTATCCCGACTTGCGGATTGTGTCCGGATATAGCAGGTTTAAGTTACTGCCGCCGTCCATCAAAACTTGCGTTAATTGCAGTCCGTCTATTATGGGATCCGATATCAGGGCAGTCTATCCTGCGTTCCGGATACTTCCGGACTAATCCAGATGGTCAAAAGTGATTGGTTTTGACATCCAATCTCGGTGTTCCGCTGGGGTGGACCGTGCGACACTTGTCTTAGCGAGTGCCTTGTTGGTTTTCCGTACTATCACATGAAGTGAGTTTACTGTTTTGACTTCTTGTGGGAAAGTCTTTTGACTTCCGGTGCTCTGCTGGTGGGGTTCGTCATGGTCCTCGCTTGGCGCATCGAGCCCCTTGTGTCCGGCGTTGAGTCTGCCGAACTGTTTAAAAACCCAACAATTTCGGTTGGTATGGTTTGCAGGCCTTCCGGAGGTACTGTGGATTTGACATATCCGATCTAAGATTTTGTTTAAATTTGATAGCTCGTCGCTGTTGTCCTTAAGAGGCAGTGTTTTATTGTTTGGTCGCGAGCTTTTGAATCCGGCGTTAACCATCGTGCCCTTTGGGCTTTTTTCTTTATTCCGGCGCTGATCTTTCCTGCGTCGTGATTTTCCGTTTCCATCTCTGATCTCGGATGTACTTGGGTCGCTGGTGCTGCATCTTGCTAGCCAGCTGTCTTCTCCTGCGCAAAAGCGCGTCATGAGGCTTGTTAGCGCGGCCATTGTTCTTGGCTTCTCTTGGCCGAGGTGTCTGGCAAGCCATTCATCTCGGACGTTGTGTTTAAAAGCTGCTAAGGCTTCCGCGTCTGGACAGTCGACTATTTGGTTCTTTTTGGTAAGGAACCTGTTCCAGAATTTGCGCGCTGACTCTCCGGGCTGTTGGGTTATATGACTCAGATCGTCTGCATCCGGAGGTCGGACATAAGTCCCTTGAAAATTTGCTCTAAACGCGTCCTCAAGCTCTTCCCAACTTCCAACAGTGTTTTCTGGGAGGCTTTTGAGCCAATGCCGAGCTGGCCCTTTGAGCTTGAGGGGTAAGTATTTTATGGCGTGGAGATCATCTCCTCTGGCCATGTGTATGTGTAGTATGTAATCTTCTATCCAGACTCCGGGGTCTGTTGTGCCGTCGTATGCCTCTATGTTTATGGGTTTGAACCCTGCTGGAAATTCATGATCCAGCACCTTATCGGTAAAACATAGCGGGTGTGCGGCGCCCCTGTATTTGGGTGTGCCGCTGTCTTCGAACACTTGTCGTGTTGTGTTACTTCCTGGGGCCCTCCTTTTTGGCCCGTAGATGGACCTAGTTGGGCCGTCCATTTTCCCAGGATCATAAGTCGGCTTGTGTGCGGTACCGCTTGTCGCTTTTGGCATGTCATCTGGCCGTCTATCCGGCCAGGCGGCCTCTTTATTTTTTGGCTGTGAGGGCTCTATGGCTTCCTCGTCAAATTCTGGCAGCAGCTTGCGCTTCGGGTAGCTCTTTGTTTGATGGCCATTGCCATATTTGTCTGCGGACTTGAGTATTTTGCTCCACTTCATTCTGAGCATGTCTTCCGCTGTTTTGAGCTTCCTTTTTTCCTTCTTCAAACTTCTTGCAGTGGCGACGTGTCTTTTGTGAAGGTTCTTATGCTCCGGTGGTGTGTCCGGACTGTTGATTGCTCCGTGAAGGGGTTGATTATTTGGTTCGTCCTGTTCGGATGGTTGCTTGGTTGTATGTTCGTCGTCCGCTGGTTTGCCCTGCTCTATCGCTGGGTCGTTAGGAATGCTGCTTTGATCGAGGCGGGACTTAGGGCGGCATTTACGTCGCCGTTTTGGTTGTTTATCGGCGGGACTATCCTCTGCCGCGTCCCATTGTTCCTCGGTATCGCTTCCCTTTGGGGTGTCCACCATATGTATGTCATGTGACGAAGAGGCCTTCCGGTGCCCTGTAGGCGCTAGTTCTTGATCGTCTTCGGCATCGTCGTCCATATCGTTGATGTCATCGGAGTCGTAGTTTAGCACGTCGGTTAGATCGTCGACGGTGGCTACGAAGTGGGTGGTGGGTGGGCTCTGAATTTCTTCGTTGTCCGCGTCCCGACCATCCTGGCCGTAGTTCGGCCAGGGCTCTCCGGATAGTGAGAGATGCTTCAACGAATTTAAGATATCCCCGAAGGGTGAGTACTGAAAGGTGTCCGCAGCGGTGAATTCCATGATCGGCGTCCAGTCGGATTCGACCGGCAGGGGCGCAGGAGGTTCGGAGTCCGGCAGAGAGTCCAGCACCTCGGAGTCATGAGCTTTATGTGGGACAAGGTAAGTGTTCGGATCCATCGCCGTAGAAGTTGCAGCTCCCGAGGCGGTGTCCAGCCATCCGTCCTCGATCTGAGTGATCGGCTCCGAACTATGGGTCGGAGCGGATTCATGTGCGGCCTCCAAGGTGCTGTCCGGCGGCAGAGTTAAGTCGTGCCCATCGTGACAGCGCGGCACGCTCGGCTGTGGCTCAGATCCGTCGAAGATCAAGTCCCCGCGGATATCGGCCATGAAGTTTAGGCTTCCAAACCTGACCTGACGGCCATGGGCGTAGCTTTCGATCTGCTCCAGATGGCCAAGTGAGTTGGCCCGCAGTGCGAAGCCGCCGAATACGAAGATCGGTCCGGGGAGAAAAGTCTCACCCAGGACTGCGTCGTTGTCGATTGAAGAGGCCATCAAGCCTATCGGTGACGACACAGAGGAACTCTCAATGAAAGCACCAATGTCGGTGTCAAAACTGGCGGATCTCGGGTAGGGGGTCCCGAACTGTGCGTCTAGGTGGATGGTAACTGGAGACGAGGGACACGATGTTTTACCCAGGTTCGGGCCCTCTTGATGGAGGTAAAACCCTACGTCCTGCTTGATTGATATTGATATTGTGGATGTTTACAAGAGTGGATCTACCACGAGATCAAGGAGGCTAAACCCTAGAAGCTATCCTATGGTATGATTGTAAGGGTTATTGTTGTTCTACGGACTAGAGCCATCCGGTTTATATAGACACCGGAGAGGGCTAGGGTTACATAGAGTCAGTTACAATGGTAGGAGATCTACATATCCGTATCGCCAAGCTTGCCTTCCACGCCAAGGAAAGTCCCATCCGGACACGAGACTAAGTCTTCAATCTTGTATCTTCATAGTCTTGGAGTCCGGTCGATGATGATAGTCCGGCCGATGATAGTTCGGCTGATGATGGTAGTTCGGCTATCCGGACACCCCCTAATCCATGACTCCCTCAGTTACCCTTTTCTCTATCTAGTTGTCTCACCTATGCTGCCACATTGATCATCGCCGCCCCGTCATGAGATGGGAAACTCACTCATCTAATAGTCTGATGAGGAGGTTCCTCAGTCATTTCAGAGGCGAACACCGGGGCAAGCATTGATGGCCATCTTCCCATCTCCAAAGCCCATTTTGTCGTGGTCGCCATTTATGGATCCCTCCTCATTCCGCAAGGAGTCATAAATCTACGGCCTCCTTCGCGCTGGTACACTCTCCCATTCTATTTCTTCTTCCTTCGCTCCCCTGACTTGTCATTGATCGCTGGAGGAGGTGTGCGAGGATTCTGTCCCAGGGCACATGGAGAACATCGGCGTGTCCCGCCCTGCCTGCACTAGAAACCGACCTCAATTTGATATCTTTGGTACTATGCTTGCGTTTAGTTCAAGTTTCATGGTCCGTATGCTGAATCTTTGCTTTGTTCTGCAGAATCTTCAATTGGGTTTGCAAGCTAGGGAACGATGCCACCATATTGGTCAGCCACATCCGGTTCATGCTTACCCGTTGGCAGCATCGAATTCTATCGAGGTCTGGTTAGGGGATGACGTTCAAACTCTTACTTGGTTGTATCTTTTGTGGCACCCGTGCTCATCTCCTCATTGTCAAAGGAGCAGATTATTAAGGGAGCTTTTGGAAAGGTGAATCTAGAGCGATATGTTTTTTCTACAGCAAGTTGGAGCGATTGTTACCAAGCTTAACACCTTGGATGTAAAAAACTTTTTCTATAATATAGCTGAAGCGCACAGTTAGACCGTAAATTGCATTGTCATCAATATCAAAATCACTTAGGCATAGAAATGCCCTTTCAGTCTACTCGCCGGAACAAGTGTCACGTGCCCATTGGCCTAGTTGAACCTTTCTTAGGACGACAGGTGCCATCTGACCCATTGAGTTAAAAAAAGCTAGCCCATTCTAAGCCCTGGTTAAGGCCCATGGGCCTTAGTCAAATCTTAATGGAACTGGACCATGGAAGGCCCGCTAATAGCATGTGTGTAGACAACCCATTAATAGCCCGGGTCCATACAGTCCATTTACGACCCGTGTGGATTTGGACAATTACCGACGTGTGGATCTTTTGTCGTGATTTTGGCTCATTTGAGGCATGTGGTACTTTCAGTTCATTTGAGACTCATGGTTATTTCTGTCCGTTTGCGGCCCGTGGTTATGTCGACTTGTATGCGACTTGTGGTTATTTTTGTGTGTTAATGGCCTGCGGTTATTTCGTCCCGTTAGCAGCCCATGGTTCTTTCGACTTGTTAATCGTGATTGGTTCGGCACATTAACAGATGATTGGAAGCAACATACAGTAATTAAAATAAACATGCAATTTACAATAGGATATATTTTTGATCAAATGACAGTAGGAAAGGCTCCTACTGCATATATATTACTAACTCACACCAATGTTACATAAAGTTACATAAGTACAATGGGGGGGGGGCTAAACAACAAGTGTCAAGTAAAAAGTATAAACTAGGGAGTTTACAAAGGCAGTAATAGACTGTTGTTTTTTCTCAGAAGTCCTATGTATCAAAGCCCCAAGATCAGTTTTAAATCTGCTTCTCCAGGTTCCAATCGTGGGCTTGATCCCTCTGAAGAAGTTGTTATTCCTCTCTTTCCATAAGATCCACGTAGCACACATGAATATGTCCATGAAGATGGGTGAACCACGATTCTTCTTAGCAATCTCAATAAGTTCAAATCTATTGGTGTGCTGGGTCCAGTTTATGTTTAGGGTTTTCCAACATTCTTGGCTGAATTTTGCAGTGGAAGAAAAGGTGTTCCACCGTTTCTTCAACGTGGGTCTCACAGAGAAGACAATCATAATTGTTGCCAATGTTAAAATGTCTTCTGCGCAGCATGTTTCGTGTGTTGAGCCTATTAGCAAGGAGGAACCATCCGAAGACTTTTAGTTTGGGAGTGTTGGATGACTTCCATAGCCATTTATAAGCTTGATGCACATGCATCTCTCTGAAGTAGTATGCATAGTAAGCCTTGGTCTGGAATTCATTTTTCCCCAAACATAGGACCAAACATCATGTGATTGGCCAGAGATATCTGTGCCCCTGGTCTCCTGTTGAATCTGTCTCACCTCCTCACGAGCTTGGACTGAAAGAGGGAGGTGGAAAACAGTTTGAAGGTTCATGGTTCGGAGGAAGTCTCTGACCGACATATCTTCTGCAGAGGTGTAAGAAAATGCCCTTGGAAAGGCATCAAAGAGCACATTGCTAGTCCAGCAGTCCTTCCAGAAGATAGTCGTGTCACCACAATCAATTCTGACCGAGGTAATCCCTCTGTAAATGGGACTGAGCTGCATGACTTCGCGCCACCAGAATGAACCACATGGTTCTGTAGCATGGGGGACGGTGGAGCTGTAGTATGTATCCCAAATCAACTGTACCCATGGGGATGTCATGTTGGTTATAGAACTTATGTAAGAATTTGAGGAGCATTGCATCATTCTGTATGCGGAGATTGAGCAATCCCAGCACCCGTGCTTTTTTGGGCGGCAGATCATGTCCCACGCAGCCAGAGAGGTACTTTTCACTCCATCTTCAATCTGTTTACAATAGGATATTGCAGTAGATTGCATTCAGTGGGCATAAAATTCATCGCTAGTGCAAACAAATACACCAACAAAACAAGTTCAAAGAACTAAGACAACTTCAACAGAATTTAAGAAACATGATCCTGGGCATTGATCATGTTGGCAAGCAACTGAGCAAGCTGGGGAACACCCCCTTGTTTGGTTCAGTAATCCTACGCATGGTGTTATCTGTGTGGTTCCAACCATGTACGTACATAGTGATCACTAACGATAAGTCGTGGCCGAGAAAGGAGCGATACATATCTCACTAACCATATAGTGTAAGTATCATGCAGGGGCGTAGGTAGGTCATGGCCCGGGGAGTAGTAAACAAATGTTGCATGGACTGTAGCAACAATATCCATTGGATCGAGATCCAGTGACATGCCATGGACATGTCACTTATGAACAGTAACATAACACGCCTCTCTCTTTCAGTCATCCGATTGAGAATCAATTGGCCAGATCAGTGCAAAAGTACTCGTGCTACAGTACATGAACAAGGCCCGTGCTACATGATTGGCGCTACAGGATGCCGAACAGTAGGCATCTATAGTGTTTCCTGCTGCAATACATGATCTGCGTTGTTGATTTTCAATCATGCTAAGGTGTGACATGCTATGGGCATATCACTAGATCTCTGCATATGGAACCGTATCGGACTGGCCCGGGACGTCACCAAATCCTGCATACGGCACTCGTACCATGCGTATGGGACGGTATCGACTACGCAACGATGTACACTTATGTAACTATAGTACACTAGAGAAAGTATGCACACAACTACTATCATGGTCAAAGTTCGGGAGACTACGTATATAACTACTAACATAATTTGCAAAGCCTATCTTACCGTGGATAAGTAGACTAACTGAGCAATAGTACTTTTTCTGGTTCCCAGTCATGATATTATAGACATATCTCATTAAGAAAAAGGCCCCATCAGTCTCCACATCGATCTTGACGAACATGGTGTCAATCTTCGCCGGCAGGATGCGAAGCCACCATCGTTCGCGGCAGATGTTGCGGGCGCTGCGCATGGACCGGTACAACGCTCGCTGCTCATCCATGAAGGTTGAATTCTCTGTGACCATGGCCAAGGCAATTTCCTCATTCGCCTGCTCGCTCTTGATTTGTCCCTCCGCAAGCCAATGCTAGTCGAGGAGCCGAAGGTTGTAGCTGCAGCATCTGGAACAGGGAGACTGGCGAAGCAGGCTGCATAGGCTGCTTCTCCTCCATCATGGCGACCTCATAGTGTGCCTGCGCCATGGTGAAGCTGGCAACTGGCGAGGGCTTGAACTCCGCGTCGGACGCCTCCTCCATTGTCTGGTCGTTTGTCCTTCGAGCTCTCCTCTGCTGAGCTCGGAGGGAGTCCGGCCTCCTCATACGCCGGGCCTACAAGCCATTTGCAAGGGCTACTATCTCGTGCTTTTGCATCGACGAGAGCCACTTCCACAACACACTATCGGTCGTCATCATTGCGCCGGTGGTCGTGGACGGAGGAGGAAGGAGAAACAAAGGTGGTGCGGTTTGGGTTGTGCATGACCATTTTTATAAAGCTAGTGCCGGTCAAGCGGAGCAGCGGTTTGAATGCGTATGCGGGCGGCGGGTATCTCGGCTCGCACACATGTTCAATGTCGGGCATGCGGACAGATGGACAACCAGCTTCAATGTGGTAGGAATTCGTCTCGTTGCCAGTTCGGCCACGTCGTTCTGATCTAGCATTGAACGTGGCATGGAGAGAGAGCGAGCGGACGTGTTGCGGGCGCCACTCTCCGCTGGCATGCCCTTTAGTGACCGGCATGCTGCACGTCCACTCTTTTTTTTTAGGATCCGTCCACTCTGGAATTACATGAATGTGTTATAGGACAATTACAACAGTCACGCGGGGAGGGAAGTGCCCGATGGGTAGGGGTTTTGATTGGGTTCTTTACTAAACGCGAATGTGGTGGAGTTCCGGACTCCCGCAATGGCCCGATGGTTTGCATATGATTTGTGGAGAAACAAATACGTGACGAGTCCGTGGATAAATACCAATCCGTGTTGGTGATAAAGTGCATCTGGACAGCCGTCCCAATATTGGTTAAGAAATTCCACTTCCGTTTATAATTTCGTCTAAGATTAGAGATTGCCCAATGTTATGAATCATTGGCCTCTCCAACAGTAGAGCTGAAGTTCTACCAACAAATTTCGGAAAAAAGAAGTTCTGTAAACAAGAAACACCACTGGCAAGATCATGGATGTCTAATTTCATAGGCCATAATCACATAAACAAAGTGCAAAATTACACCTTACAATTAGATGTAGTTACATCCACATCTCACACTACTAGGAAAAGGCCTGCTAGTGGCGCACCTGTTTTGCCTACTAATGGCGCACTACAGGTGCGCCACTAGCACCACGCTATTAGAATGCGCCATTAGTATATCACACGGTGCGCCATTACTATCTGACTTAGTAATGGCGCACCTCATGGAAGTGTGCCATTACTAACAAATTATTTTCAAAAAAAAATCAGAATTTTATTTTCAATTTTTTTTGTTTTTTCCTTAATATCGGGTCATTATGGCTTAATCTCGGGTCAATATGCTTAATCTCAAGTCAAATCGCACTAAGTGGTCAAACTTCCCGGAAGGTCACCATCCTCACACTACTCCAGCCCGAGCATGCTTAACTTCGCAGTTCTATCTAACCCCAGCACCACCTCACTTAACAGGCACTTGTTGATATATCTATCATATCAATCCTATTAAACCTTGTTGATGTCTAGGACTTTGTTCATATTCATGAGTATGATGAAATTTTGAAAAATATTTCAAACTTCCCGGTCATATTACGTATCATTTTTTGAAAAAAAAATCAAAAAAAAAAATTTTGAAACCAAATTTTTTTCTGCTACTAGTGGCGCACCTAGCAAATGGTGCGCCACTAGTTAGTTTGAAATTTTTTTCATTTTTCCTCTCTAGATCTTAAAAGCCCCGTATATTTATTTCTGTTAGGTTTTTGGGGATTTTGAAAATGTTTAACGGGGTTCCAGAGAGATTTTGGATGTAACTTTTCGAGTAGATGATTTTTCATATAATTTTTTTAATCCGAGTTCGTATGCAAAAGTTATGCCCATTTTACAAATTCCAGAGAGATTTTGCAAATAAAGTCGAAATTCATATTTGTAAATTTTCCCAACAACTAGACCAGATATCACATGGGAAACTTATTTTCTTTTATTTTTTTACATTTCCATCATTTTTTTAGTTTTTCTAAAACTGAAAAGGCGGTCCACAGGGGGGTGCATTCGGTGGATTTTTTGGGCCAAGTTAGTAATGGCGCACCATGGGAGTGGTGCGCCATTACTAGTTCACACGGTGCGCCATTACTAGTTTTGAAAAAAAATAAAAAAAATTGATTTTTTTTTGAAAAAAATTACTAGTGGCGCACCGTGGATGTGGTGCGCCATTACTAGTTTAACTAGTAATGGCGCACTATCCCCTGGTGCGCCATTACTAGTTTTGAAAAAAAAATTAAAAAAAAATTAGAATTTTTTTACTAGTGGCGCACCGTGGATGTGGTGCGCCATTACTAGTTTAACTAGTAATGGCGCACTATCCCCTGGTGCGCCATTACTAGTTTTAAAAAAAAATAAAAAAAATTTGTTACTAATGGCGCACCGTGGATGTGGTGCGCCATTAGTATTTGGACACTAATGGCGCACCAACACATGGCGCGCCATTAGTATATAGTAGTGGCGCACCACATGTGTGGTGCACCATTAGTGTCCATATCATCTATAGCCCTTTTCCTAGTAGTGTCATATACTATACAATTTTAGTATATTCATATAATCTAGAAAAATACGTCAACACTACTCCAGTCAGTGAATTCAACCCAACCCACCACTCAAGCAAACCCATGAGTACCTAGCGAGTAGAAAAATAAAACCAAACACCATGAATGCCGCCGCTCTAAGCCCGGGGGCCGACAGCGGTGGCAGAGGACATCACCTCTCTCCCGCGTCTCTGGGTTGTGCGGAGTCCTGATTCGCATGGAGACGCGCCTGATCGAATTTGCGGTGTGGCAGCGTCGGAGGTGGCGTAGCCGCAGGTGCGGTGGCAAGCCCTGTTCGGGCGGCGGCGGCAGTGCGCCATCTGCCTTTTGATCGGCGGCGGCAGCATGGAGGGTCTGGTGGTCGCGTCGGCAGCACCTCCAGTCAGATCTGTTCTGGCCGGTGCAGCCGACGGTGGTGGTCATCTCTTTCGCCAGAGGTGGTTGGCCTGCGGTTGGGTGGCCGGATCTCGAGATTCATCATCTAGTCCCGGATACGAGTCGAGGAGACATAGTTGCCAGTGAAAAAATGAGCCGCTGGCGGGCAACGGTGGCGTTTTGCGCCATTACCTTGATGAAGGCATCATTGTGTAACTATTGTCGACCCACTCGTTCTGCTTCGGGGAAAACCCTAGGATCTGGTCTTCCAGATCAAATGATGGCGGTAATACGGTGCCGTTTCTCTCTTGGGAGCATCGTTTGTGGAGCTGCGCTGGAAGACAGAGGCAGGAGGTGGAGCAGCTTCCTCTTGCACGGAGCTTCGGTGGTGCTGTCAAGTCATGCGTGGCCGACATGTGCTACACTGAGTCATGCCTCGTTGGCAGGTGCTACACATGATAGATCTTTCAGAGTCTTCCCATCTGGACGGATGAGCACAGGGCGGTGGCGCCGTGGTGGCATCAACGGATGTCCGGATTGGCAAGGATGATGCAGATCTCTCTTCTGAAGATGGATCATTGGTCCAATGATGATGGCGGCTCCTAAAATGTGTGCATGTGGTGTGTGCTTTAGGTATGCTGCACCAGATGTTGTTCCAGATACGTTATGTGGATGGATCGACAATGACACTGGTTTTAGATATGCGGAGTGAGAGCACTCCACATTATCGAGTCTATAGGTGTGAGTGGTGGCTTCCGGGTAGATTGATGTATGTTCTTGTCAATCCTTTATGGAATAATTAATAAAGATGGCTGCATTCATCGATTGATGTAGAGGCCGGGGGTTAACCTCCTTCTCTAAAAAAGATGAACCCGACCCATGCTTCCCTTCTTCCCCAACTGCTCCCACCCCGACAAGAAACTCCCAACTTCTACACAACCATCACCCACCCTAGCCCTTGCGCCACCCAGCACCCGCCGCCGCACTTCACAAAAATGTGCCGCCTTGGCATCCCTCCGCCCCACTCTGCCTCACCTTCATCACCACGGCTCAATTGGCCTATGCTCGGAATGGAGCTCTCCGCCATCTCGCACCTGAACGATGACATGTTGGATCTCCATTGCCACCACGTGCCTCAAATACCATAATATCCCGCCAGCTGTCCTGCTACTTCTCCCTTTTCATGAGATCTGCTCAAGCCACCTTCCACTGGCCCTCTTCCTCGATTGTGGCGCCTGCGGGCTTCGGCATGGCCTCCCTGATGAGCTCCCTTCATGTCAGCCCTCCACTCCTCTTCCCCATCAACAACGTCTCACTGACATTCCTATCCACAACCGACAAAGGTTGTGCGACAACAAACATAAATGACCCAGCGACAGTTCGCTAGTGAGAGGATATGCATGTTGGGCGTCATGATCCCTCCAGAGGTCGGTTGCTCTCCATGGCAGCCATAGAGGTCTGGTTCCTATTGAGGGTCTTGTAGATAATTAGGCTTCACAGCCTTTTTCTTTTGTAGTTGTTTGTACTCAGACATGTTATACTTCTATTGCCTATATGACTTTGTATGTTGGGTCATGAGACCCATGTTGTAACATCATGCCATTTATGGCTACTCGGAGCCTCTTAAATAAAAACTTTGAGTCATAGAGTTATGTTGTGATGTCATGTTGTATCTATACATATCGTGCATATTGTGTGTATGTTTTGAAATGCATTGGTATGTGCAGGATTCGACATCTAGTTATTTGCCTTTGGTAGTCTTTCCTACAGGGAAATGCCTCCTAGTGCTTCCACTGAGCCTTGGTAGTATTCTACTGCTCCGGAACACATGGATTGACCGGCATGTATCCTTCTTTGCTCCTGTGTCTATCCCTAAAGGGAAATATCATGTAGTGTTTTACTGGAGTCCTTGTAGCTTGCTATGACTCACACTGATGCCAGACATGTGCGTTGCTGGGTTATGTATGCATGCCCCTGTATGTTTGTGCCACCTTGGTTTATGACTAGTCATGTAGACCTGAGTTCTCTGTCATATGGATGCCAGCATCACAATCATATACATGACCCAAAAGACGCAAACGGTCACGGTCAAGGTATAAGGCGGCAGCCATGGATTACCGTGCATGAGGCCACAAAGTTATATGTGTCTTATGCTAGATTGGTCTGACTTAGGATAGGGTCCCGACACCGATCTTGTCTCCAAGTGGAGAAGTGGTTTGCCATGTACGTGGTGTTGTCTTGAAGGGAGTTAGCGAGGTTGCTCATGTTGTTGGTGGGGCCTTCGACGCTGTTGATGCCTGTGTACGTGGTTGAGGGCACAACCTCTTGTACATCATCTTATGGCTACTCCTCATCATCATCTGTGGTGAATTCTTCATCATTCACCTCCTTTAGTTCGGGCGCCTCTTGGTTGAATGCTTCATCTCCTTTCTGCACAACGTAGTGCAAAATTCCCTCCTTTCTCAAGAAGAGGTTCATCATGGGTGTGGGAAACAAGTGTCCCACTCTAAGAATTTGAATAAATAACGACCATGACGAGCTATTATCAGCATTACACTAGAAAGAACACAAAAAGTAACAAGGTGATTGCCAGCAAGAGGACGCAAGTCGGGGTGAAGTTTAAGCCAAGAGAGTTTACCAAAATAGTGATTATTCCTCCACAAGTGATCTATCTCTTTTGGCCAATTAGATTAATTTATCTTGAGTGGGAGAGGTGCTTGGTAGTAGGTTCAATCTTGCGGTGTGCTTACTCTATGAAACGTGGAGTTGCAAGGCAGGTATTTGTATTGTTGCTACTAAGGGTAAAACGATCGGTTCAATCATATTAATTGATGTTACTTCGTCTACATTATGTTATCATGCTTCAAGAATTACTATTTTTGTTACGAACTTAATACCTCAAGATGCATGCTGGCACTACAAAAAAAGGCACATCTGTGACATTTTGGGCGGAACAAAAAAATTTCTGTCATGCTATGACACTTCTATCACGATCACATATGACAAAACCCGATATCATCATAGATGAGGTGGGATCCAACTTCTATGACAAAAAATCATGACAGAAAATGGGCTTTTCGTCCTGGGTGGGCCGAAGACGCAACTGAATGACATTCTTTGGGCCGTCCATGACGGAAAAAACCATGGTAGAAGCGAGGGCGAGGAAAATTTCGAGGAGTTCCCGGTTTCGCTGGGTGGTTGGGGCCGAGCGATGCACGGAGGTTTGCGTGTTTCTCTCGTACACTACGCGCGTGTGTGCGAGGCATTGGGCTCTAACTGAACCCGAGCGAGGCGTTCACGTACTGAACCCGAGTGATTGCACTAGCTATGTTATTAAACCCGTGCGATCGATCCCTTGGCTGTTAACTGAACCCGAGCGATTCCTTTGCTACTGCTGCTAACTAAAACGATCGAAGCAGCTGCTGCCTCTTGATGAACAGTGAGCATTGTTAGGGGTTGGATGAACAATTCCTGGTGGGGGTTGGATGAACAGGACCCCGTGGTAGGACAGGCCGTTGCCGCTGGATGAACAGGACCCCGATCGAGCCGGTTGAGGGTGGATGAACATGACCTCGTGGAGGGCTGGTTGAACTGTAGCCGGTGCAAATTGGATGAACAAGACCCCATGGAGGGCTGGTTGAACAGTAGCCAGTGGAGGCTGGCTGAATAAACAGGAGCCCGTGGATGAACAGGAGCCCATGGAGGCAGGAGGGAGACATCATGGATGAACAGTAGCATGTGGAGGCTGGAGGAGGTTGACGGTGGATGAACAGTAGCCCGTGGAGGCTGGAGCGAGGCAGTAGACGGTGGATGAACAGTAGCCTGTGGAGTCCCGTTTTGTGGTACACCACACCCCTCCCGATGAACAAGACCCCCATTTTGACCGTAGGCGGTCCAACACAAGTCCGTTCGTCCGTTTTGTGGTGCGCCACACCCCTCCCGATCAACAGCACCCCGTTTCGACATAGGAGCTCGAAGACAAGTCTGTTTCCTCTGTTTTGCAGTACGCCAAACCTCGTTTTGTCTGTTCCGTCCAAGACAGTCGGCTCCCGATGAACACGAAGCATTCCGACGCAGTCTGTTGCCTCCCGATGAACACGACGTTGTTTCTCCGTTCCGACCTAGTCAGTTGGCTGCCGATGAACAGGACACCGTCACTGTACGCGTTTGAGACCTCGCCCGTATGTACGTACGTATGTGTACACGATATAGACAGGACTGCGTGAACAACTACCGCTCCTTACTAGGCCACGGTTCATCGTGGCAGCAAGAACGATGGACCAGTATGCATGTACACATTTGCGACTAGAATGACAATGCTATGTATGCTTCGACCGGGTGGGTCCCGGCTGTCAGGGAGGATAAGGAGGCACTTACTTGCGTGCAAATATATTGATGGTGGGTCTGAGCTGATAGGGGGATGATTCTTTTTTTGCGCGTAATAAGGAGGCACTTCCTTGCGTGCGAAGAAGTAGCTGGTGGGTCCATCTGTCAGCCTCACTGATACGTCTCCAACGTATCTATAATTTTTGATTGTTCCATGCTATTATATTATCTGTTTTGGATGTTTAATGGGCTTTAATTTGCTCTTTTATGTTATTTTTGGGACTAACCTATTAACCGGAGACCTAGTGTCAGTTTCTGTTTTTTTTGCCTATTTTAGAGTTTTGCAGAAAAGGAATACCAAAAGGAATGAAACCTTCGTGATGATCTTTCTTGGACCGAAAGCAAACCAGAAGACTTGGAGTTGAAGTCAGAAATGCCACGAGGCATCCACGAGGCAGGAGGGCGTGCCCAGGGGGTAGGCGCGCCCCCACCCTCGTGGGCCCCTCGTAGCCCCACCGACGTACTTCTTTCACCTATATATACTCTTATACTCTAGAAACATCAGGGGGAGCCATGAAACCATTTTTCCACCGCCGCAACCTTCTGTACCTGTGAGATCCCATCTTGGGGCCTTTTCCGGTGATCTTCCGGAGGAGGAATCGATCACGGAGGGCTTCTACATCAACACCATTGCCTCTCCGATGAAGCGTGAGTAGTTTACCACAGACCTTCGGGTCCATAGTTATTAGCTAGATGTCTTCTTCTCTCTCTTTGATTCTTAATACAAAGTTCTCCTCGATGTTCTTGGAGATCTATTCGATGTAATACTCTTTTGCGGTGTGTTTGCCAAGATCCGATGAATTGTGGATTTATGAACAAGATTATCTATGAATACTATTTGGTTCTTCTCTGAATTCTTATATGCATGATTTGATATCTTTGCAAGTCTCTTTGAATTTTCGGTTTAGTTTGGCCTACTAGATTGATCTTTCTTGCCATAGGAGAAGTGCTTAGCTTTGGGTTCAATCTTGCGGTGTCCTTTCCCAGTGATAGTAGGGGCAGTAAGGTACGTATTGTATCGTTGCCATCGAGGATAAAAAAGATGGGGTTTATATCATATTGCTTGAGTTTATCCCTCTACATCATGTCATCTTGCTTAATGCGTTACTCCGTTCTTATGAACTTAATACTCTAGATGCATGCTGGATAGCGGTCGATGTGTGGAGTAATAGTAGTAGATGCAAAATCATTTCGGTCTACTTGACACGAACGTGATGCCTATGTTTCATGATCATTGCCTTAGATATCTTCATAATTATGCGTTTTTCTATCAATTGCTTGGCAGTAATTTGTTCACCCACCGTAATACATGCTATCTCGAGAGAAGCCACTAGTGAAACCTATGCCCCCCCGGTCTCTTTTCCATTATATTGCATCACTTTAAATCTCATTTACTATTTTGCATTCTTTACTTTCCAATCTATATAACAAAAATACCAAAAATATTTACTTTACTATCTTTATTAGATCTCACTTTTGCGAGTGACTGTGAAGGGATTGACAACCCCTTTATCGCGTTGGCTGTAAGGTTCTTGATTGTTTGTGCAGGTACTAGGTGACTTTTGCGTCATCTCCTACTGGATTGATACCTTGGTTCTCAAAACTGAGGGAAATACTTATGTTACTTTGCTGCATCACCCTTTCCTCTTCAAGGGAAAAACCAATGCAAGATCAAGAGGTAGCAAGAAGGATTTCTGGCGCCGCTGCCGGGGAGATCTTTGCCAAGTCAAGACATACCAAGTACCCATCATAAACTATTCTCCCTCGCATTACATTATTTTCCATTCGCCTCTCGTTTTCCTCTCCCCCACTTCTAAAACAATTTTCGAAAACCTTTGCCTTTTCTTCGCCCCTCTTTCGTTAAATCTTTTGTTTGCTTGTGCGACCATGTGCCTTCTTTTTGCTTGCATCTTCGCTTGCTAAAAGTTTATGGATCCTCATCCACTAGCTAATCTTTTTAAGAGACCCAATTATGATGAATCAATTTCTAGTGATTCGAGTGCACTAGATTATCTTTATGAGGTTTTGCTTGAAATTCGTGAATGTGAAAATTGTGATGACGAAATTTATGAAGAGATTCACGATAGCTCCTTGAATAAAAAGCATGATTGCAATGATTTTACTATAAATTGCATTGATGTCAATTGTGCTAATAATATGCAAAACCCTAAGCTTGGGGATGCTAGTTTTGCTATGTCCACTACTTGTTGCAATGATCATGATTGGTGTGATTCTTCTTATGATCTTGAAAATTTATTTAAGCCCCATGATGAATATGAGATTTATATTAGTGTTTGCAATAATATTGAAAGTGGGTTTGGAAGAGTGTCAACTTTAGATCCCACATATTTGGAGAATTTTCAATCTTATGATTTTTTTATATAAGTGGGTTTGGAGAGGTCATGACTTTAGTTAATGTTAATCCCACTATTTTGGAAGAGTGTCAACTTCGCATGCATGTGGATCGTGTTGAAAATATTTTATGTGATAGCTACTTTGTTAAATTTTCTTATGATCCCACATGTAATTATTATGAGAGAGGAAAATACGGTTGTAGAAATTTTCATGTTACTAAATTACCTCTCGTTATGTTGAGATTGCTATTGTTTCTTTCCGCTTCCTTGCATATGCTAGTTTTTGCTTGCTATGATAATTTGTTTGCCTATAAGATGCCTATGCATAGGAAGTATGTTAGACTTAGATGTGTTTGTTACGTGTTTCATGATGCTCTCCTTGCTTCAATTCTTATCTTTCATGTGAGCATCATCGAAATCTCAATGCCTAGCTAGGGGCGTTAAACAATAGCGCTTGTTGGGAGGCAACCCAATTTTATTTTTTGTTCTTTGATTTTTACTCCTGTTTAGAAATAAATAATTCATCTAGCCTATGTTTAGATGTGGTTTCATGTTTTAATTAGTGTTTGTGCCAAGTAGAACCTTTGGGAAGATTCGGGTGAAGTCTTTGCGATCTTGCTGTAAAAACAGAAACTTTTGCGCTCACGAGAATAGCTGTCATTTTTTCCATAAGAGTTCTTTTAGCTTGATTCTTTTTGCAGATGATTAATAGACAAATTACTCACGTCCACCAATTTATTTCAGAAGTTTTAGAGTTACATAAGTATTCGAAAGTTACAATTGCTATAGACTATTCTGTTTTTCGTGTGTTGTTTGCTTATTTTGATGAATCTATGAGTAGTATCGGGGGGTATGAACCATAGTTAAGTTGGAATACAGTAAGTTTAACACCAATATAAATAAATAATGAGTTCATTACAGTACCTTAAAGTGGTGGTTTATTTCTTATACTAACGGAGCTCATGAGATTTTCTGTTGAAGTTTTGTGTTGTGAAGTTTTCAATTTTTTGGGTAAAGATTTGATTGATTTGGAATAAGGAGTGGCAAGAGCCTATGCTTGGGGATGCCCATGTCACCCCAAGGTAAAATTCAAGGACAACCAAAAGCCTAAGCTTGGGGATGCCCCGGAAGGCATCCCCTATTTCGTCTTCGTCTATCGGTAACTTTACTTGAGGCTATATTTTTTATTCACCACATGATATGTGTTTTACTTGGAGCGTCTTGTATGATTTGAGTATTTTCTTTTTAGTTTACCACAATTATCCTTGATGTACACACCTTTTGGAAGAGACACGAATGAATCAGAATTTATTAGAATACTCTATGTGCTTCACTTATATCTTTTGAGCTAGACAATATTGCTCTAGTGCTTCACTTATATCTTTTTAGAGCATGGTGGTGGTTTTATTTTATAGAAATTGTTGAACTCTCATGCTTCACTTATATTATTTTGAGAGTCTTTTAGAACAACATGGTAATTTGCTTTGGTTATAAAATTAGTCCTAATATGATGGGCATCCAAGATGGGTAATAAAAACTTTCATATAAAGTGCATTGAATACTATGAGAAGTTTGATTCTTTATGATTATTTTGAGATATGAAGATGGTGATATTAGAGTCATGATAGTAGAGTAGTTGTGAACTTGAGAGATACTTGTGTTAAAGTTTGTGATTCCCGTAGCATGCACGTATGGTGAACCGTTATGTGATGACATTGGAGCATGATTTATTTATTGATTGTCTTCCTTATGAGTGGCGGTCGGGGACGAGCGATAGTCTTTTCCTACCAATCTATCTCCCTACGAGCATACGCGTAGTACTTCGTTTTGATAATTAATAAATTTTTGCAATAAGTATGTGAGTTCTTTATGACTAATGTTGAGTCCATGGATTATACGCACTCTCACCCTTCCACCATTGCTAGCCGCGCAACTTTCGCCGGTACCATACAACCACCATATACCTCCCTCAAAACAGCCACCATACCTACCTATTATGGCATTTTCATAGCTATTTCGAGATATATTTCCATGCAACTTTCCACTGTTTCGTTTATTATGACATGCTCCATCATTGTCATATTGCCTTGCATGATCATGTAGTTGACATCGTATTTGTGGCAAAGCCACCGTTCATAATTTTTCATACATGTGCACTCTTGAATCATTGCACATCCCGGTACACCCCCGGAGGCATTCACATAGAGTCATATTTTGTTCTAAGTATTGAGTTGTAATTCTTGAGTTGTAAGTAAATAGAAGTGTGATGATCTTCATTATTAGCGCATTGTCCCAGTGAGGAAAGGATGATGGAGACTATGATTCCCCCACAAGTCAGGATGAGACTTCGGACTAAATAAAAAAAAGAGGCCATAAAAAAGAGAAAAGGCCCAAATAAAAAAATGAGAGAAAAAGAGAGAAGGGGCAATTCTACTATCCTTTTACCACACTTGTGCTTCAAAGTAGCACCATGATCTTCATGATAGAGAGTCTCCTATGTTGTCACTTTCATATACTAGTGGGACTTTTTAATTATAAAACTTGGCTTGTATATTCCAATGATGGGCTTCCTCAAAGTGCCCTAGGTCTTCGTGAGCAAGCAAGTTGGATGCACACCCACTTAGTTTCTTTTGTTGAGCTTTCATACACTTATAGCTCTAGTGCATCCGTTGCATGGCAATCCCTACTCACTCACATTGATATCTATTGATGGGCATCTCCATAACCTGTTGATAAGCCTAGTTGTAGTGAGACTATCTTCTCCTTTTTGTCTTCTCCACAACCACCATTCTATTCCACTTATAGTTCTATGTCCATGGTTCACGCTCATGTATTGCATGAAGATAGAGAAAGTTTGAGAACATCAAAGTATGAAACAATTGCTTGGCTTGTCATCGGGGTTGTGCATGATTAAATACTTTGGCCATGTTATTTTGAGAAGACATGATTGCTTTGTTAGTATGTTTGTTAGTATTGCTTTGTTATTTTTATGCTTGACTAATGTTTGCCTAGTGTAGTTTTCATTCCGTCGCTTATTATATATGTTTAGTTTACTTGTTTGTCTTCAAAGCCACCGTGTTTTGAAGACTTTCATAAAAAATCGCCTATTCACCCCCTCTAGTCGATAACTAGCACTTTCAATTCGTATCAGAGCAAGGTACTCCCTTGTTCTGTGTGATTCGGTTTAACCACCTGGAGTTTTAGCTATGTCGACTGCAGGGATAATCAAGGTCTCTGTTGCGTGCCCCATCTTACTGACTACACTTACTGGAAGAACAAGATGCACATGCATCTTGAAGCCATTGATGTTGATCTCTGGTATGTTTTGTCAAGACTGGCATTCCCAAAGTCGGTGAAGGCATCACCGCTGCTGATGTCAAGAGATTAGCACAATTGGACTCAACCGCCAAGAACATCATCTGTGGTCATTTGACCAAAGGGCAGTATGGCCGTGTGAGTGCATTGGAAACTGCAAAGCTGGTCTGGGACTGGCTGTCCAACGTCAACGAAGGCGTCTCAACTCAGAGAGACTCAAGAATCGATGTTCTTCGCAATCTCTTCAACCGCTTCAAGAGAAATGACAATGAGAATGTCCAGCTCACGTTCGATCGCTTGACTGATATCACCAATGAGCTTCGTGCTCTCGGCGCTACTGAGATCACCAAGCATGAGATCATGAAGAAGCTTCTGAGATCACTTGACAGCTCATTTGACACCTTACCCCTGATGATACAAGAACATCCCGGCTTCAAAGATCTCGATCCTTCTGATATACTTGAGAGGCTCAACACACATGAGTTCCAGCTATCTGAGAAGCGTGATATCTATGGTCCCAACTATGGCCGAACCCGTGCCCTGAAGGCAAAAGTTGTTTCCTCATCTGAAGAAGAATCTAACTGTAGCTCTGGTGATCCTGAAGAGCTTGGCAAAGAGCTTGTAATGCTTGTGAGGAAGTTCCAAAAGTTCTCCAAGAAGAATTGGTTCAACAAGTCTTCAAGATCTAGCTCAAAGAACGATGAGGCTTCATCACGTGACTACAAGAAGAGAACTTGCCACAAATGCAAGAAGACATGCCACTACATCTCCGAGTGTTCTCAGTGGGATAAGGAATCGAAGAAGAAGAAGAAGAAGAAGAAGAAGAAGAAGAAGAAGAAGAAGAAGAAGAAGAAGAAGAAGAGCAAGGAATATGATTCTGATGACAAGAAAAAGAAGAAATCATCAAAATTGTCGGCATCCTGGATATGGGGCTATCCAGCCCTGCCTTCCCGCGGCCCACCACGTGGCTCCACCGACGGCCTGGTACGGCCCAGCTCCAGCATCAACAACACAAGACCCTCGCGAGGCGGATGACACCAAGACCCCCGAGGGGATCGGCCTCCTACGGCTGGCTCCCGAGGGGCAGAGAGTTCTATGCAAGGTTCACCTCATGAGGCTCAGCTGACGCGAGCCATGACGACCAAGGCCAGGTGGGCGCCAGGCGGGCGTAGAGCATAGGTTTCCTCTTCGGTGCAAAGGAGGCAAGCCACATGAGCGGAGTCCCGAGGAATTAGCCAAAGGTTTTTATTCTAGCGCAAAGAGACCAAGACCGCCGGGACGGCAGGACGGAGGTCATCAACGAGCCCACTGCAGCATCACGACCAGAGGCTTTTCGCAGGCTTTTTGCAGGTGAAGACTACTTTTGTCAGGATAAGCTGTACTACTTGTTCCCTTTCAAATCCGGCCATTGTGGGATCCCTTCCCACCAATATTTGGGAAGAGGACCAAGGCCACTATAAATAGGACTAGCCACCACCATAGAGAGAGGACAAGTCGAACTAGCACACACCACACCAGCTCAAGAACTCCTCACCTCCTGAGGCCAGTTCATCCACTGTACTAGTTCATCCTTAGCCCCCCGAGGCAATCCACCAAAATGCTAGAGTAGGTTATTACACCGCAAGGTGGCCCGAACCAGGATAAACTGATGTGTCTCTTTGTCTCTTTGAGCTTGACGCGCTAGGCTTAGGAGGATCACGAGTAGGCAGGCTGGGTAGGTTGAGATCTCCGCATGCACCGCAGAGTTCGAACCTCTCAAGGGTTTGGGGATCCCTTAATCTGACAAAAATCTTCTTCAAAGTCTTCATCTCACATGGAGACCTCATCAAGCAAGGCTCGTGCATTTATTGGAAAGGAGATGGATTCAGAGGAGGAGTCTGCCTCTATGGAGGCGGAGCTGGAGTCCCAGGAGGAGTCTGATTCAGGCGTGGCAAGCCTGGCTCTGGCGTCAGCGTTCGTCGCCAAGTCAATCTTCAACACTGAAGACAATGGTCACAACATTGAAGCCAAAGCTGATGATGACGAATCTGCTCCAATCTACTGCTTCATGGCACGTGGTGCAAGGTAACCTCACGTGATGCCTATTTCCAAACCTCTAGTGAAGATGACTCTGAATGTGAATCCAAACCTAGCTATAAGACACTTGGTAAAATTGCAACTAAGCAACAAACTGGTATGGAACATATTCAAAAGCTGCTAGACAAAAGTGATGACCTGTTGGATGCGGAAATGAATTGAACTCAGTCCTTAATCGAAGATATTAAAAGTATTCATGTTAAGTATGGAGAACTTGAGAGTCGTCATGAAACTCTCTCAGCCTCTCATGAGAAGCTTTCCTACGATTATCTTTAAAGGAAGCAGGATCTTGAGAAACTGAGAGTGTCTCATGGACATCTTTAGAAAGAGAACGATTCACTACTCGCCCAACAGATCAGTTCCGCTCAGGTAGAATTTGTTCCACCATGCTTAAAGTGTCTTGAGTGTGATAATGTTGTCTCTGTTGCTAGATGTTCTACTACTTCTAATGTTGCAATATCTTCAACTGCTGATGTGGTAACTAACCCCTCTACTGAGGATACCACTACTATTGCTGATGAGAATGCTAGATTGAAGACATTGCTTGAGACTAGCATGTACAAAAGCCTCAAAGGGCATCAGACCTTGTGCGATGTCCTCAAGAAACAGATTCTGAATCAAAACCCTAGGAAAGAGGGTGTTGGGTTCGAGAGGAAAATGAATGTTGATGGTTCATATTGAACGCCTAAGCAGTACCCCAAAACCACCTCAGTTGCTACTAAGGATCCTTTAGCGGACCCATCCACTTTATCTGGCTTCACTTGTGCTAACCCAATTGTCGTTGATGAATCCTTTGATGCCAATTATAAACTGTTTAAGAATCAGAATGGTGAAGTGTTTGACGGGTACATTGGTACTAACTGCAGGAATGGGTCACCCTAGAAGAAGATCTGGGTGCCCAAAAGCTGTCTTGAGAAGCTTCCCGTGAATGTCGTCATGACACCACCTGGGAACAAGACAAACCCCAGACCAAAGGCGTCGTATGGCCCAAAGGCTTCATACAGACAGAGGACCACTCATTTTCACCCTAACGCCAATGTTTTGCAGGAGGACCGTTATGAGACTCATGAATATGAGCATGTTTCCTCTAACCGCTATGTTCAGAAAACTAAGAACTTTTTTGCTTATTCATATGAGTACTATTCTCCTCCTGTGAAGCTATTTGCTAGGGCTCCCAAGCCAAAGTTCTCAGATGCTGCACTTAGACTCATTGCTTCTAAGCCACCCCTAAAGATGTGGGTGGTTAAGAAGAATTAACTTCTCTTGTAGGGAAAGGTCTCCAGCCGGAAAGCAAAATCTTCTGACGCGAATGCTGGAGACCTAAAACATCTTGTGGTATGCAATATAAAATGCCCCAATGGTCTTATCATGTATTTCGTCCCAGGGTTCCTTGACGAGCATCCTATCATGCCTAACCAGAATCTAAACTTTCATAATATGGTTGTTCGCTACATGTTTCTGCTTCACAATACTCTTGGTGAAGCCTATCCCACTAACTGCACTGTAGGGTACAACTCCGAAAGCCACTGAATGGATCATGGACATCGGCTACACCAACCACATGATTGGTGATCGAAGTCTTCTTATGGATTCAACTGTACGTACATCTACTAAGAGTCATATCACATTCGCTGACACTGGTAAAAGCAAGGTATTGGGTCTTGGTAGAGTTGCTATCTCAAAGGATCAACACATGGATAAAGTGATGCTTGTTGAATCCCTTGGATACAACTTAATGTCTGCGTCAATGCTCTGTGATATGAACATGATTGTGATATTTGGAAAATATCGTTGTCTTGTGATAATGGAATCTGACAAATCTCTAGTCTTCGAAGGCTATCGAAGAGGTGATCTGCATATGGTAGATTTATCAGCAGGACCATAACTTGCCGTATGTCTTCTAGCAAAGGCTTCAGAATGCTGGCTAGGGCATCTACGGCTAGGACATGTGGGCATGAGGAACCTGTACACTCTCGCAAAGAAGAAGCACATCATTGGCATCGAGGGCGTCAAGTTCAAGAAGGATCATCTATATGGTGCCTGTGAAGCTGGAAAGATGACTAGAACCAAGCATCCCTCGAAGACAATCATGACTACCTCATGTCCCTTCGAGCTTCTTCACATGGACCTATTTGGCCCTACTCACTACTCTACCCTTACTACTACTGCACATCTCTATGGCTTTGTTATTGTTGATGATTACTCGAGATACACCTGGGTACACATAATTCTCTATAAGACTGAAGTGCAGGATGTCTTCAGACGCTTCCCAAATGGGGCCTTGACGAATTATGGCATCAAGATCAAGCACATCCAGAGTGATAATGGCACTGAGTTCAAGAACATTGGCCTCAACACTTATCTTGATAATTCGGGCATCACACATGAGTTCTCTACTCCTTACACACCTCAGCAGAATGGGATCGTGGAGCGTAAGAACAGAACGCTCACTAAGATGGCATGGACGGTGCTCGATGAATACAAGACTCCAAGAAAATTCTGGCCCGAAGCCATTGATACTGCATGCCACATCATCAACAGAGTATATCTTCATAAGTTCTTCAAGAAAACGTCATATGAACTTCTGACTGGTAAGCAGCCGAACGTCAGTTACTTCAAAGTCTTTGGTGCTAGGTGCTGGATCAAGGATCCACATCACACGTCTAAATTCACACTGAAAGCACATGAAGGTTTTATGCTTGGTTACGGAAAGGACTCGCACACCTACAAAGTCTTCAACCTCTTTCACTACAAAGTGGTTGAAACTGTAGATGTGCGGTTTGATGAAACTAATGGCTCGCAAATAGAGCACCTGCTAAATGTGCTAGATGAAGGTACACCAGGTGAAGCTATCAGGCTGATGAGTACTGGAGAAATCATACCCACCGAGGAACCGGCTGAGGATGAGATCATCATTTCTCCACCTAATCAACATGAAGACAATGCTCAGTCTGAAGCCAATGCTGAAGATGAAGACAATAGTCAGTCTGATCAAAATCTTCACCCAGCTCATCCTCGAGTCACCAATGAAGTCCATATTGAGAAGATTATTGATAGAGCTACACAATTAGCAAAATTCTGCGGTCACTTTGCCTTTGTCTCTATATCTGAACCCAAGAAAGTCAAAGAAGCCTTCATGGAACCTGAATGGATTTGAGCTATGCAAGAAGAGCTTCAACAGTTTGAGCTGAATAATGTCTGGGAGCTTGTCAAACGTCCTGATCCTCGCAAGCACAACATCATTGGCACGAAATGGATATATCGCAACAAGCAAGATGAACTTGGACAAGTTGTCAGAAACAAGGCTCACCTTGTCTCTCAAGGTTACACACAAGTGGAAGGAATCGACTTTGATGAAACCTTTGCTCCTGTGGCTAGGCTTGAAGCCATTCGCATACTGCTGGCCTATGCTAACCATCACAACATTCTTCTGCACCAAATGGATGTGAAGAGTGCCTTTCTCAATGGCAAAATCGAAGAAGAAGTGCTTGTTTCTCATTCGCCTGGTTTTGAAGATCCTAAGCATCCTGATATGGTGTACAAGCTCAACAAGGCACTGTATGGCCTCAAACAAGCACCTCGCGCTTGGTATGACACACTCAAATAATTCCTGAAGAGCAAAGGCTTCAAACCTGGTTCTCTAGATCCCACTCTCTTCACGAAGACATATGATGGTGAACTGTTTGTGTGTCAAATATATGTGGATGACATCATCTTCGGCTGCACGGATAAGAGATACATTGATGAGTTTGGATACATGATGCAAGAGCAATATCAGATGTCCATGATGGGAGAGCTGAAGTTCTTCCTTGGTTTTCAAATCCATCAACAGTGCAATGGCATCTTCATATCACAAGAAAAATACCTCAAACATTGCCTGAAAAAGTTTGGAATGCAAGACTGCAAAGGGTACACAATGCCAATGCCAACCAAAAGTCATCTTGGCCCTGACGACAATGGTAAAGAGTTCGATCAAAAGGTATACCGCTCCATGATTGGTTCTTTGCTATACTTATGTGCATCTAGGCCTGATATTATGCTTAGCATTTGCATGTGTGCTCGATTCCAAGCGGCACCAAAGGAATCACATCACCTTGCTGTGAAGCGAATTCCTCGATATTTGGCTCACACCCCAACACTAGGATTGTGGTATCCAAAGGGCTCATAATTTTATCTAGTTGGATACTATCATACTGATTATGCTGGTGACAAGGTTGATCGCAAGTCTACATTAGGCACATGTCACTTTCTTGGACGATCTCTTGTCTGTTGGTCTTCAAAGAAGCAGAACTGTGTATCCCTCTCCACTGCTGAATCTGAATACATTGTTGTTGGATCTTGCTATGCTCAGCTTCTCTGGATGAATCAAAATCTCAAGCACTGCGGTATCAACATGAAGAATGTGCCACTCTTCTGCGACAATGAAAGCGCCATCAAGATTGCCAAGAATCCAGTTCAACACTCAAAGACAAAGCACATTGAGATTCGTCATCACTTTCTCAGATATCATGTCATCAAGGAAGAAATTGATATCATTCACGTCAACACTGAAGAGCAACTGGCAGATATCATCACAAAGCCCTTGGATGAAAAGAGGTTTTGCAAGCTGCGGTGTGAGCTAAATGTCTTAGAATCCTCAAATGTCCAGTGAATGGACACACATCCTAACGCTCATGCATGTTGATGACTTAGATGTGCAACACATAAAGTAACGTATTTCTTCAATCAATGAAGACTTACCCTCTGAGTGTGAATACATTAATGTGGAATTTGACTTTGGAGCGCCACGATAATTGTGCGTCGTGTCTGGGTCTAATATTTCCTATACGTTGGGTAATGCCACCACCACACTTTCTTGAAGTTTTTCATTTGGCGTCATGACTGCATTATCTTCGCATTTGGATTGTCTTCAACATTGATTTATCTTCAAAATCTATATCTTCGCAATGTTGAATTGTCTTCAATACTATATATGTGTTCTGTCCTCTACAACATTCACTTATAGCTATATCTTCATGTTGCTATTTTCCTAACCTAAATGAATGTGATTGGACCCTAATCCCTTCTGTGCTACTCCCTCAAATTCTATCTGTCTAGTCATATGCATTCTGTTGACACTTGTCGAATATCTTTGCTATGTCCTTGTCAATAGAAGATGTAGAGACACACTATTAAAACTGCTTTTAAAGTCTTATCCTTTACCTGAAAACCAGAGAAGCCGAAACGACCATCCGACAATCCAAGCGTGCGTGGGAACATGATTCAACTCCTGATAAGTTGCATGCATGCCACGTGTCCTTCAGATGTGAACCGCCAGGGGCACCTGCGTAATTGCGCTGTGCCGCCCTCCTACTCCTTATAAATACTTGCTCCCCCCTGCGGTTAATATCTCCTCTTCCACCTCGCCATCTCACCCAAACCCTAGCGCCACCACTAGCTCGTGTTGACGCCGGAGACGAAGCGCTTAGCTGCCGCGACCTTTTCGACGCCGTCCTCATGCCGGTCGCAGACCCCGTCTTCTCTGTCACTGTCGTAGGTGTCTTCCGCCGCCAAGTTCGGGCGCGGGAGATTGGACTGCTCGGCCTCCCATCTGCCTCGTCTAGCAGTTCGTCTGTGGTAAATAAATCTCACTTTTTATGGTCTCTTTGATCTACCAAATCCATCCACTTCAACCAAAAGTGGTTTCTACACTTTCAAATTTGGATCTGTCTCTTTCTGAATCTCATATATTGCATAGTATGTTCACTTATGCTTCATAACTAGTTAGATTCCTCACTTGTACTTATTCTTCGATTCGTACAAATCTGGAACCAACTTCCTTCAATAAGTGAATTTCTTCGCACTGTGAGGTCAATGTCTTCTAACTGATTTATCTTCATAATCTTCTGAGAATGCATATGACCTCTTCCCCTTCCCTCGCATATCTAGTGCTGTCACAGGTACATGTCCTTTGGAGAATCCCTTGGTTCTCATAGTCTACATTCATTTGCAGAATTCTTACAACGTCACATTGAATCTCCTAAAGTCGGTTCTCGTTTGACAAGTAGATGGAAGTCTTTCATTGTTTTGAAACATGTCTGTCTGAATAATATGGCTTCTGAAAAATCTGCACGGAAAGGTGGCAGGAAACACCGTGGCAATACTGCACTGGACCTGCCCCTAGATCTGTATGAGCTCTACAAATCTGACCCTGAAGAGAGCTATACACAACGCAAGAACATGATCCAATGGATCCAAAGATATTGGGCTGAGCAATGGTTCAAGTACAACTTCGTGACACCTGAATATGCTGAGAAGAATGCCATCAAGTGCCCATGGGGTGATACTATTTACAAAAATTTGGTACCGAAGACAAAGGCTAAAGCTATTGCTCAAGTTCTATCCTTGCATGGTCCGAGGACCTCAGCCTGAGAATGCCGACCCATCGTCTCTTCTATGGTGTCATGACGACAATCTCTTCAAGCGCAACTTTCAATTCACAAAGGATTCAGTTGTCAAGAACAAGAAGGAATTTGGCCTCGACTTCAACACTGGTCCATCTACACCAAGGTCAGATGGTACTTATGAAGCCAATGAGAACATAATTGGCTCCTTCACCAACTTCGATGGGCTTCTGTCCCACATTGCTGCTCAAAGGGCCACAGTGGAACAATCTGCTGAAGATGCAGACTCTGAAGATGCTCCCTCACCACCAAAGCAGAAGAAAAAAATCTAAAGCTTCAAAGCCCTCTATTGCTGCTGCTCGAAAAGCTTCAACGAAGAAGCCATTGAAAACTACACCTCCTGAAGCTAGTGTGCAATCAAAAGATTTGTCTTGCGTATCCAAAAGGACTAAGAAGCCAATGCCCAAGAAGGTTTCTGGGCAAGCTCTCACTCCTGTTGTCGTTCTGCTCAATGAGGAAGACACCATTAATGTGTCAAGTGATGAAGATTTTGGTGATGAAGCACTAGAAATGCTGATCAAGAGCAAGCAAGAAGCGGAGATCTTCAGTGATCTGCCCCTCTTTGATGTTGATATATTGAACAACTTCATTGATGAATGGTTTGATAACTAGAGCATTGGTCTTGATTACCTGTACCTGCCAGTGTCACATTTCACGGAGCCATTGCCAATGAATTGGCCTTAGCTCAGAAAATCGTCGAGCTCAAGAACAAGATTGATCATGAGAAGGCGCATTCAAGAAGCACATGGAAAAGCTCAGCGTGGTGCTACGTCTTGAGTTTGCGTTGGTTTTCCTTGAAGAGGAAAGGGTGATGTAGCAATAATAGCGTAAGTATTTCCCTTAGTTTTTGAGAACCAAGGTATCAATCCAGTAGGAGGCTCCTCAAAAGTCCCACGCACCTACACAAACAAACAAAGAACTCGCAACCAACGCAATAAAGGGGTTGTCAATCCCTTCACGGCCACTTGCGAAAGTGAGATCTGATATAGATAGTATGATAAGATAAATATGTTTTTGGTATTTTATAATATAGATGCAAAAAGTAAAGATGCAAATAAAAGTAGATTGAAAGCTTATATGATAAAAGATAGACCCGGGGGTCATAGGTTTCACTAGTGGCTTCTCTCAAGATAGCATAAGTATTATGGTGGGTGAACAAATTACTGTCGAGCAATTGATAGAAAATCGAATAATTATGAGATTATCTAGGCATGATCATGTATATAGGCATCACGTCCGTGACAAGTAGACCGACTCCTGCCTGCATCTACTACTATTACTCCACACATCGACTGCTATCCAGCATGCATCTAGAGTATTAAGTTCATAAGAACATAGTAACACATTAAGAAAGATGACATGATGTAGAGGGATAAACTCATGCAATATGATATAAACCCCATCTTTTTATCCTCGATGGCAACAATACAATACGTGCCTTGCAACCCTTTCTGTCACTGGGTAAGGACACTGCAAGATTGAACCCAAAGCTAAGCACTTCTCCCATGGCAAGAAAGATCAATCTAGTAGGCCAAACCAAACTAATAATTCAAAGAGACTTGCAAAGATAACTCAATCATACATAAAAGAATTCAGAGAAGATTCAAATATTTCTCATAGATAAACTTGATCATAAACCCACAATTCATTGGATCTCGACAAACACACCGCAAAAAGAGTTTACATCGAATAGATCTCCACAAGAGAGGGGGAGTGTCGGTGTCAAAACCGGCAGATCTCAGATAGGGGGTCCCAATCTGTGCGTCTAAGGCTGATGGTAACAGGAGGCAAGGGACACAATGTTTACCTAGGTTCGGGCACTCTTGCTGGAGGTAAAACCATACTTCCTGCTTGATTGATATTGATGATATGAGTAGTACAAGAGTTGATCTACCACGAGATCATAGAGGCTAAACCCTAGAAGCTAGCCTATGATGATTATGATTGTGATCGTCCCTCTAAGGACTAAACTCTCTGGTTTATATAGACACCGGAGAGGGCTAGGGTTTACATGGAGTCAGTTACAAAGAAGGAAATATAATATCCAGATCGCCAAGCTTGTCTTCCACACAAAGGAGAGTCCCATCCGGACACGGGACGAAGTCTTGAGTCTTGTATCTTCACGCTCCAATAGTCCGGACAAAGTATATAGTCCGGCTGTCCGGATACCCCCTAATCCAGGACTCCCTCGGTAGCCCCTGAACCAGGCTTCAATGATGATGAGTCCAGTGCGCAGTTCTGTCTTCGGCATTGCAAGGCGGGTCCCATCTCCGAATACTCGAAAGTATTTATCGAACACTTAAACCGTGTCCGGATCCGCAAGATGATCTTCGCATACCATCGCAGGGAGAATGATATTCCACAAACGTGATCTGCTGACGACTTTCGTACATCGTGATATGACACTACGGTCGAGTCATTATTTGGACCGTTTTCCCATAACCAGCCACGGCGCATTTTGTGAGGCGGTTTCGTCTGCACGTCTTGCCGAAGCAGAGATTGTGTCCCCTTATCACGGGATGCTCATCAATACGGGTGTGGGTAGCCCAACCGCACCGCTAATTGTCCTGAGTGGGGAGCGAGCGGGTTCCACCAGGCAAGTGGGGAGGTGCAAAAGCTTTTATTGCCTCTATAAAGAGATAAGATCTCTTCCTCTTAACCCACGCCTTTTCCTACCGCTAGTCCATTCCCCTCTGTTCGAGCCCTAGCGCCCAAGCATTCTTCTTCTTCATTGAAGATAGGTTTTCCAAAGATGTCTGGATTCAGAGCAAGAGGCAAATGGATGGCCTCTACCATCCAAGAGAAGGATATCAAAAGGCTCTGTGAAGTCGGGTACCTGGCCAAGAAGATCGGCCACCCTCTACCGCTGGTGAGACAGATCGTCCCTACTCCGGAGCCCCACGAGAGGGTCGTGTTTCTTCCTCATTTTGTCCGCGGGCTTGGGTTTCCCCTTCACCCATTTGTTCGCGGCGTCGTGTATTATTACGGGATTGATTTTCATGATCTTTCCCCCAATTCTTTCCTTAAAATCTCAATGTTCATCATCGTGTGTGAGGCTTTTCTCCGAATTTTGCCTCACTTTGGCCTGTGGCTGAAGATTTTCAATGTGAAACCCAAGGTGGTGAGTCGCGAGCACGCCGAGTGCGGCGGCGCCATGGTGAGCAAGATGCCCAAGGTTGTATGGCCGACGGGTGCCTTCAACGACTCCGTCAAGGAGTGGCAGCAGCAGTGGTTCTATATCACCAAACCGCACGGCAAAAAGTGGGCCGCTGCTCCCGAGTTCAGATCTGGAGCCCCACTGCGGCTCACGTCCTGGCCCGAGAAGGGCCTAAACTGGTCCTTGTCCGATGAGCTGTCGCTGCTCCAAACGCACGTCCAGAGTGTGGTTGACAAGGACGTCAAGCTCGTTAACGTAGTCCAGGTGATGTTAGTTCGCCTGGTTCTCCCTTGCCAGTGTCGAGCCTGCAATTTGTGGGGATACAACCCAACCGAGCTCCAGACGCTTCAGGAGCTCTATGGCTCCTCCCATAAGGATATCTGGAAGGTGCTCTTCAAGTCCGGCAAACTATGGCCGGGCTCCGCCGAGGATCGTGGGTATCAACTATCCCACTCTGCAAGCCCGGTAAGTCATTGCTGTGCTCTGTTCATCCATGTTTTAGCTGGCACGTCCTGAGGGAAGTGTTTTTATTATGCCTTACATTAATCCCAGGGATGGACGGAAAAGGTGGAGCGGATACACTATCCTGCTCTGCTGCCGGAGGAACCGGCCGGACCTCTTCTGACGAAGATGTTGGTCCCAGCGCCTTACGAGGCGCCAAAGAAAGAGGCCCCTAAGAAGGTCAAGAAGACCCAGAGCGGCCTCCGTCGTCATGATGCTTCGGACGCAAAATCCGAAGACTCCAGCGACCATCCCTCCTCCGAAGATGAAGAGGAGGAGGAAGAAGATGTGTCCCCCACAGGGGGAGGGAAGAAAAGGACGGCCTCCTCGTCCCTGGAGGCTGAATCGCCAAAGAGGGGGAAAGGCTCCCTTCCAGAGGCATCCACCACGGCTGCCGATAGCAGCCCGGAGTGGGATCCCAGGGTCCAGCCCCTTGTAAAATTGTAAGTATACGAAACCTGCACACACCTATGTGCTCGAGGTTATTAGAATGTAGTAGTTATAACCGTCGCCACATTTTATGTAGCCCGGCGAGGTCCCACGCCGGACAGTCCTCATCGGAGGATTTGCTGAGCTCAGATGCTTTGGCAAGCGAGACGCCTCCAGAGGCCCCTTCCCCAAAGCCTAGGTGCGACACCGAGGTGTCGTCACAGCGGGACCCGGACCAGGGGGCATATCTCTGGGGTCGGACACACGGGAGCAGTGGCCCCCAGGTGTGTCGACGGTGGGGGCGTTCTCAGGTTCGGACCACAGCCGGACACGGTCCTGGAGACCTTTAAAGCTCCAGAATCGGGCGAGCAGCCACCTTTGACGGGGGGAGGCTTGCCTACTCCGCCAACAACCTCTGTCCAAGTAGAGCTGCCGTGCGGCCTTTCGACAGCGCTAAGGAGCGTGTCTATCATCGATGAACATCGGACCCTCATGGGTGTGGTGATTGAAAAGATTCAGTCCGCCGAGAGCGGACTGAATGAGTCCTGCCTTAGCCTTATAAAGGCCTTTGAGGTATATTTTTACAAACCTTTTGGAGATTGTCACAGTATGAGTAGTAGCCCCTGATGCACTATCCGGCGAAAGAGAGAGAGAAAGCCAGACAGGGGATCAAATCACCCGCTTTTTGCAGGAGACTCAGTTAATGACGTATTTCCCTTTGTTTGAAAACAGGCGTCTGCAGAGACTACCGCTGCTCATAATGCGGAGGTGTCTGGACTAAAGCAGAGTCTGGAATGGGCCGAAGAGGAACTTGGCCATGTGAAGGAGCAATTGGAGGACAAGCGAGGTATGTCGAAACTTTGTCCTAAATTCGGCACGAATAAGTAGTTGTGCCTGATGAAAAATATTTATATTGTATGCTCTAGGAGTGAGTGCCAAATTTGAGGCACTGAAGAAGGTTGTGGCCGAAGCCAACGAGAAGGCTGCCGCCGAACAAGCTCTTCGTGAGAAACACGAGGCCAGGGTCATTGAAGCTGAGCGAGAGCTCCAGGAGGCTGTGAAGAAAAGTAGGCCTTGGAGCAGAGTTTAGCAGGGAAAGAATCCGAACTCGCCCAAGCTCTCCAAGCCGCAGAGGATGCTCGAGAAGAAGCCCGAGGTGCTCTGAAGGACATTCAGGAGGCACGGAAGGTTGCGGCTGGTAAGGCCTTTTGTACTCAAGGCCATTTTTTCATAGTAATGGGGGCTCTAAGCGACAAGCTGAATTCTTGTTTCTCCAGGTGTGTGTGCGGACCTGCCACGCAACATATCAGATGCTGCCCAATTCTACTGTACTAATAAGAAGAAGTCTGTGGAGAAGGATTTCTAGTCGCAGTATTTGGCGCTGAATTATCCGGTGCCCTTTATCGATCAGCTGAAGCAGCTGGTCGAACTGCACCAGGCGGCCGAACTAGCCATGAAGGACTTGGTTGTCCGGTTGTGGCCCACGGAGCCAATTCCAAGCAGTTACTTCGGACTCGTGGAGCGGATTGTTGGTGCTTGCCCTCGACTCGATGTCATTAAGCAATCGTTTTGCATAGAGGGTGCGCGCATGGCGTTTGCCCGTGCGAAGGTGCACTGGGGGAAGCTTGATGCTGAGAAGTTGATGACTGAAGGGCCACTGCAGGGTAAAGAGCATCACAAGCCCGAGTTGTACTATGAGGGTGTCCTAAAAGGGGCCCGCCTTGTGGCGGATAAGTGTACCAAAGACACTATATTTACCTGAAGACAGTCGTGCCATTGTAATGCGGGAAAATGACACTTTTATTATTTATTCCTTGTTTATGTGAACGTTTGTTCTTCCTGTGCGGCCGTTTAGTGTATATAAAACCTGAGAGTTGGCCAGTCGTCGGCTTTTGCCCCCACGTACAAAATACGGGGGTGTTCGGGCCATACCTGAACACTCTTTATCCCATTTTTGGGTCCTTTTAAGGAGGTGTTCCTCACCATGAACCAGGCAATCAGACTATAGGGCTTTATTACTCTCACTTAGCCATAGGAATTCGAGTATGGTGGGCGCAGCCCCTGGTATTCAGAAGGCCGTACTAGGGGCTCTATTGGCGCTTGATCGGGAGACTGATCCGTCACACTTTGCATTTATAATGGCATTATGCAGAATAAATCTTTAAGGATTTTACAACCTCTCGAATAGCTGACCAGCTCTCACCGTATCATGACAGTCAGTTTTCGGATTTCTCTACTGAGGCGCTCGTCCGGAAGAACCGGGACACAATCGTAGTAGTTCTCCCAGCGCTACCTTAGCTAATAGAGCAGAACATAAGGTACCAAAACATGGGAGCCGGGCAAACCCAACTAATGACCCAAGACATGATTCGGAGCTGATGCATATAATGCTATAAGTTTGGGGTGCCGAGCGACCGGAAAGGTGGCTGGACTTTGTTGCCGTGTTATGAGTATTATGAAGCCCCTGGCATAGTAGGGCATAATACGATGTACGGGTGCCGTTTATGGCAGAAAATGGCGTTAATGAAGAATGACAGCCTGTGAGTGTTATCTAAATCTACGCACTATAGTAGGATGACATGTCTATGCTATGAGTACGGTTTATGATTATGAAAAGTGGTGTTTTTGGCGGAACCTGTCGTGGCCGGACTGGAGGAGGCTGTGTGCGGATCTGAAGTGAATCCGGACTGCCCTCTTTGGGGGGATTTACTTGTGTGTTCCTGCCCTTGTGTGTCCGAGCTGATTCCACGTTGCCAGTCTTGTTCTGTGCCAAAGTTAATCTGTAAAGGCAAATGCTTGAAGGCAGCTGCACGTCCTCTTGGGGTTGAACCGCAGGTGCCTGATCGGAGCCCGGCTGAACTAGGTTGCCATTCCGTAAAATAGCGCGGACTCTTCAGTTGGTGTCCGGGTAGTTGGCTGACGAATCAAAATTTGATAAACAGGCACAACTCGCTATTCCGATAGTGGTATGATTTCCACTCTAAGGGTGGGGTTCGGCCTTGCCCATAAATGTGACTATGTCACATGGGCCTGGCCTAATGTTGTACCGCGTTGAATCTAGACAACATGGTTCGTCCCGTTAACATGTGGTAATTGGTGTATGAGGGGACAGTGTCGAAGACTTATTCTTCGGCGTGGTGTTTGTTTGGTGATCCAAAGACAACCTTAGAGCGGTGGGCCACTAAAACTTGGCCTTTGCACCTGGCATCTTTTAGAAGATGTTATTAATAGTCTTATGCCCGCGGGGGCTTGTGTGAGATGGAGCCCCTGGACCATTGGGTCGATAGTTAGTGCAATTAAATTGCTTTGGTTGATGTTGTCCGGACGGTCGATGTGATCAGGTAAGATCGGCCGTACTTTTGTATTGTGGAGGATCTTCTTTTGACTTCGCCATGTTTGGTTGGTCTTTCGTTGTTGGAAACCTCCCTTCATTGTTTCCGGCGCACGACCGGCCGCTTTGTTTTGAGGATCCGACATTCTCTATTGGTATGCTTGGCCATCCTTCTAGGGGTACCATGAATTTCACATGGTTGATCAAGTATGCTGCTCGGGCCGGATGGGCTTGAGCTATTCTTTTTCCGCTGATCGGACTAGGGGCCGCTGAATTCGGCACCAACTTCTTTGATTTGACGCTTATGGCGATTGCCTCGAGATTTGTGAATGCTGCCTCGCGTTCCCTACGTATTGTCTCGGACCGTGGTGTGTTGGCACGAGGGTGTGGGATTTAGGTTCTCCTTCTTATGTTGAGGTAAAAAATTGTGCCTTGGGTTACTTTTGGTGGGACGGTCGAGTCCGTATTCCTTGGTGGCCAGGACCCTGGTCCATCTGTCTGTGAGCAATTCTTGGTCGGCTTTGAGCTGCCTTTGTTTCTTTTGCAGGCTTTTCGCCATGGCCATGAGCCGTCGCTTAAAGCGAACTTGCTCCACGGGATCTTCAGGCACGCCGAATTCATTGTTGCCAAGGCTCACCTCGTCTTCGGAGGGGGGCATGTAGTCGTCCCTTTCCAAGTACCCGCTTGCCTCCTATTCGACCTGCTCGAAGGAAGGCTAGTCGGGATTGTATATATCGTTGGCACCATATGGATTGTTTTTGACTGCTGTGCCGGTATTGCTGTGGCGGGGCTTGAGGCGGCGCTGATGACGTTCGTACTTTGCCTTCTTCCTTGATAGGTTATCCTCGATTGCCTCATCGCCATTGGTTTCTTTCGGAGTGTCCACCATACATATATCATATGAGGAGGTGGCTGTCCATCGCCCCGTGGGCGGTGGTTCCTGTTCTTCTCCTGCATCGTCGTCCACACCGTCGATGTCTTCAGAGTCGAAGTCAAGCACGTCGGTTAAATCATCGATCGTGGCAATGAAGTGGGTGATGGGTGGGCAACGAATTCCTTCGTCACCTGCTTCCCACTCGAGCCGGACATAGTTTGGCCAAGAGTCTCCTAGCAAAGAGAGAGACTTTAACGAGTTCAACACATCGCCAAAGGGCGAGTACTGGAAGATATCCGCAGCAGTGAACTCCATTACCGGAGCCCAACCAGGTTCGGCGGGCTTGGGAGTGCGCGGACTGGAACCTATATCCGGATACGAGTCCGGGGGTCCGGTGTGACAGGCTTCCTTAAGGGCGAGGCCTGTGTTCGGCTCTACCACCGATAAGTGTGCGCCCTCCGGGGCGGGGTCCATCCACCCGTCCTCGGGAAACGCAATCTGCTCTGGATTTAGGTCCGCGGCTCCTGCAGGGGCGATATCCCAAGCATTGTTCGACAGCAGGTCTAAGCCGTGCTCATCGTGACTGTCCGGCGTTCCTGGCGTAGGCCCGAATCCATTGAAGATCAAGTCTCCGTGGATATCGGCCGTGTAGTTCAGGTTTCCGAATCTGACCTGGTTGCCAGGGGCGTAGCTGTCGATCTGCTCCAGATGGCCAAGCAAATTGGCCCGCAGTGCGAAGCCGCTGAACACGAAGATTTGTCCGGGAAGAAAAGTCTCACCCTGGACCATGTTGTTGTTGATGATTGAAGGAGCCATCAAGCCTTGCAGCGACGACACAGAGGAACTCTCAATGAAAGCACCAATGTCGGTGTCAAAACCGGCGGATCTCGGGTAGGGGGTCCCGATGTGTGCGTCTAAGGCTGATGGTAACAGGAGGCAAGGGACACAATGTTTACCCAGGTTCAGGCCCTCTCGATGGAGGTAAAACCCTACTTCCTACTTGATTGATATTGATGATATGAGTAGTACAAGAGTTGATCTACCACGAGATCGTAGAGGCTAAACCCTAGAAGCTAGCCTATGATAATTATGATTGTGATCGTCCCTCTAAGGACTAAACTCTCCAGTTTATATAGACACCGGAGAGGGCTAGGGTTTACATGGAGTCGGTTACAAAGAAGGAAATATAATATCCGGATCGCCAAGCTTGTCTTCCACGCAAAGGAGAGTCCCATCCGGACACAGGATAAAGTCTTGAGTCTTGTATCTTCACGCTCCAATAGTCCGGACAAAGTATATAGTCCGGATGTCCGGATACCCCCTAATCCAGGACTCCCTCAGGTAGAACATTGTATTGAGATCCAAAAATAGATAAGAAGCCATCTAGCTAATAACTATGGACCAGAAGGTCTGTGGTAAACTACTCACAACTCATCGGAGGGGCTATGGTGTTGATGTAGAAGCCCTCCATGGTCGATTCCCCCTCCGATGGAGCGCCGGTGATGGCTCCAAGATGTGATCTCGCGGATACAGAAGGTTACGGTGGTGGAAATTGTGTTTCGTTGGCTCCCTGGATGTTTTCGGGGTACGTAGGTATATATAGGAGGAAGAAGTACGTTAGTGGCTGCCTGTGGGGCCCAGGAGGGGTGGGCGCGCCCTCCTATCTCCTGGCCGCCCCGTTTGCTTCTTGACTTGCACTCCAAGTTCTTCGGATCACGTTCGTTCCAAAAATCACGCTCCCGAAGGTTTCATTCCGTTTGGACTCCATTTGATATTCCTTTTCTTCGAAATACTGAAATAGGCAAAAAAAACAGCAATACGGGCTGGGCCTCCGGTTAGTAGGTTAGTCCCAAAAATGATATAAATGTGTAAAATAAAGCCCATAAACATCCAAAAGGGGTAATATAATAGCATGGAACAATCAAAAGTTATAGATACGTTGGAGACGTATCAAGCATCCCCAAGCTTAATTCCTGCCCGTTCTCGAGTAGGTAAATGATAAAAACATAATTTTTGATGTGGAATGCTACGTAGCATAATTCTCAATGTAATTTTCTTTATTGTGGCATGAATGTTCAGATCCAAATGATTCAAAATAAAAGTTCATATTGATAAAAGAAATAGTAACGCTTCAAGCATACTAATCAAAGCAATTATGTCTTCTCAAAATAACATGGCTAAAGAAAGTTCATCCCTACAAAATCATATAGTTAGGCTATGCTTCATTTTCGTCACACAAAGATGTTCCCGGATTCTATACCCCCGATGAAAAGCCAAGCAATTGTTTCGTACTTAAATAATCTCAATGTTTTTCAACCTTCACGCAATACATGAGCGTGAGCCATGGATATAGCACTATGGGTGGAATAGAATATGATGATGGGGATTGTGTGGAGAAGACAAAAAAAGGAGAAAGTCTCACATTGACAAGGATAATCAACGGGCTATGGAGATGCCCAGCAATTGATGTCAACATGAGGAGTAGGGATTGCCATGCAAGGGATGCACTAGAGCTATAAATGAATGCTCAACAAAAGAAAACTAGTGGGTGTGCATCCAACTTGCTTGCTCACGAAGACCTAGGGCATTTGAGGAAGCCCATCGTAGGAATATACAAGCCAAGTTCTATAATGAAAAATTCCCACTAGTATATGAAAGTGACAACATATGAGACTCACTATATGAAAAACATGGTGCTGCTTTGAAGCACAAGATATGAGACTCACTACATGAAGAACAAGGTGCTACTTTGAATCACAAGTGTGGAAAAAGAGATAGTAACATTGCCCTTTTTATTTATTTTCTTTTTCTTTTTTCCCTTTTTTCTTTTTTTGGGCCTTTTTTGGCCTTTCTTCCTTTTTTTCTTTTTTTCTTTTTGGGCATTGCTCTAATAATGATGATCATCACACTTCTATTAATTACAACATATGAATTACAACTCGAAACTAGAACAAGATATGACTCTATATGAATGCCTCTGGCGGTGTACCGGGATGGTGCGATGAATCAAGAGTGACATGTATGAAAAATTATGCATGGTGGCTTTGCCAAAAATATGATGTCAACTACATGATCATGCAATGGCAATATGACAAAAGTAAAGTCTGTCATGATGATGATGAATGGAACGGTGCAAAGTTGCATGGCAATATATCTCGGAATGACTATGGAAATGCCATAATAGGTAGGTATGGTGGCTGTTTTGAGGAAGATATAAGGAGGTTTATGTGTGATAGAGCGTATCATATCACAGGGTTTGGATGCACCGGCAAAGTTTGCACCAACTCTCAAGGTGAGAAAGGGCAATGCACGGTACCGAAGAGGCTAGCAATGGTGGAAAGGTAAAAGTGCGTATAATCCATGGACTCAACCTTAGTCAAAAGAACTCATATACTTATTGCAAAAATTTAGAAGTCATCAAAAACCAAGAACTACGTGCATGCTCCTAGAGGGATAGATTGGTAGGAAAAGACCATCGCTCGTCCCCGACCGCCACTCATAAGGATGCACAAGCCAGGTACACTTCATGTTTCAAATTTGTTACACAACTTTAACCAGACATGCATGCTATGGGTCTTTCTAACTTCAAAACAAGCATTCTTTAAATTCATAATCACACTACTAGCATGACTTTAATATCACTACCTCCATATCTCAAAACAATTATCAAGTATCAAATTTATCATAGCATCCAATTCACTTCCTATGATAGTTTTTATTATACCCAACTTGGATGCCTACCATTCTAGGACCAATTTATAACCATAGCAAATACCATGCTGTTCTAAAAGACTCTCAAAATAATATAAGTGAAGCATGAGAGACTAGCAATTTCTACAAAATTAAGCCACCGCCATGCTCTAAAAGATATAAGTGAAGCACTAGAGCAAAAACTATCAAGCTCAAAAGATATAAGTGAAGCACATAGCATATTCTAATAAATTCTAATCAAGTAGGCTTCTCCCAAAAGGTGTGTACAGCAAGAATGATTGTGGTAAACTAAAAACCAAAGACTAATATAATACACGACGCTCCAAGCAAAACACATATCATGTGGCGAATAAAAATATAGCTCCAAGTAAAGTTACCAAATGAACGAAGATGAAAGAGGGGATGCCTTCCCGGGGCATCCCCAAGCTTAGGCTTTTGGCCATTCTTGAATATCTTGGGGTGCCATGGGCATCCCCAAGCTTAGGCTCTTGCCACTCCTTATTCCATAGTCCAGCAAAGCTTTACCCAAAACTTGAAAACTTCACAACCCAAAACTCAGCAGGAAATCTTATAAGCTCTGTTAGTGAAGGAAAACAAAACCACCACATAAGGTACTGGAATGAACTCATTATTTATTTATTTTGGTGTTAAACCTACTGTATTCCAAGTTCTCTATGGTTCATACCACTTAATACTAGCCATAGATGCATCAAAATAAGCAAACAACACACGAAAAACAGAATCTGTCAAAAACAGAACAGTCTGTAGAAATATGCAACTAACGCAAACTTATGGAACTCTAAAAATCCTACAAAAATAGGAAGTCCTGGGAAATTTGTCTATTGATCAGCAGAAAAAAGAGTCAACGCAAAATATCGTTTCTGTGATTTAACAAAACTAATTTCGTGCGTGCAAAGTTTCTGTTTTTCAGCAGAATCAAATTAACTATCACCATAGGTTATCCTATAGGTTCTACTAGGCACAAACACTAATTAAAACATAAAAACACATCTAAACAGAAGGTACATGCAAAATTTATTGAATAGCATCAAGGAAAAATATTGGGTTGTCTCTCAACAAGCGCTTTTCTTTAAAGCCTTTTAGCTAGGCATCGATAATTTTAATGATGCTCACATGAAAGACAAGAATTGAAGCGCAAAGAGAGCATCATGAGACACGTGACAAACACATCTAAGTCTAACATACTTCCTATGCATAGGCATATTATAAGCAAACAAATTTTCAAGGCAAACAAAAACTAGCATATGCAAGGAATAAGAGAGAGACGATAGCAATCTCAACATGACGAGAGGTAATTTTGTAAGATAAAAATTTCTACGACCATATTTTCCTCTCTCATAATAATTACATGTAGGATCATAGGAAAATTCAACAAAATAGCTATCACATAACATATTCTTAACACGATCCACATGCATGCAAAGTTGACACTCTTCCAAGATAGTGGGATTAACATTAACTAAAGTCATGACCTCTCCAAACCCACTTTTATCAAAAATATTATATGATTGAACATACTCCAAATATGTGGGATCTAAAGTTGACACTCTTCCAAACCCACTTTCAATATTATTGCAAACACTATTATCAATCTCATATTCATCATGGGGCTTAAATAAATTTTCAAGATAAGAGGAATCACCCCAATCATGATCATTGCAACAAGTAATAGGCATAGCAAAACTAGCATCCCCAAGCTTAGGGTTTTGCATATTATTAGCACAATTGACTTAAAGAGAATTTATAGTAAAATCATTGCAATCATGCTTTTTATTCAAAGATTTATCGTGAATCTCTTCATAAATTTCTTCATCATAATTTTCAGATTCACGAATTTCAAGCAAAGCTTCATAAAGATAATCTAGTGCACAAAACTCACTAGCAATTGGTTCATCATAATTGGATCTCTTAAAAAAGATTAGCAAGCGGATGAGGATCCATAGATCTTAGCTTCTCTGTTTAGCAATAAATAAACAACTATTCCAACTAAACGACCAAACGAGCCAAGTAAGACATCAAAGCAAATGAAAAGACGAACAGAAGAAGGGCGAATAAAACGGCAAGGGTGAAGTGGGGGAGAGGAAAACGGGAGGCAAATGGCAAATAATGTAAATGCGAGGGAGATGAGTTTGTGATGGGTACTGCTATGTCTTGACTTGAGCGAAGACCTCCCCAGCAACGGCGCCAGAAATCCTTCTTGCTACGTCTTGAGCTTGCGTTGGTTTTCCTTGAAGAGGAAAGGGTGATGCAGCAATAGTAGCATAAGTATTTCCCTCAGTTTTTTAGAACGACGACGTAAAAGTCACCTAGTACCTGCACAAACAATCAAGAACCTTACAGAAAATCGTCGAGCTCAAGAACAAGATTGATCATGAGAAGGCGCATTAAAGAAGCACATGGACAAGCTCAGCGTGGTGCTACATCTTGAGTTTGCGTTGGTTTTCCTTGAAGATGAAAGGGTGATGCAGCAATAATAGCGTAAGTATTTCCCTTAGTTTTTGAGAACCAAGGTATCAACCCAGTAGGAGGCTCCTCAAAAGTCCCACACACCTACACAAACAAACAAAGAACTCGCAACCAACGCAATAAAGGGGTTGTCAATCCCTTCAGGCCACTTGCGAAAGTCAGATCTGATAGAGATAGTATGATAAGATAAATATATTTTTGATATTTTATAATATAGATGCAAAAAGTAAAGATGCAAATAAAAGTAGATTGAAAGCTTATATGATAAAAGATAGACCCATGGGCCATAGGTTTCACTAGTGGCTTCTCTCAAGATAGCATAAGTATTACGGTGGGTGAACAGATTACTGTCGAGCAATTGATAGAAAAGCGAATAATTATGAGATTATCTAGGCATGATCATGTATATAGGCATCACGTCCGCAACAAGTAGACCGACTCCTGCCTGCATCTACTATTATTAATCCACACATCGACCGCTATCCAACATGCATCTAGAGTATTAAGTTCATAAGAACAGAGTAACACATTAAGAAAGATGACATGATGTAGAGGGATAAACTCATGCAATATGATATAAACCCCATCTTTTTATCCTCGATGGCAACAATACAATACGTGCCTTGCAAACCTTTCTGTCACTGGGTAAGGACACCGCAAGATTGAACCCAAAGCTAAGCACTTCTCCCATGGCAAGAAAGATCAATCTAGTAGGCCAAATCAAACTGATAATTCGAAGAGACTTGCAAAGATAACTCAATCATACATAAAAGAATTCAGAGAAGATTCAAATATTTCTCATGGATAAACTTGACCATAAACCCACATTCATCGGATCTTGACAAACACACCACAAAAAGAGTTTACATCGAATAGATCTCCACAAGAGAGGGGGAGAACATTGTATTGAGATCCAAAAAGAGAGAAGAAGCCATCTACCTAATAACTATGGACCCGAAGGTCTGTGGTAAACTACTCACAACTCATCGGAGGGGCTATGGTGTTGATGTAGAAGCCCTCCATGGTCGATTTCCCCTCCAACGGAGCGCCGGCGAAGGCTCCAAGATGGGATCTTGCGGATACAAAAGGTTACGGTGGTGGAAATTGTGTTTCTTTGGCTCCCTGAATGTTTTCAGGGTACATAGGTATATATAGGAGGAAGAAGTACGTCGGTGGCCGCCTGTGGCGCCCAGGAGACAGGGGCATGCCCAGGAGGGGTGGGCGCGCCCTCCTATCTCCTGTCCGCCTCATTTGCTTCTTTACTTGCAGTCCAAGTTCTCCGGATCACGTTCGTTCCAAAAATCACGCTCCCGAATGTTTCATTTCGTTTGGACTCTGTTTGATATTCCTTTTCTTCGAAATACTGAAATAGGCAAAAAAAAAACAGCAATACGGGTTGGGCCTCCGGTTAGTAGGTTAGTCCCAAAAATGATATAAATGTGTAAAATAAAGCCCATAAACATCCAAAAGGGGTAATATAATAGCATGGAATAATCAAAAATTATAGATACGTTGGAGACGTATCACGTGGCTGATTTGCAAATATTCAAGAAGATGTTGCATGATCTCAAGACTGAATTCCACAAGAAACATGAAGAAGCCAAAGGCTCAAGAGAGCGCATGAAGCATTATGCACAGAAATGTGTGCAAGCACACAATGAAACTGAAAAGGGAAAGGCTCTTGGGCGTCATGGCATCGACCCCAGAATGGCTGCCAAGAAAAGCAAGAAGCCTGCATAAGCTAATCCTGATGCTCCAAGGCAGGGATAGCCAAGCATTGTCTTCCCTGCACTACAAAAAAATACACTTCCGTGATGATATGTGTTTGTCACAGTAGGTCACGTTTTTTGTCATGCATGTACATCCATGACAAATTTATGACAGAATCAAGATAGTCATATCTATGCTGTCGTAGAAGTGTTCCATGACATTACCAAAATTATCATGACGGAAGTGTCCACTTCCATGATGATAAATCGCGCGTCACAGAAGTGCTTTCGTCAAGGGTGACCGACACGTGGCATCCACTGTAACAGAATGCCGTTAAGCTATAGGGTCGGGTTTTGGATCCGATAACCCGTTAACAGCCCCGACCAATGGGGATTTTCCACGTGTAATATCATCATTGGCTGGAGGAGACACGTGTCAGGTCCGCGTTGGCTCAGGTGTCACTCACCAATGGGCGAGACACGCCTATGATATGTTGACACATGGACCGGCCCATCAAGTTTAATTGGGCCAGCCCAACTAAAGGCCCACAAGATTTTGCGGACCATAATGGGCCGGCCCAGCTAAAGGCCCACAAGATTTTGCGGACCATAATAGGCCGGCCCAGCTAAAGTCCCACGAGATTTTGCGGGCCATAATGGGCCGGCCCAGGTAAAGGCCCACAAGATTTTGCGGGCCATAATGGGCGGGCCCAGGTAAAGGCCCACAAGATTTTTGTGTACCATAATGGGACGGCCCAGGTAAAGGCCCACAAGATTTTTGTGTGCCATAATGGGCCGGCCCAGGTAAAGGCCCACAAGATTCTTGCGGATCATAATGGTCCGGCCCAGCTAAAGGCCCACGAGATTTCGCCGACATTAATGGGCCGGCCCTTATGTAGGCCCACAAGATTTTGAGGACCCTAGTAGGCCGGCCCATTAACTGGCTGCAATGTTTTGGGCCAAATGTTGGCCCATATTTGATTCGGTCCATTAATGGTCTACCACATTCCGGGCCTAAAAGTGGCCCATATGAGATCCGGCCCGTTATAAGCCTACCACATTCTGGGCCAAATTACGGCCCAGATCAGGTCCGACCCTTTAAGAGGCTTTGGGCTCAATTATGGCCCATATCAGATTCGGCCCGTCAACTGGACACTATGCTTTTGGGCCCACTTGCTAAAGGCCCACTTAGTAATTCGGCCTGATATTAGTTTTGGCTTGTTAAGGGCTCGCTTAACATTTCGGCCCTATATTAATTTCGGCCTGTTAAAAGCCTGTCATATAGTTGGGCCTAACTACGACCCAGTTTGCATCCGGCCTGCTCGCAGCCGATATCTGATTGGGCCAAACAAGGACCGAGACAATTTTGGCCCATTAAAAGCCTGTGATTTGATTCGCACAATCATGGGCCAGGGTTCATTTCGGGCTGCTGCCGACCCGTGAGCTGTTCGGCACGTTTCAGGCCCAACCTACATCGTGATTGCATGACGGCCCGATTATGTACCGTAATTTTATGGTTTGGCCGGTTTACTGCGAAGATAGGATATATATACAGTAAAATAACTACAGCATCGTGAATAAGAAAAAACCTAGACTATACAATAAAGAAACTACGGCATATTACATCCACTGGGCATCAAAGTTCGCCACTATGATAAATCACAAGCAGATAGCAGATTAAATACACTGGGCATCAAAGATCGCCACCAGTGCAAGTAAACACGCCGACAAAATAATATACAAAACCGACAACACTTCAATAGAGTTCAAGAAAGGTTAGCCCTGCTGGGGAGCTGCAGCATAAGCAGCTGAGCAAGATGATGAGACTACGCTTGTTCAACACTTATATCTTCCTCACTCTGAAATATAAACAAGCAGATAGATGACAGGTTTTGCACATAAAAGTATCAGTGCTGACAATTCATCACATTTCTTACTGAAGAATAAAGTGACACAGTTTAAAATTGCATTAACACAATATGGTATTGTTCAGGTCAAGACATGGCAGGAAATGACATTGTGAAGGAGTTGGCAGCTTCATGACAACACTGGATTACAGGTCAAGAACTCATAAGTACCAATGGTTAGTGTGCTGTCAATTTATACCATTTCAGATTGGCAAATAAAGAGACGGTTTAAATAATAGTAGAATGATATGACATTGTTCATAGTTAAGACATTGCAGAATATGACATTGTGCTGTAGTGGGTAGGTTCACCACACCACTGGATTACAGATGAAGAATAGAAGCATACATGCAGTGCAAAATAAGATCACTTGCTCTGTATAGTTTAATTTACATGGTATGAAGAAGGAACTTGGTTGTACAACTGAAAACTTAAATTGAGAAAGGACAAACTTTTGTTTATGAACTACATAATAAACTTTAAACAAGCAATTTGATGGAAACACCAAAAATAAATAGCTGTTGCAGTCATGCCTAACCAAATATGTACAACAAAGTTTGAAGGCTTGAGATGGACAAACTTACATTATTGGTGAAGATAGGCTCTATAAAGGCCTTGTCCAT